>NC_142615.1:2251344-2578844 GCF_059453375.1 Lepisosteus platostomus
TTCGGAGCCAGTCGCAATAAACTTTATTTTCTTTTTCTAAAAAGTCACGATGGTTTGTGGTGGTCGTCTGTGAGTTTTCCGTGCTCTGCTCTTGGCGGCCCGGCGGCGTCTCTCGCCTTGCGCCAGCTGGTTGGTCTTCGTTTTCGCTCCTGTCACTCCACAACGGTCAGCGCTGCTGCCTCACGGCCCTGGGGCCCTGGGGCCCTGTGTCCCATCACTGACCCTGGCGCTGTCCGTGTGGAGTCTGCATGTTCCCCCCTCCATGTGGGTGTGGGTTATCTCCGGGGGCTCTGGTTTCATCCCACAGTCCAGAGACAGGCTGGTTTAACTGGCTTCTGGGGAAAACTGTGTGTGTGTGTCCTGTGACGGACTGGTGTCCTGTCCAGGGTGTGTGTGTGTGTCCTGTGACGGACTGGTGTCCTGTCCAGGGTGTGTGTGTGTGTCCTGTGACGGACTGGTGTCCTGTCCAGGGTGTGTGTGTGTGTCCTGTGACGGACTGGTGTCCTGTCCAGGGTGTGTGTGTGTGTCCTGTGACGGACTGGTGTCCTGTCCAGGGTGTGTGTGTGTGTCCTGTGACGGACTGGTGTCCTGTCCAGGGTGTGTGTGTGTGTCCTGTGACGGACTGGTGTCCTGTCCAGGGTGTGTGTGTGTCCTGTGACGGACTGGTGTCCTGTCCAGGGTGTGTGTGTGTGTCCTGTGACGGACTGGTGTCCTGTCCAGGGTGTGTGTGTGTCCTGTGACGGACTGGTGTCCTGTCCAGGGTGTGTGTGTGTCCTGTGACGGACTGGTGTCCTGTCCAGGGTGTGTGTGTGTGTGTCCTGTGATGGACTGGTGTCCTGTCCAGGGTGTGTGAGTGTGTGTGTCCTGTGATGGACTGGTGTCCTGTCCAGGGTGTGTGAGTGTGTGTGTCCTGTGATGGACTGGTGTCCTGTCCAGGGTGTGTGTGTGTGAGTGTGTGTGTGTCCTGTGATGGACTGGTGTCCTGTCCAGGGTGTGTGTGAGTGTGTGTGTGTCCTGTGATGGACTGGTGTCCTGTCCAGGGTGTGTGTGTGTGTGTCCTGTGATGGACTGGTGTCTTGTGCCTGTTGCTTGCTGGGATAGGCACCAGCTCCCCTGTGCCCCTGTACTGCAGAAAGCTGCTATAAGATGAATTGTTGGGTGAGTGGATGAAAGACCGCGTTGTGAGTGGATTTATCACAGCTGTTGGGAGATGATAAGCCTCCCCTGTGGGGTAGCTTGTGTCTCAACAGCAGCATTGCAGTTTCACCAAGTGCCGCCGCAATACCGAGGAGTGGCCACAAGGTGTCACTGCAGCGCCTCACACCTCACTGCTGTCAGTACCACGCTCTGGCCACAAGGCGTCACCGCGGAGCTGTGCTCTCCTTACCCGCTGCTGGTGTTGAAACCGGTGCGGGCAGAACAGCTGGTGTGGTTGTGTGAGGAGGCAGCTGAGGCTGTGAAGGCTTGTTTTCGAATGTGAGGGAGTGCAGCTACAGCTGCAGGCCAGATCTTCTGCCAGATCAGCTGTGTCTGGAGAGAAGCCGGGGTATCGGCTTCAACCACAGGGCTGGGCAGCCTGTTCCCCACCCCCACCCCCCTCTGTGTACAGCAGAGCCTCCTGTCCTGACTGGAGGAGCTCACCCAGCTGTGTCTGGAGAGGAGCCGGGGTATCGGCTTCAACCACAGGGCTGGGCAGCCTGTTCCCCACCCCCGCCCCCCTCTGTGTACAGACGAGCCTCCTCTTTCTGGGTTGAAAAGCGTTTACTCCAGAGGGCCTGGCTGCAGCCTGCGATCTGTCTTAAGGGGTCACCCCACTTGCCCCCTCCTCGAATGTCGCCCAAACAGGGAGAGGGCGGTGGTGGCGGCTCAGGGCCCCGCCAACACACCCCAGGGGCTGTGTGGAAGAGGGGGCGCCGTGGACTGTGGGGATTTGCATGGTATCTTAACGTGGCCATTTGCATCTCGTGGGGTAGTCTCTCTGCCACCTGCTTTGTTAGGGAAACTAACGCTGCTGCTGCTGCGGCTGCTCTGCACAGCCAGCACCACCGTCCCTGCCTGCAAGAGAACGAGAGGAGCCAGGGTATCGGCTTGTTCCCCACCCCCACCCCTCTCTGTGTACAGTGGAGCCCCCTGTCCTGACTGGAGGAGCTCACCCAGCTGTGTCTGGAGAGAAGCCAGGGTATCGGCTTCAACCACAGGGCTGGGCAGCCTGTTCCCCACCCCCACCCCCCTCTGTGTACAGTAGAGCCTCCTGTCCTGACTGGAGGAGCTCACCCAGCTGTGTCTGGAGAGAAGCCGGGGTATCGGCTTCAACCACAGGGCTGGGCAGCCTGTTCCCCACCCCCGCCACCCTCTGTGTACAGAAGAGCCTCCTGTCCTGACTGGAGGAGCTCACCCAGCTGTGTCTGGAGAGGAGCCGGGGTATCGGCTTCAACCACAGGGCTGGGCAGCCTGTTCCCCACCCCCGCCACCCTCTGTGTACAGAAGAGCCTCCTGTCCTGACTGGAGGAGCTCACCCAGCTGTGTCTGGAGAGAAGCCGGGGTATCGGCTTCAACCACAGGGCTGGGCAGCCTGTTCCCCACCCCCGCCCCTCTCTGTGTACAGAAGGGCCTCCCGGTCTCATGAGCCTGCGAGGCCTTGAACGGAGGTGTGACCCGTCCGTCTTCGCCTGAACCTTCCCCTGCTCCGGCTCGGGCCGGCTCCCTCCGTACGCACGCCCTGGCCACGCCCTGCTCTCGGCGGCAACAACAACGGGGCCACCCCCCGTGCCCACCCCCCCCTCCAGTCGCCGGTTCGGCTCGGGGTGGGCCGGTTTTCGGAGTGCGGCCCATGACGAGACTCCGGCTTCTTGTGTTGGGTTGTGTTGTGTTGTGTTGTGGGCTGGGACTAGAAAAACCGGAATCCTGTTTTTCGCTGGATCGCCCCGTCTCTCCCTCTCCACCTAACTATAAGCGAATTCCTTCCCCAGGAGTCACCTGGCGTTGGCAATAATCTGTCAAATTATCACTGTGACAGACGCCTCGCTCCAGCACGCTGAGGCAAGACACACCAACGCCACACAGAGCCCATCTGCACCAGGCTCAGTGACCACAGCCTGGACAGACAGACCCGGCTGCCCAGAGAGGACAGGCTCAGTGACCACAGACACTGGACACAGGCAGACCTGGCTCAGTGACCACAGACACTGGACACAGGCAGATCGGGCTGTCCAGAGAGGACAGGCTCAGTGACCACAGACACTGGACACAGGCAGACTTGGCTGCCCAGAGAGGGCAGGCTCAGTGACCACAGACACTGGACACAGGCAGACTTGGCTGCCCAGAGAGGACAGGCTCAGTGACCACAGCCTGGACACAGACACTGGACACAGGCAGACTTGGCTGCCCAGAGAGGACAGGCTCAGTGACCACAGCCTGGACACACACACTGGACACAGACAGACCTGGCTGTCCAGAGAGGACAGGCTCAGTGACCGCAGCCTGGACACAGACACTGGACACAGGCAGACCTAGCCTGAGAGGACAGCCTCAGTGACCACAGCCTGGACACACACAGTGGACACAGACAGTCCTAGCCTGAGAGGACAGGCTGCTGTTGACTGGCCGTGCTGGGGAAGCCCCCTGGAAGGTGGGGCCGAGAGGGGGCCAGCTGTGGGTGGGTGAGAATGAGCTCACGCTCCACGCCGGGACGGGTCTGAGTCACACCGTCATGTGAGAACTGTCCCCACCCAGGAGCCCCGGCGTGCTCTCTCTCTCTCTCGGTTCGCCTGACGTGACCTGTGAGCAGAACCAGACTGGCCAACACACACGCACACACACACACACACACACACACACACACACACACACACACACACACACACACACACGTCTCGCGATGCACACGCATGATGCTACGCGGACAGTCAGCGAGAGGAATCCGATTCCACCAGCAGGCTCGGCCACGGTGCGGCCCGGCTCTGTGTTTCCACCCCTCTGTCTCGCGCTGGAAGGGGTGTCTCTAAAGACCTCACTGTGACGCCGAGCGCCCCCACCTGCAGCGATTGAAGAACCACATTCCTGAGAGAGGCCGGCTCTGTGTTCTGGTCCCTCTGTCTCACACTGGAAGTGTCTCTAAAGACCTGACTGTGACGCCGAGCGCCCCCACCTGCAGCGATTGAAGAACCACATTCCTGAGAGAGGCCGGCTCTGTGTTTAAATCCCTCTGTCTCGCTCTGGAAGTGTCTCTAAAGACCTGACTGTGACACCAAGCGCCCCCACCTGCAGCGATTGAAGAACCACATTCCTGAGAGAGGCCGGCTCTGTGTTTAAATCCCTCTGTCTCGCTCTGGAAGGGCTTGACTCAAGTGCCGCAGGAGGGGCAGCGCTGTCACAGCAGGGACGATTACGACACACCGCTCAGGGGGTGTGGCCGCGGCCAGGGTCAGCGGGCGGAAAAGGTGACCGCAGGAGGGGACGGATAAGGATCTCCAGTCAGGACAGGAGGCTCTGCTGTACACAGAGGGGGGGTGGGGGACAGGCTGCCCAGCCCTGTGGTTGAAGCCGATACCCTGGCTTCTCTCCAGACACAGCTGGGTGAGCTCCTCCAGTCAGGACAGGAGGCTCTGCTGTACACAGAGAGGGGTGGGAGAGGGGAACAAACCGATACCCTGGCTTCTCTCCAGACACAGCTGGGTGAGCTCCTCCAGTCAGGACAGGAGGCTCTGCTGTACACAGAGAGGGGTGGGAGAGGGGAACAAACCGATACCCTGGCTTCTCTCCAGACACAGCTGGGTGAGCTCCTCCAGTCAGGACAGGAGGCTCTTCTGTACACAGAGAGGGGTGTGTGTGTGTGTGTGTGTGGGGAGTGGCCAGGGCTCTCCGTGCTGTGAGGGTGTGTCTGTCTCAGGCGTGCCGGCTCGCTGCGGGGCTGGGGTGGGGCCGTCTCCTTGTTCACTCACCGGTGCGCCCACCTGCCCCCCCCTGACAGCAGGCCTGCTGGCCGAGGACCTCTCTCTCTCTCTCTCTCTCCTTCTCTCTCTCTCTCCCTCCTCTTTCTCTCTCTCTCTCAATTCAATTCAATTCAAGGTGCTTTATTAGCATGACCGATGGGTACAATCAGTGTTGCCAAAGCCAATAAAAATAATAAAATTAACATAGAACAAAACAAAAAATAGAAGTAAAATAAAATCTACAGACATGTTACAGACATTTACAACAAAGACATATTATATAATATTGACATATACTGTAGGCGGCTGGAGCATTATTGGGAGACGGACTCACTGTTCCTCAGGCTGTGACAGGAGATCACACACTGGGCTGCCAGATCAACTGAGTTCCCTCCTCCCTCTCCCAGTAGGATTGGGACCTGTTGTGGTTTTGGCAGGTGTGGGAACTCTGGGATTAGATTTCTGAATTTCGGGAAGAATGTTTCTCTAATCCCAGAGTATCTGTCACAGTGCAGTAGGAAGTGCACCTCTGTCTCTATTTCTCCCTGCTGGCAGTGGGAGCACAGCCTGTCCTCTCCGGGCAGCCAGGTCTGCCTGTGTCGCCCAGTTTCTCTCCTTCTCTCTCTCTCTCTCTCGCTCTCTCTCTCTCTCCCTCCTCTTTCCCGGCTCGCTGGCGGGATCACACACTGGGAGCGGGTCTGGGAAGAGAGACCACATCCCTCTGGGTACTGCACCGGAGTATCACGAGGGTAGAAGCACAGTACAGTGCAGTACAGCCCAGTGTGATCAGGGTAAAAGCACAGTACAGCACAGTAGAGCCCAGTGAGATCAGGGTAAAAACACAGTACAGCGCAGTTACGCCCAGTGAGATCAGGGTAAAAGCACAGTACAGCGCAGTAGAGCCCAGTGAGATCAGGGTCAAAACACAGTACAGCGCAGTAGAGCCCAGTGAGATCAGGGTAAAAACACAGTACAACGCAGTTATGCCCAGTGAGATCAGGTAAAAGCACAGTACAGTGCAGTAGAGCCCAGTGAGATCAGGGTAAAAGCACAGTACAGCGCACTACAGCCCAGTGAGATCAGGGTAAAAGCACAGTACAGTGCACTACAGCCCAGTGAGATCGGGGTAAAAGCACAGTACAGCGCAGTAGAGCCCAGTGAGATCAGGGTCAAAACACAGTACAGCGCAGTAGAGCCCAGTGAGATCAGGTAAAAGCACAGTACAGTGCAGTAGAGCCCAGTGAGATCAGGTAAAAGCACAGTACAGCGCAGTAGAGCCCAGTGAGATCAGGGTAAAAGCACAGTATAGCACAGTAATGCCCAGTGAGATCAGGGTAAAAACACAGTAGAGCACAGTTACGCCCAGTGAGATCAGGGTAAAAGCACAGCACAGTACAGTGCAGTAACGCCGTGAGATCAGGATAAAAACACAGTAGAGCACAGTTACGCCCAGTGAGATCAGGGTAAAAACACAGTCACGATGCGGTGAGTGACCCTCTCTCTCCCTGACCACACTGACACTCCTCTCTCTCTCTCTCTCTCTCTCTCTCTCTCTCTCTCTCTCTCTCTCTCTCTCTCTCTCTCTCTCTCTGTTCTCTCCCACATCAGCACAACATTTTTTTTACCCTCATGGGGAAAAACAACAACCGTCCTCCCCGTTTTTCGCCTCCTCCTCCTCCTCCCTGCACCCCGCCGCTCACCTGTCGACAGGTGTGGACCCCGGGGGGGGGGGTGGACCGCGTGCACAGCCAGCCGGCTCCCCCTAGGCGGCGATTGGCTGGCGGGAGCGCGCACGGGCGGGCGGGTAGGCGCTATAAGAGGGCGAGGTGGGAGGGCGAGGTGTTTTCGAGTTGTTTTGGTCGAGCTCCTCTCTCGTCCTGTGCTGTTGAATTTGTTTTTCCCTCCCACCTCCCAGCCTTTTCTCTCTCTCTCTCTCTCTCTCTCTCTCTCGCCGTGTCGGGATCGGGCGCCTGTGCCGAGTTGAACCCGGGTGTCGTGTCTCCCCTCCTCCGACCATGAACAAGGTGGTGTTCGCCGTGTCCGCAGTGGTCCTGCTCTTCGGTGTCGGTGAGTGCGGGTCTGCTCCGTGTTCGTGGGGTGGGTTGTGGTGGTGGTGGTGGTGGTGGTGTTGTTGTTGAGGGAGGGGTACGGGCTCGTCTGTGTGTCTGTGTGTCTGTGTGTCTGTGTGTCTGTGTGTCTGTGTGTCTGTGTGTCTGTGTGTCTGTGTGTCTGTGCCCTGCCGTGTAGCGGGACAGGCGGTGAGGTATTTTCCCTGCTCTTCCAGAGAGGTCTGTGCGCTCCTGGTGAGCCCTTTTTTTAAAAAAAAAACGACAACTCCGTGCGGAGTTGGCGGGTCCCTTGTGTGAACGGGCTGTCCGGGACTCTCGGGGGTGTTAAGGAGTCCTGCGGGGGGTGCGCTGTGGGCCAGCGCCGAGCCGGGGTGTCGGTGTGTGTGTGTGTGTGTGTATCCGGACAGGAGAAATTCGGGGGCGCTGAAACGAACGAGAGGGGTTCTTCCTGGGGCCGGGGAGAAGCGACGTTTCGGCTACGGGGGGGGTTCAGGCGTGGAAGGAGGCGCCACAGCCGAAAGGTGGTGTGGGGAGTCCTCCCCTCTTTCTCTCCAGGCTGGGGGGGAGGGAAGAGAGCCGTCCTCGCTCCAGTCCGGTCCGTCCCGGTCCGCGACGCGTGTCGACGTCTTGCCCGGGGGGACCTGCACGGCTCCCTCGGTCTCGCTCGGCGTGGGCTCTGGAGCCGGACTCCCGGTCTGTAGCCTCACGCCGCCGGCCCGGCCCGCTATGTAACGGCATGGAAGAGGAGGAGGAGGAGGAGGGAGAGGGAGAGAGAGGGAGAACTCGCCCGACGGGTTTACAGCTGCTTGCCGGTGCCTGTCGATCTGAGCTCGGGTGGGGCTGTGGTGGTGGAGGAGGAGGGTGGACGACTACTAGTTCAGCTTTAAAAAGCTGTGGAGCTTTTTATCGATCCGTCCCGGAGAGCTGTAGGGGGGTGGGATCCCCGGTTCTGGACGCTACTGGGAGACCCCCCACCCTCAGACCCGAGCGAGCAGCGTGCTGGAGGAGGAGGAGGAGGAGGAGGGTAGGGGCGCTGTGCCTTTATTTTTAGGCGAGATCCTGGCGATCGATCGATCTCTCGGTCCGCTCCGAAGAGAGGCGGATCAGGGCTGGGGTCCGGGACGTGTTGGCGTGGGGGTGTCATTGGGAGCAGAGCCCCCGCTAGGAGGGGGTCTGAGGTTAAGGATGGCTGGGAGAGGCGGGGTCCGTGTCTCTCTCTCCCTCTGGGTGAGGGGGGGGACAGCACGGAGACCCCCCCCCCCCCCCCCCCCAAGCCTGACGCCCGCGCAGTCGGGCTCGGCTCACCTGCACTGGGGCTAGGGGCTCGCTCGCTCGCTCTCGAGGCGTGAAAACGCACCCCCGAGCACACGAGTGCGGGCCAGCGGGCCGGCCCCACGACGGTGTCCTCGAACGGCGTTTTGGGCGTCGGCTGTTAGCTCCTCTAGGAGATCAAGAGGTTCCGTGCTTCCGTGCAGCTTGTTCCCCACCCCCACCCCTCTCTGTGTACAGCAGAGCCTCCTGTCCTGACTGGAGGAGCTCACCCAGCTGTGTCTGGAGAGGAGCCAGGGTATCGGCTTCAACCACAGGGCTGGGCGGCCTGTTCCCCACCCCCACCCCCCTCTGTGTACAGAAAGGCCACTTGTTCTTGGTTTCTCATGCTTGTCGCTCTGTGCGTTGAGCTCGGCCACTCTTACCTGATGGAGTGAGCTGGCTGGTGCTGCACCGACGCGGACAGCCCCTCCTCCTCCTCCTCCTCCTCTTCCTCTCGCCAGGAGTGTGGTGTCCTGGGCTGTGTGGGCTACAGGGTGGGGTGAAAATAAGAGGGGGTTGTTTTTTAGTCCCCAGTTTGGGGGATGTAGTGTGTGTGTGTGTCACGGACGTTGAAACGTGTGAATTCCTCTTTAATGTGCTGTGCTTGGCAACGCCACTGACAACGAGCTCGGGGGGGCGGGTGTTTTGCCAGTTGGCCCCTTGTGTTGGGGTGGAGGGCTTTTTTTTTTTTAGTCGGGTGCCCTGAATTGGGGGGGGGGGGGGTGTGTGCTGAGGGGGGATATCGCCCCAGCGCCTGGGGTCGGCGGGGCTCTGGAGCTGGTTTGTGAAATGCCTGCCCCCCTCTCTCTCTCTCTCCCCCTCTCTCCCTGGGGCTTGGTATCCAAATCCTCCCCATTTGCGTTCGCCTCCGTTGTTGATCACGGTGAGGCCGGCAGTCAGGTTGGGTTCAGATGAAGAACTCCCTCTTCCCTCCCTCCCTCTGGTGGCTGAGCCTCTGCTGCGGTGTGAGGGCTCCCTCTGGTGGCTGAGCCTCTGCTGCGGTGTGAGGGCTCCCTCTGGTGGCTGTGCCTCTTCTGTGGTGTGAGGGCTCCCTCTGGTGGCGGAGGGAGGTATTGCCGCCGCCGCCTCCTCCTCCTCCTCCTCCTCCTTCCCTGGTGAACAGGAGGGGGGGTGCGAAGGCTCGGGGATCCTTGCAGATGGGAGCGGAGCGCGAGCTCGGCTCCTTCCTGCTTGCGGGAACAGCCTGGGGAGAGGGAGGTGCTTTGCCTGAAGAGGGGTGGGGGTGTGGAACGAGCTGCAGCTGGTGTGCGCGGCCGAGTGGACCTGCTGGACCGGTCGGCCTCCTGTTCGTGCGCGGGGCGCTCGTGAGCTCTGCGACGGTGGCATCTGGAAGGTGCCTGGGGTGTTTTTTTGTTTTTTTGGGGAACAAAAAGCATGTTCCCACCCAGGTTAAAAGGTGTCTTAAAACCGGTCGGTGAGGAATGTTCCGTGTGTGTGTGTGTGTGTGTGTGTGTGTGTGTGTGTGTGTGTGTGTGTGTGTGTGTGTGTGTGTGTGTGTGTGTGTGTGTGTGTGTGTGTGTGTGTGTGTGTGTGTGTGTGTGTGTGTGTGTGTGTGTGTGTGTGTGTGTGTGTGTGTGTAATTTTCCACGCCCCACTTTTCATTTTTTTATTAGTTAAAAAAGTTCCAAAAATCCAATAGATTTCGTTCCACTTCACAATTGTGTCCCACTTGTTGGTGATTCTTCACATAAAATAAAAAATTTATATCTTTGTTTGAAGCCTGAAATGTGGCAAAAGGTTGAAAAGTTCAAGGGGGCCGAATACTTTCGCAAGGCACTGTAACTCAAGCCCACCCATCTTATAATAATAATAATAAAAAACTTTATTTTATATAGCGCCTTTAAAGGTGGCTTCTCAAAGCGCTTTACAGGATGACAATAACAATAAAAAAGACTACAACAATAAATAAGAAAATGTCACAAGACAGGACACAATTATAATTACAACAATAACAATAGAGGAGACCGTGGAAGATGGTATTAAGAAGAGCAGAGGGGTGAAGAATGGAACCAGTTAAGTAAAGGCTTTTCTGAAAAGGAGGGTTTTGAGTCTGGATTTGAAGGAGTTTAGAGAAGGTGACTCTCTAATATCCTTGGGCAAGGAGTTCCAGAGCTTGGGGGCATAGCAGGAGAAGGCCCTGTCGCCCATACAATGTAGACGGGCTTGGGGGACAGTAAGGAGGGCAGAATTTGAAGAGCGGAGGTTGCGAGGTGGGGAGTAGGGCGATAAAAGTTCATTGCTGCTGTATGAGTGTCCAATCGGCCCATGGCCGAGCTTGGGTTCGAGGGCTCTGTGTGATGGCCTAGCCCACCCTTCTGAAGCGCTTGGCTAGCGAGCACGAGGCTAGATTGATATTTTTTTTTATATATAGAGAGAGGACCTTACAGTGTGGACAGGGCTGGCCCACTACCTTTTTTTGTTTTGTTTTGTTTTTAAAGTTGCCCATTGGGCTGGGTTTGTGCTTGACGGCTCTCCCATGAGCCTCTGCTTTATCTTGCTTCTGATCGGTGGGGGGGAGCAGCTGAGAACGAGCCGAGCCCAACCGGCTGGGTGGCATTTCTCTCTCTCTCTCTCTCTCTCTCTCTCTCTCTCTCTCTCTCTCTCTCTCTCTCTCTCTCTCTCTCTCTCTCTCTCTCTCTCTCTCTCTCTCTCTCTCTCTCTCTCTCTCTCTCTCTGGAACACCGGGTGGGAGAGCCGTGCGTCGTGACCCGGTTCTGTGTTTCCCATGCTGTCTGCGCCTCTTGTTTGCAAGAAAAAGGGCGATCTTATCTCTCGCCCCATTCCTCCCCCCCCGCCTCCTGCAACACTTGCACCGTCCCTGGGGTCTGCCACCACGCCGTCGAGGGGTGAGGCCTGAGCACAGGACGGAGCACCCTCCAACACCCTCGGGGTACAGCTGGGGGTTGAAGTTGGTGGCCCTGTTTTTTTTTTTTTTAAGGTGCCTACCAGAGGCAGGTGGAGGTGGGGTCCTGGTACCCTCTCTGGAGGCCCTGCTGTTCTTTCTGTTCTGCCCCAGAGCCCGGGTGCGGACCAGTCGGTCAGACTGGGCTGGGCTGGGGGGGACAAACGCGCAGCGTGTTTTGGGGACCCTGTTATTAAAGGCTCCCCCCAAAAAAAAAATGAAGAAGGAAAAAGCTTAGACAGTTGTGATGTGGTAAATGCAGATGAAGTCTGTTTTGTTTTTTTGGCCTGTGTACCCCCACTCTCGGTGCAGGTTGGATCCTTGGAGGAGGGGGAGACCTGGGGTACCCCAGTGTGTGTGTGTGTGTGTGTCTCAAGCCTGCTGCTTGAGGGATGGGGAGCCTCAGACCACCCCCCCCCCCTCCAGGGAGGTGATGGCTGCTGTGTTCAGTCGTCCTGTGGGACTGATGGAGTGCTCAGTGCCTCACCCTGCTGTGTGTGTGTCTACTCTTTCCACAGGGGAGGCCCTGAGGTGCTACAAGTGCGACGTGGGCTTCTGGAACCTGTGTGTGACGTCGATCATCAACTGTACAGGGTCCACTGACCAGTGCTTCAGTGGGATTGGGAAAGCAGGTGAGATTAATCTGTGTCTCTGTCTGCACTGTTCATGTACTGGAGTGTCCAGTCAGTGTGTCTGTGTGAACCCCTCTCTCTCTCAGTGCAGTGTTCATGTACTGGAGTGTCCAGTCAGTGTGTGTGTGTGTGTGTGTGAACCCCTCTCTCTCTCAGTGCAGTGTTCATGTACTGGAGTGTCCAGTCAGTGTGTCTGTGTGAACCCCTCTCTCTCTCAGTGCAGTGTTCATGTCCTGGAGTGTCCAGTCAGGGTGTCTGTGTGAACCCCTCTCTCTCTCAGTGCAGTGTTCATGTACTGGAGTGTCCAGTCAGTGTGTCTGTATGAACCCCTCTCTCTCTCAGTGCAGTGTTCATGTCCTGGAGTGTCCAGTCAGTGTGTCTGTGTGAACCCCTCTCTCTCTCAGTGCACTGTTCATGTACTGGAGTGTCCAGTCAGTGTGTCTGTATGAACCCCTCTCTCTCTCAGTGCACTGTTCATGTCCTGGAGTGTCCAGTCAGTGTGTGTGTGTGAACCCCTCTCTCTCTCAGTGCAGTGTTCATGTACTGGAGTGTCCAGTCAGTGTGTGTATGAACCCCTCTCTCTCAGTGCAGTGTTCATGTACTGGGGTGTCCAGTCAGTGTGTGTGTATGAACCCCTCTCTCTCTCAGTGCAGTGTTCATGTACTGGAGTGTCCAGTCAGTGTGTCTGTATGAACCCCTCTCTCTCTCAGTGCAGTGTTCATGTACTGGAGTGTCCAGTCAGTGTGTCTGTGTGAACCCCTCTCTCTCTCAGTGCAGTGTTCATGTACTGGAGTGTCCAGTCAGTGTGTCTGTGTGAACCCCTCTCTCTCTCTCAGTGCAGTGTTCATGTACTGGAGTGTCCAGTCAGTGTGTGTGTGTATGAACCCCTCTCTCTCTCAGTGCAGTGTTCATGTACTGGAGTGTCCAGTCAGTGTGTGTGTATGAACCCCTCTCTCTCTCAGTGCAGTGTTCATGTACTGGAGTGTCCAGTCAGTGTGTCTGTATGAACCCCTCTCTCTCTCAGTGCAGTGTTCATGTACTGGAGTGTCCAGTCAGTGTGTGTGTATGAACCCCTCTCTCTCTCAGTGCAGTGTTCATGTACTGGAGTGTCCAGTCAGTGTGTGTGTGTGAACCCCTCTCTCTCTCAGGGCAGTGTTCATGTACTGGAGTGTCCAGTCAGTGTGTGTGTGTGAACCCCTCTCTCTCTCAGGGCAGTGTTCATGTACTGGAGTGTCCAGTCAGTGTGTGTGTATGAACCCCTCTCTCTCTCAGTGCAGTGTTCATGTACTGGAGTGTCCAGTCAGTGTGTCTGTGTGAACCCCTCTCTCTCTCAGTGCAGTGTTCATGTACTGGAGTGTCCAGTCAGTGTGTGTGTGTGAACCCCTCTCTCTCTCAGTGCAGTGTTCATGTACTGGAGTGTCCAGTCAGTGTGTCTGTATGAACCCCTCTCTCTCTCAGTGCAGTGTTCATGTACTGGAGTGTCCAGTCAGTGTGTGTGTGTGTGAACCCCTCTCTCTCTCAGTGCAGTGTTCATGTACTGGAGTGTCCAGTCAGTGTGTGTGTGTGAACCCCTCTCTCTCTCAGTGCAGTGTTCATGTACTGGAGTGTCCAGTCGGTGTGTCTGTGTGAACCCCTCTCTCTCTCAGTGCAGTGTTCATGTACTGGAGTGTCCAGTCAGGGTGTGTGTATGAACCCCTCTCTCTCAGTGCAGTGTTCATGTACTGGAGTGTCCAGTCAGTGTGTCTGTATGAACCCCTCTCTCTCTCAGTGCAGTGTTCATGTACTGGAGTGTCCAGTCAGTGTGTGTGTATGAACCCCTCTCTCTCTCAGTGCAGTGTTCATGTACTGGAGTGTCCAGTCAGTGTGTCTGTATGAACCCCTCTCTCTCTCAGTGCAGTGTTCATGTACTGGAGTGTCCAGTCAGTGTGTGTGTATGAACCCCTCTCTCTCTCAGTGCAGTGTTCATGTACTGGAGTGTCCAGTCAGTGTGTCTGTGTGAACCCCTCTCTCTCTCAGTGCAGTGTTCATGTACTGGAGTGTCCAGTCAGTGTGTGTGTGTGAACCCCTCTCTCTCTCAGTGCAGTGTTCATGTACTGGAGTGTCCAGTCGGTGTGTCTGTGTGAACCCCTCTCTCTCTCAGTGCAGTGTTCATGTACTGGAGTGTCCAGTCAGGGTGTGTGTATGAACCCCTCTCTCTCAGTGCAGTGTTCATGTACTGGAGTGTCCAGTCAGTGTGTCTGTATGAACCCCTCTCTCTCTCAGTGCAGTGTTCATGTACTGGAGTGTCCAGTCAGTGTGTGTGTATGAACCCCTCTCTCTCTCAGTGCAGTGTTCATGTACTGGAGTGTCCAGTCAGTGTGTCTGTATGAACCCCTCTCTCTCTCAGTGCAGTGTTCATGTACTGGAGTGTCCAGTCAGTGTGTCTGTATGAACCCCTCTCTCTCTCAGTGCAGTGTTCATGTACTGGAGTGTCCAGTCAGTGTGTGTGTGTGAACCCGTCTCTCCCTCTCTCTCTAGCTGGGTTTGTGGATATCAACCAGAAGGGCTGTCTCCCCGGCGCCAGTTGCAACCTGGTCTCCAACGTGACCTTCGCCGGCACCAGCTTCTACACCATGAACAAGACCTGCTGCGCCACCGACCTGTGCAACGGCGCCGGCGCGCCCGGGCTGTCGGCGCTGTCCGCGGTCGCCGTGGCGACGGCCTGGCTGGCCGCGGGCCTGGTCTGAGCGGAGCCGCGGGGGTGGTCGGCGGGGGCGGTGGTGGTGCTGATGATGATGATGAGGGAGGTCATCCTGCGTTCCCCCTGCCTTTCCAGCTCGAACCCCAGTCCGCAGCCGAGCCGGGATGGTGGGGTGAGGGGTGAGGGGTGACCCCTGGGGTCTGGCCCCCTGGGTAGGTGGGTAGGTGGGGTGGGGGGTGGTAACTTTGATGGGGGAGGTGAGCCGCCATGCTTGCGCTCGACCCGAGCGCTTAACCCCCCCGCACCCCGGCACCTGTGGCGGGGGGGGGTACCCCCAGCGGCTGCTCCCTAACCCCTGGGGGTGGGGTTTGACTGGGGGTTCAGGGCTGGAGAGGTGAAAGCTTGGGGGGTTCAGGACAGGGGTGTAGGCCCTGGAGGGGCAGCAGGGGGTGGGTGTTTGGCCTAGGCAGGGACACCTCTCTCTCTCTCTTCCTCCCCTTGCGAACTGCACCCCCAGACTCCCTCCTCCTCCTCCTCCTCCTCGCAGGGTGACCGCCCTCTCTGGGCTGGGGCCCTCGAACCCGACTCCCGGGCTCCTCCAGGTGTACCCGACGTGAGGTTCTGGCCGGTTCCGCCTGTGGCCAGACGGATCTGTACGATGGTGGGGGTGACGGTGGGGGTTCGGTTTGGCTTTTAATGACTTTGTTCTTATTGGGGCTCATACTGTAATTAATTATCCTGTTTTGTTGTTTTTTGGGGGGGGCTGATGTGGAAGTTCTCCCTCATGCGGGTGTGATGTGGCCTTGAATAAAGTTTTTAAACACACCCTGCCCCAGGCTCGCTGGCTGGTTTTGTTTGTTTGTTTTGTTTGTTTTTTTTTTTTTCCTCTTCCTCCTGCTTCTCCGTTCTGGCGGCACGGGGCCGATGGGGAGGTGGGGAGGGCCGTGCGGTTCGGGGAAGGGGCCGGGTCCGTGCCGGGAAGGAGGGTCGGGAGGCCTCTTCCGGGGGTTCGGAGCGACGTTCCACACCGCATTCCTGCGGCGGTTTCGTCAGGGTTCAGCCCGGGCGTCCGCTGGTTTTGGGTACTGGCCCTGGGCTGCGGAAGTTCCTCGTTTTGCACATTTTTTTGGTTTTAAAAAAAAAATGCTGAACATCCGCGTGCAGGACGAGTTAAACTGCTTGGGGTGGGGGGGGGAGGGATTTCATTCCTGTGTTGCTCGACTGCTGGGCTTTTCCACCCCCCGATTCTTGGGGCGCTGACTGTTAATTCCTCGGGCTGGGGTCCGGGAGGGCTCCCGAAGAATAAACGAGTTCCACGTCGGACCCTCGGAGCGACAGGAGGCGTCCCCTTCGTCGTGGGGGGGGGTGGGGGTGGGTGTAGTTTCCGGGAAGAGATGGCAGCTCTCTCTCTCTCTCTCTCTCTGCACGTGGAAGTGGGGGGCCGGGCGAGGGTCCGGAAGCAGAGCGCTTTGGGGGGTGTGCTGAGGGTAGCCCCCTCCCCTCTCCACGACGTGGCCAGTGGCCCTGCTGGAGCTGGGCTCGGGGCCCCCCCTGTTTGTCTACCAGCCCCCCCCCGCCCCGGTCTCTGATGTCACCAGAGTGGAAGCAAACAGGATCGAAACCAGCCGGACCGGTTCGGTGGGGGGGTGTGTGTGTGTGTGTGTGTGTGTGTGTGGGGGGGCACAAGCCCTGAGCACAAATAGGCCCCCGCTTCCTCCCCAGCTCCCGTGTGAGTCCAGAGCCCCGTGCGCCCGGTCCTGCCCGTCTCGTCTCGTCTCGTCTCCTCTCGTCTCTCGCCGACACCGTCCCAGCCCCGGCCCGACTCGTCCCTGGTGGGCTGCCCCCCCGACTCCAGTGAAGATGAACCGGCTCCTGGGCGCCGTCCTGGCTGTGGCCCTGTGCTCCACGGCCGGTGAGTACTGGGGGTGGTGGGGACAGGCTTCTGTCCCGGGGGTCCTGGGAATGAGAGCAGGCCTGGGTGAGCTGGGACAGGGACACAAGACACCAGGCGGGGAGACTAGCGGACAGACGGACGAGCAGGCAGGCAAGAAAGCAGACAGACGGACGGGGGAGCAGGAAAGCAGACAGACAGACGGACGAGCAGGCAGGCAAGAAAGCAGACAGACGGATAGACAGACAGACAGGCGAGGAGGCAGGCAAGAAAGCAGACAGACAGATAGACAGACGGACAGGCGAGGAGGCAGGCAGGAAAGCAGACAGTCGGATAGACAGACAGACAGGCGAGGAGGCAGGCAAGAAAGCAGACAGACGGATAGACAGACAGACAGGCGAGGAGGCAGGCAGGAAAGCAGACAGTCGGATAGACAGACAGACAGGCGAGGAGGCAGGCAAGAAAGCAGACAGACAGATAGACAGACAGACAGGCGAGGAGGCAGGCAGGCAAGAAAGCAGACAGTTGGATAGACAGACAGACAGGCGAGGAGGCAGGCAGGAAAGCAGACAGTCGGATAGACAGACAGACAGGCGAGGAGGCAGGCAGGCAAGAAAGCAGACAGTTGGATAGACAGACAGACAGGCGAGGAGGCAGGCAGGCAAGAAAGCAGACAGTTGGATAGACAGACAGACAGGCGAGGAGGCAGGCAGGAAAGCAGACAGTCGGATAGACAGACAGACAGGCGAGGAGGCAGGCAGGAAAGCAGACAGTCGGATAGACAGACAGACAGGCGAGGAGGCAGGCAGGCAAGAAAGCAGACAGTTGGATAGACAGACAGACAGGCGAGGAGGCAGGCAGGAAAGCAGACAGTCGGATAGACAGACAGACAGGCGAGGAGGCAGGCAGGCAAGAAAGCAGACAGTTGGATAGACAGACAGACAGGCGAGGAGGCAGGCAGGCAAGAAAGCAGACAGTTGGATAGACAGACAGACAGGCGAGGAGGCAGGCAGGAAAGCAGACAGTCGGATAGACAGACAGACAGGCGAGGAGGCAGGCAGGCAAGAAAGCAGACAGTTGGATAGACAGACAGACAGGCGAGGAGGCAGGCAGGAAAGCAGACAGTCGGATAGACAGACAGACAGGCGAGGAGGCAGGCAAGAAAGCAGACAGTCGGATAGACAGACAGACAGGCGAGGAGGCAGGCAGGAAAGCAGACAGTCGGATAGACAGACAGACAGGCGAGGAGGCAGGCAGGCAAGCAGACAGTTGGATAGACAGACAGACAGGCGAGGAGGCAGGCAAGAAAGCAGACAGTTGGATAGACAGACAGACAGGCGAGGAGGCAGGCAAGAAAGCAGACAGACGAATAGACAGACAGACAGGCGAGGAGGCAGGCAAGAAAGCAGACAGACAGATAGACAGACAGACAGGCGAGGTGGCAGGCAAGAAAGCAGACAGACAGACGGACGAGCAGGCAGGCAAGAAAGCAGACAGACGGATAGACAGACAGACAGACAGGCGAGCAGGCAGGCAGGAAAGCAGATAGACGGACGGGGGAGCAGGAAAGGAGATAGACAGACGGACAGACAGGCAAGAAAGCAGACAGTCGGATAGACAGACAGACAGGCAGGGAAGCAGACGACAGACAGACAGGCGAGCAGGCAGGCAGGTGACAGGCAGACGGACAGACAGACGAGCAGGCAGGCAGGTGGCAGGCAGACGGACAGACAGGCGAGCAGGCAGGCAGGTGACAGGCAGACGGACAGACAGACGAGCAGGCAGGCAGGTGACAGGCAGGAAAGCAGACAGACGAGCAGGCAGGTGACAGGCAGACAGACAGACAGGCAGGCAGGCAGGTGACGGGCAGACAGACAGACGGGCAGGGTGCCACTACCTCAGTGCTTGAGCAGCTGTGGTTTTTTGTCCCGCCCGTTGGGATCTGTCCCAGAGAGAGAGGGAGAGAGAGAGTCTGTGTTTGTGTTTCAGTCAGTCAGTGTGTCTATCAGTCAGGGTGTCAGTGTTTCAGTGTGTCAGTCAGTCAGGGTGTCAGTCAGTGTGTCTGTGTTTCAGTGTGTCAGTCAGTCAGGGTGTCTGTGTTTCAGGGTGTCAGTCAGTGTGTCTGTGTTTCAGTGTGTCAGTCAGTCAGGGTGTCAGTGTGTCATTCAGGGAGTCAGTGTTTCAGTGTGTAAGTCAAGGTGCAGAACGATCGCTGTGCGTCTCCCAGGTGGGGTTCCTGGTTCAGAATGACTGGTGTCCGTCTCCCAGGTGGGGTTGCTGGTACAGAATGACTGGTGTGCGTCTGCTCCTTTTACAAGAACTGCTGCTCACAGTTTCTGCTCCGTTGTGCCTCCCCTGTACAGTGGAGACTTTGAAGTGCAACAAATGCAACTTTGGATTCCTAAACCTGTGCGTCTTGACGCAGACCAACTGTGCCGGTACAGAGCAGTGCTACAGCCTGACAGCAAGTAAGAGACTCGGAGACTCTCCCACCTCTCTCTCACCCCTTCACCCCTCTGCCCTCTCTCTCTCTTTCTCACCCCTCTGCCCTCTCTCTCTCTCACCCCTCTCCCCTCTCTCTCTCTCTCACCCCTCTGCCCTCTCTCTCTCTCACCCCTCTCCCCTCTCTCTCTCTCACCCCTCTCCCCTCTCTCTCTCTCACCCCTTTTACCCCTCTCTCTCTCACCCCTCTGCCCTCTCTCTCTTTCTCACCCCTCTGCCCTCTCTCTCACCCCTCTCCCCTCTCCCCTCTCTCACCCCTCTCCCCTCTCTCACCCCTCTCTCTCTCTCACCCCTCTGCCCTCTCTCTCTCTCACCCCTCTCTCTCTCACCCCTCTGCCCTCTCTCTCTCTCACCCCTCTCTCTCTCACCCCTCTGCCCTCTCCCCTCTCTCTCTCTCACCCCTTTTACCCCTCTCTCACCCCTCTCTCTCTCACCCCTCTGCCCTCTGTCTCTCTCACCCCTCTCTCTCTCACCCCTCTGCCCTCTCTCTCAATTCAATTCAATTCAAGGTGCTTTATTAGCATGACCGATGGGTACAATCAGTGTTGCCAAAGCAAATAAAAATAATAAAATTAACATAGAACAAAACAAAAAGTAGAAGTAAAATAAAATCTACAGACATGTTACAGACATTTACAACAAAGACATATTATATAATATTGACATACTCTCTCTCTCTCTCTCTCACTCTCACCCCTCTCCCCTCTCTCTCTCCCAGATTTTGGCTCGAACTTCGCCTCCACCTTCGTCTCGAAGGGCTGCCAGTCTCAGCTCGGCAGCCAGCAGTGCAACACGACGATCATTCAGCCCTTCCTGCTCTCGAACTACACGCAGACCATCAGCTGCTGCACCACGGACCTGTGCAACAGCGCCGGCGCTGCCCGCCTGTCCGCTCTGACGGGGGGGGCCCTGGCCGCCGTCTGGCTCCTGGGGCTGGCCTAGGCCCGCGCCGCGGCCACCCCGCATCACCTCCGGTCACTGCCAGTCACCCCCAATCGCCCCGAATCACCGCCGGTCACCCCGCATCACCTCCGGTCACTGCCAGTCACCCCCAATCGCCCCGAATCACCGCCATCACCCCCATTCGCCCTGAATCACCCCCAGTCACCCCGAATCACTGCCAGTCACTGCCAATCGCCCTGAATCACCCCCAGTCACCCCGAATCACTGCCAGTCACTGCCAATCGCCCTGAATCAACCCCAGTCACCCCACATCACCTCCAGTCAATCCAAATCACCCCCAATCGCCCTGAATCACCCCCAGTCACCCCGAATCACTGCCAGTCACCCCCAATCGCCCTGAATCACCCCCAGTCACCCCGAATCACTGCCAGTCACTGCCAATCGCCCTGAATCAACCCCAGTCACCCCAAATCACCTCCAGTCAATCCAAATCACCTCCAGTCACCCCCAATCGCCCTGAATCACCCCCAGTCACTGCCAGTCACCCCCAATCGCCCTGAATCACCCCCAGTCACCCTGAATCAACCCCAGTCACTGCCAATCGCCCTGAATCACCCCCAGTCACCCTGAATCACCCCCAGTATCTGCCAGTCACCCCCAATTGCCCTGAATCACCCCAAGTAACCCTGAATCACCCCAACTCTCCCGGTGTCCCGGTCACTGCTGTGTGGTTCTGCGTGTTCCCTCTCCTAGCACGAAGCCTGGACTCTGGCCGGACCCGGAGGTCCGGATATGTGGCGTGGCCCGAGGTCTCGCTCGAGCCATGCTGAAAGGTACCGAGCTCTTCTCTAGGTGAAGAATGTTACTAACCTCCTTTCTGGTCAATAATGTTAACACTGGGAAAAAATTGTGACCAACAAGATTTACTGGGAAAAAAAATAATAAACTCTGTAAAACAATACATGACGTGTCTCGGGTTTCTTGCTATGGTCCTGTTTCTGGGGAGATTGGTCCCACAACAACCAAAGTGACGGACTATGGACCTGTGTCTCTGTCAGTGTGTGTGTATGAACCCCTCTCTCTCTCTCAGTGCAGTGTTCATGTACTGGAGTGTCCAGTCAGTGTGTCTGTATGAACCCCTCTCTCTCTCTCAGTGCAGTGTTCATGTACTGGAGTGTCCAGTCAGTGTGTCTGTATGAACCCCTCTCTCTCTCAGTGCAGTGTTCATGTACTGGAGTGTCCAGTCAGTGTGTGTGTATGAACCCCTCTCTCTCTCAGGGCAGTGTTCATGTACTGGAGTGTCCAGTCAGTGTGTGTCTGTATGAACCCCTCTCTCTCTCTCAGTGCAGTGTTCATGTACTGGAGTGTCCAGTCAGTGTGTCTGTATGAACCCCTCTCTCTCTCAGTGCAGTGTTCATGTACTGGAGTGTCCAGTCAGTGTGTCTGTATGAACCCCTCTCTCTCTCTCAGTGCAGTGTTCATGTACTGGAGTGTCCAGTCAGTGTGTCTGTATGAACCCCTCTCTCTCTCAGTGCAGTGTTCATGTACTGGAGTGTCCAGTCAGTGTGTGTGTGAACCCCTCTCTCTCTCAGTGCAGTGTTCATGTACTGGAGTGTCCAGTCAGTGTGTCTGTATGAACCCCTCTCTCTCTCAGTGCAGTGTTCATGTACTGGAGTGTCCAGTCAGTGTGTCTGTATGAACCCCTCTCTCTCTCAGTGCAGTGTTCATGTACTGGAGTGTCCAGTCAGTGTGTCTGTATGAACCCCTCTCTCTCTCAGTGCAGTGTTAGTGTACTGGAGTGTCCAGTCAGTGTGTCTGTATGAACCCCTCTCTCTCTCAGTGCAGTGTTCATGTACTGGAGTGTCCAGTCAGTGTGTGTGTATGAACCCCTCTCTCTCTCAGTGCAGTGTTCATGTACTGGAGTGTCCAGTCAGGGTGTCTGTATGAACCCCTCTCTCTCTCAGTGCAGTGTTCATGTACTGGAGTGTCCAGTCAGTGTGTGTGTATGAACCCCTCTCTCAGTGCAGTGTTCATGTACTGGAGTGTCCAGTCAGTGTGTGTGTGTGAACCCCTCTCTCTCTCAGTGCAGTGTTCATGTACTGGAGTGTCCAGTCAGTGTGTCTGTATGAACCCCTCTCTCTCTCAGTGCAGTGTTCATGTACTGGAGTGTCCAGTCAGGGTGTCTGTATGAACCCCTCTCTCTCTCAGTGCAGTGTTCATGTACTGGAGTGTCCAGTCAGTGTGTGTGTGTGAACCCCCCTCTCTCTCAATGCGGTATTAGTGTAATGTATTGACTTAACTCCTTCTCCCTCCCCTTATCTAAATCCTTCTTTTTTTTGTGGCTTTCAAAACAAATACCACAAACTGGTTCTCCAGCTGTCATCACCTTTTTTTATGTGAAACTACACTATTACTTATCTCAGTGTGCACTGATGTGTGTTCTTAAATGTAGCCTTTGGGAAAAATAGCATTTCAGTCTGCTGACAACAAGGCCACAGCGGAGCACAGCGCAGTAAAAACCGCTGACAACAAGGCCACAGCGGAGCACAGAGCGGTAAAGTCCGCTGACAACAAGGCCACAGCAGAGCACAGAGCGGTAAAGTCCACTGACAACAAGGCCACAGCAGAGCACAGCGCGGTAAAAACCGCTGACAACAAGGCCACAGCAGAGCACAGCGCGGTAAAGTCCACTGACATCAAGGCCACAGCGGAGCACAGCGCGGTAAAGTCCACTGACATCAAGGCCACAGCGGAGCACAGCGCGGTAAAAACCGCTGACAACAAGGCCACAGCAGAGCACAGCGCGGTAAAAACCGCTGACAACAAGGCCACAGCAGAGCACAGCGCGGTAAAAACCGCTGAAAACAAGGCCACAGCGGAGCACAGCGCGGTAAAGTCCGCTGACAACAAGGCCACAGCGGAGCACAGCGCGGTAAAGTCCGCTGACAACAAGGCCACAGCAGAGCACAGCGCAGTAAAGTCCACTGACAACAAGGCCACAGCGGAGCACAGCGCGGTAAAGTCCGCTGACAACAAGGCCACAGCGGAGCACAGCGCGGTAAAGTCCGCTGACAACAAGGCCACAGCAGAGCACAGAGCGGTAAAGTCCGCTGACAACAAGGCCACAGCGGAGCACAGCGCGGTAAAAACCGCTGACAACAAGGCCACAGCGGAGCACAGCGCGGTAAAAACCGCTGAAAACAAGGCCACAGCAGGGCACAGAGCGGTAAAGTCCGCTGAAAACAAGGCCGCAGCGGAGCACAGCGCGGTAAAGTCCGCTGACAACAAGGCCGCAGCGGAGCACAGCGCGGTAAAAACCGCTGAAAACAAGGCCACAGCAGGGCACAGAGCGGTAAAGTCCGCTGAAAACAAGGCCGCAGCGGAGCACAGCGCGGTAAAAACCGCTGACAACAAGGCCACAGCAGAGCACAGAGCGGTAAAGTCCGCTGACAACAAGGCCACAGCGGAGCACAGCGCGGTAAAGTCCACTGACATCAAGGCCACAGCAGAGCACAGCGCGGTAAAAACCGCTGACATCAAGGCCACAGCGGAGCACAGCGCGGTAAAGTCCGCTGACAACAAGGCCACAGCAGAGCACAGAGCGGTAAAGTCCACTGACATCAAGGCCACAGCGGAGCACAGCGCGGTAAAAACCGCTGAAAACAAGGCCACAGCAGAGCACAGCGCAGTAAAGTCCGCTGACAACAAGGCCACAGCGGAGCACAGCGCGGTAAAGTCCGCTGACAACAAGGCCACAGCAGAGCACAGCGCAGTAAAGTCCGCTGACAACAAGGCCACAGCAGAGCACAGTGCGGTAAAAACCGCTGACAACAAGGCCACAGCAGAGCACAGCGCGGTAAAGTCCGCTGACAACAAGGCCACAGCAGAGCACAGTGCGGTAAAGTCCGCTGACAACAAGGCCACAGCAGAGCACAGCGCGGTAAAAACCGCTGACAACAAGGCCACAGCAGAGCACAGCGCGGTAAAAACCGCTGACATCAAGGCCACAGCGGAGCACAGCGCGGTAAAGTCCACTGACAACAAGGCCACAGCAGAGCACAGCGCGGTAAAAACCGCTGACAACAAGGCCACAGCAGAGCACAGAGCGGTAAAAACCGCTGACATCAAGGCCACAGCAGAGCACAGCGCGGTAAAGTCCACTGACATCAAGGCCACAGCAGAGCACAGCGCGGTAAAAACCGCTGACAACAAGGCCACAGCAGAGCACAGAGCGGTAAAGTCCGCTGACAACAAGGCCACAGCGGAGCACAGCGCGGTAAAAACCGCTGACAACAAGGCCACAGCGGAGCACAGCGCGGTAAAGTCCACTGACATCAAGGCCACAGCAGAGCACAGCGCGGTAAAAACCGCTGACAACAAGGCCACAGCAGAGCACAGAGCGGTAAAGTCCGCTGACAACAAGGCCACAGCGGAGCACAGAGCGGTAAAGTCCGCTGACAACAAGGCCACAGCGGAGCACAGAGCGGTAAAAACCGCTGACAACAAGGCCACAGCGGAGCACAGCGTGGTAAAGTCCACTGACATCAAGGCCACAGCGGAGCACAGAGCGGTAAAAACCGCTGACAACAAGGCCACAGCGGAGCACAGCGCGGTAAAGTCCGCTGGGATGAGACGGAGGGGGGCAGAGAGAGAGTCACCCGTCATAGAGACCTGCCAGAAACCACCTCGGAGGAGAGGGTGTGGGCAAGATTCCTGCCGGAGCTGGCTGGGTCACATTCCTGCCTGCGGTTCTGGGCACCAGGTGAGCGCGGCGCCCGAGGGAGAGAGGGAGAGAGAGAGAGAGACAGTGGGAGAGGGAGAGAGAGACAGCCTGAGGACCAGTGAGCCTGTCTCCCAGTAATGCCCCATCTGTCTACAGGACATGTCAATAGTTTTAGGATATGTCCCTGTTGTAAATGTCTGTAATATGTCTGTAGATTTTATTTTACTTTTATTTTTTGTTTTGCTTCATGTGAATTTCATGATTTTTTATTGGCTGGGGCAACACGGATTGTACCCATCGGTCATGCGAATGAAGCACCTTGAACTGAATTGAATTGAACTGAGAGGGAGGGAGAGACAGCGAGAGAGGGAGAGGGGGAGAGACAGAGAGAGAGGGAGAGGGGGAGAGAGGGAGGGAGGGAGAGAGGGAGAGGGGGAGAGAGAGACGACTGACGTTCCCACGGGGCAGGCAGGGGGGCCTCGCAGCCCGGGGGTCCCCCGAGCTCAAGGACAGGGGCGCTGTCTGGGTGGAGTCCGCGTGTTCCCCCCAGGTCGGAGTTGGGTTTCCTCCCACAGTCCACAGACAGGCTGCTGGGTAAATGGGCTTCTGGGAAAACTGGCCCTGGTGCGAGTGTGTCTGTCTGTTTATGAGTGTGTGTGTGTCTGTGAGTGTGTGAGTATGTGTCTGGCGTGTGTCTGTGAGTGTGTGTCTGTGTGTGAGTGTGTGTGTCTGGTATGTGTCTCTGTGTGTGTGTCTGTCTGTTTATGAGTGTGTGTGTCTGGTATGTGTCTGTGTGTCTGTCTATGAGTGTGTGTGTGTGTGTGTGTTTGACTGTTTATGAGTGTGTTTGTCCAGGGTGTGTCTGTGTGTGTGTCTGTCTGTTTATGAGTGTGTGTGTCTGTCTGTTTATGAGTGTGTGTGTCCGGTGTGCATCTGTGTGTGTGTGTCTGTCTGTTTATGAGTGTGTCTGTCTATGAGTGTGGGTGTCCAGTGTGTGAGTGTTTGTGTCCAGTGTGTTACTGTGTGTGACCTGCACATTTCCTCTATCTGGGGGGTCGAACCCTGGGCCTGTTCCAGTCCCTTCGGACCGCTGAGCAGAAACAAGCCAGGACACACCTTGGCCTTTGGCTCCGAAGGGTTTATTTGGCGAAATGTGTTCTTAACACATTACAACAACAACAACAACAACAACGAGAATAATAAATAACGTTATATATCAAGTATGAACAGGGAAGCAGATGAGCAGGAACAGTGAGGTGTTGTTGTTGTTCATAAAGGCTGTTCCAGTAACTGTTTCAGCCCCTCTGAAACGACAGCGTGAGAGAGGTCGGGGATCAGGGGTGACTGGGGGTGATGAGAAGTGATTAGGGGTGACTGGGGGAGATTGTGGCTGATTGAGGAAGACTCGGGGTGATTAGGACTAACCGGGGAAGATTGGGGGTGATTAGGGGTGACTGGGGGTAAATGGGGTGATTGAGGGTGACTGGGGGTAAATGGGGTGATTGAGGGTGACTGGGGTGACTGGGGCTGATTGGGCGTGATTGAAGGGGGGTGGTGCTGATTAAGGGAGACTGGGGGTGATAAGGGGTGACTGGGGGTGACAGGGAGTGATTAGGGGTGACGGGGGGAGACTGGTGTTGATTGGGGCTGACTGGGGCTGACTGGGGGAGATGGGGGTGATTAGGGGTGACTGGGGGTGACGGGGAGTTATTAGGGGTGACTGGTGGTGACAGGGAGTGATTATGGGTGATGAGGGGAGACTGGGGGAGACCGGGGGTGACGGGGTGATTAGGGGTGACTGGGGGTGACAGGGAGTGATTAGGGGTGATTAGGGGTGACAGGGGGAGACTGGGGGTGACAGGGAGTGATTAGGAGTGACTGGGGGAGACTGGTGTTGATTGGGGCTGACAGGGGAGACTGGTGGTGACAGGGAGTGATCAGGGGTGACTGGGGGAGACTGGAGGTGACAGGGGGTGATTAGGGGTGACTGGGGGAGACTGGGGGTGATTAGGGGTGACTGGGGGAGACTGGAGGTGACAGGGGGTGATAAGGGGTGACGGGGGGTGACTGGGGGTGACTGGGGGTGATTAGGGGTGACTGGGGGAGACTGGGGGTGACAGGGAGTGATTAGGGGTGATTAGGGGTGACTGGTGGAGATTGGGGGTGACAGGGAGTGATTAGGGGTGACTGGGGGAGACTGGTGTTGATTGGGGCTGACTGGGGGAGACTGGGGGTGACAGGGAGTGATCAGGGGTGATTAGGGGTGACTGGGGGAGACTGGGGGTGATTAGGGGTGACAGGGGGAGACTGGGGGTGACAGGGAGTGATTAGGGGTGACGGGGGGAGACTGGTGTTGATTGGGGCTGACTGGGGGAGACTGGGGGTGACAGGGAGTGATCAGGGGTGATTAGGGGTGACTGGGGGAGACTGGGGGTGACTGGGGGTGATTAGGGGTGACTGGGGGGAGACTGGGGGTGACTGGGGGTGATTAGGGGTGACTGGGGGAGACTGGAGGTGACAGGGGGTGATTAGGGGTGACTGGGGGAGACTGGGGGTGACTGGGGGTGATTAGGGGTGACTGGGGGAGACTGGGGGTGATTAGGGGTGACTGGGGGAGACTGGAGGTGACAGGGGGTGATTAGGGGTGACTGGGGGAGACTGGGGGTGACTGGGGGTGATTAGGGGTGACTGGGGGAGACTGGTGTTGATTGGGGCTGACTGGGGGAGACTGGGGGTGACTGGGGGTGATTAGGGGTGACGGGGGGAGACTGGGGGTGATTAGGGGTGACTGGGGGAGACTGGGGGTGACTGGGGGAGACTGGGGGTGACAGGGAGTGATTAGGGGTGACTGGGGGTGACTGGGGGAGACTGGAGGTGACAGGGGGTGATTAGGGGTGTCGGGGGGGAGACTGGAGGTGACAGGGGGTGATTAGGGGTGACTGGGGGAGACTGGAGGTGACAGGGGGTGATTAGGGGTGTCGGGGGGAGACTGGTGTTGATTGGGGCTGACTTGGGGAGACTGGGGGTGACAGGGAGTGATCAGGGGTGACAGGGAGTGATCAGGGGTGATTAGGGGTGACTGGGGGAGACTGGGGGTGACTGGGGGTGATTAGGGGTGTCGGGGGGGAGACTGGAGGTGACTGGGGGTGATTAGGGGTGACTGGGGGAGACTGGTGTTGATTGGGGCTGACTGGGGGAGACTGGGGGTGACTGGGGGTGATTAGGGGTGACTGGGGGAGACTGGAGGTGACATTGGGTGATTAGGGGTGTCGGGGGGAGACTGGTGTTGATTGGGGCTGACTGGGGGAGATGGGGGTGATCAGGGGTGACTGGGGTCAGGCGCTACAGGATGTCGCCCGCAGAGGGCAGCACCTCCTCTCTCAGGTACTGGGGCAGGTCGACGGAGGGGCTGTCCAGGTCCAGGCCCAGAAACCGGTCCACGATGGCCCGGCACCTGGGGGGCAGACAGAGACGGGGGGGGGTTTGGGGCGCGATGAGGAGATCCACAGTCTCCCGGAGAGAGCCCACCACCTGGGGGCGCCGTTTGACTTGCGGTGACGCGATCGCTCTCTCTCTCTTTCAGCCCGCAGCACTGGTGAAATGTTCACAGTGATGTGTCAAAACCCCCAGTGTCGAGTCACAAACCGGACACACCGGACACACACACTCACACAGACACACACCGGATACACAGACACACACTCACACAGACACACCGGACACACACACTCACACAGACACACACTCACAGACACACCAGACACACACTCACACACACACCGGACACACACACTCACACCGGACACACACCGGATACACAGACACACACTCACAGTCACACACCGGACACACACACTCACACAGACACACTGGACACACACATTCACACAGACACACACCAGACACACACACTCACACAGACACACCGGACACACACACTCACACAGACACACACCGGATACACAGACACACACTCACAGTCACACACCGGACACACACACTCACACAGACACACACCGGATACACACACTCACACAGACACACACCGGATACACAGACACACACTCACAGTCACCCACCGGATACACAGACACACACTCACAGTCACCCACCGGACACACACACTCACACAGACACACCGGACACACACACTCACACAGACACACACCGGATACACAGACACACACTCACAGTCACACACCGGACACACACACTCACACAGACACACCGGACACACACACTCACACAGACACACACCGGACACACACACTCACACACTCAAACACAAGACACATACTCATACTCAAACACAGGACACACATACTCAGAAACAGACACACACACTCACACACAGACACACACCAAACACACAGACACACACTCACAGACACACAGACACACACAAAGACACACACTCACTCACAGACACACACTCACACACTCAAACACCAGACACATACTCAAACACAGACACACACTCACAGGACACACATACTCAGAAACAGAGACACACACACTCACACACAGACACATACCAAACACACAGACACACAGACACACACAAAGACACACACTCACTCACAGACACACCAGACACACACACACACTCACAGACACACACTCAAACACCGGACACATACTCAAACACAGACACACACTCACAGGACACACATACTCAGAAACAGACAGACACACACACTCACACACCAGACACACACACTCACACCAGGGCCAGTTTTAACCCTCCAGCCTGTCTGGAAACCCACTCCGACCCGGGGAGAACATGCAGACTCCACACAGACAGCGCCCCCTGTCTGGTCTTGAGCCCAGAGCCCCAGCGCTGACCCCTGCGATGTGGGCAAGTGCTAAACAGACTGCGGGTGTGTGTGTCAGAGGGGAGCGGGGCGGGGGAGGCGAGAGGGACTGGGGGGGGGGGGCGCTCTCTGACCTGGCGGCCTGCTCCGTGCTGGACGGGCGATCGACGCGCTCGATGGCCTTGCCCGCTCGGTACAGCTCCGACACCTGGAACACACAGGACAGCCGTCCTCACACACGGAACACCTGCTGGGCTCCTCGGGACAGACACTGTCCTGAGCCTTGTCTTCAACTGACACAGGGGATCACACACACACACACACAGGGGATCAGACACACACACAGGGGATCAGACTCTCACACACACACAGGAGATCGGACACACACACACACACTGACCTCCACGGCCCTCTGCACCAGTGGGGGTGGCAGTCCTGCCAGCGTGGCGATGTTGGCGGCGTGACTGGACTGGCACACGCCCTCCTTCAGCTGGTAGAAGAACACCAGCTCCTCCCCATCCAGAGCTGTCTCCAGGGTCTGAGTACAGGACGGCCCTGTTAGTGTCACTGGGGCTGTCAGTGTGTCGTCTCCAGGGTGTGAGTACAGGACGGCCCTGGTAGTGTCACTGGGGCTGTCAGTGTGTCGTCTCCAGGGTCTGAGTACAGGACAGCCCTGTTACTGCTGGGGCTGGGTCTGTCGGTGTGTCACTGGGGCTGTCACTGTGTCACTGGGGCTGTCGGTGTGTCACTGGGGTGTCTGGGGTATTACCAGGTACTGCAGCAGGGGGGACTGGGGCAGCAGGCCCATCTGCACCAGGCTGTGGAAGTTGGTGGACAGCAGGACGTGTGGGCAGTGCTGGGGGCCCCTCCTCAGCCAGTGCCGGACGCAGGCGGCCAGCAGGGACACGCCGTCCACCTGTGGGCCGGTCGGACACGGGGGGGGGAGAGAGAGAGTGAGGTACTCTGGGATTAGACAAACAGTCTTCCCCGAATTCAGAAATCTCATCCCAGAGTTCCCACACCTGCCAGCATCCCAAAGGGTCCCAATCCTACTGGGAGAGGGAGGAGGGAACTCCGCTGAACTGGCAGCCCAGTGTGTGATCTCCTGTCCCAGCCTGAGGAACAGACAGTGAGCCTGTCTCTCAATAATAATAATACAGTGTGTGATCTCCTGTCCCAGCCTGAGGAACAGACAGTGAGCCTGTCTCTCAATAATAATAATACAGTGTGTGATCTCCTGTCCCAGCCTGAGGAACAGTGAGCCTGTCTCTCAATAATAATAATACAGTGTGTGATCTCCTGTCCCAGCCTGAGGAACAGACAGTGAGCCCGTCTCTCAATAATAATAATCCAGTGTGTGATCTCCTGTCCCAGCCTGAGGAACAGACAGTGAGCCTGTCTCTCATTAATAATAATACAGTGTGTGATCTCCTGTCCCAGCCTGAGGAACAGACAGTGAGCCTGTCTCTCAATAATAATAATAATACAGTGTGTGATCTCCTGTCCCAGCCTGAGGAACAGACAGTGAGCCCGTCTCTCAATAATAATAATCCAGTGTGTGATCTCCTGTCCCAGCCTGAGGAACAGACAGTGAGCCTGTCTCTCAATAATAATAATACAGTGTGTGATCTCCTGTCCCAGCCTGAGGAACAGACAGTGAGCCTGTCTCTCAATAATAATAATACAGTGTGTGATCTCCTGTCCCAGCCTGAGGAACAGACAGTGAGCCCGTCTCTCAATAATAATAATACAGTGTGTGATCTCCTGTCCCAGCCTGAGGAACAGACAGTGAGCCTGTCTCTCAATAATAATAATACAGTGTGTGATCTCCTGTCCCAGCCTGAGGAACAGACAGTGAGCCCGTCTCTCAATAATAATAATACAGTGTGTGGTCTCCTGTCCCAGCCTGAGGAACAGTGAGCCTGTCTCTCAATAATAATAATACAGTGTGTGATCTCCTGTCCCAGCCTGAGGAACAGACAGTGAGCCTGTCTCTCAATAATAATAATACAGTGTGTGATCTCCTGTCCCAGCCTGAGGAACAGACAGTGAGCCCGTCTCTCAATAATAATAATACAGTGTGTGATCTCCTGTCCCAGCCTGAGGAACAGACAGTGAGCCCGTCTCTCAATAATAATAATACAGTGTGTGATCTCCTGTCCCAGCCTGAGGAACAGTGAGCCTGTCTCTCAATAATAATAATACAGTGTGTGGTCTCCTGTCCCAGCCTGAGGAACAGTGAGCCTGTCTCTCAATAATAATAATACAGTGTGTGATCTCCTGTCCCAGCCTGAGGAACAGACAGTGAGCCCGTCTCTCAATAATAATAATCCAGTGTGTGATCTCCTGTCCCAGCCTGAGGAACAGACAGTGAGCCTGTCTCTCATTAATAATAATACAGTGTGTGATCTCCTGTCCCAGCCTGAGGAACAGACAGTGAGCCTGTCTCTCAATAATAATAATAATACAGTGTGTGATCTCCTGTCCCAGCCTGAGGAACAGACAGTGAGCCCGTCTCTCAATAATAATAATACAGTGTGTGATCTCCTGTCCCAGCCTGAGGAACAGACAGTGAGCCCGTCTCTCAATAATAATAATACAGTGTGTGATCTCCTGTCCCAGCCTGAGGAACAGACAGTGAGCCCGTCTCTCAATAATAATAATACAGTGTGTGATCTCCTGTCCCAGCCTGAGGAACAGACAGTGAGCCCGTCTCTCAATAATAATAATACAGTGTGTGATCTCCTGTCCCAGCCTGAGGAACAGACAGTGAGCCCGTCTCTCAATAATAATAATACAGTGTGTGGTCTCCTGTCCCAGCCTGAGGAACAGTGAGCCCGTCTCTCAATAATAATAATACAGTGTGTGGTCTCCTGTCCCAGCCTGAGGAACAGACAGTGAGCCCGTCTCTCAATAATAATAATACAGTGTGTGATCTCCTGTCCCAGCCTGAGGAACAGACAGTGAGCCCGTCTCTCAATAATAATAATACAGTGTGTGATCTCCTGTCCCAGCCTGAGGAACAGACAGTGAGCCTGTCTCTCAATAATAATAATACAGTGTGTGATCTCCTGTCCCAGCCTGAGGAACAGTGAGCCTGTCTCTCAATAATAATAATACAGTGTGTGATCTCCTGTCCCAGCCTGAGGAACAGACAGTGAGCCCGTCTCTCAATAATAATAATACAGTGTGTGATCTCCTGTCCCAGCCTGAGGAACAGACAGTGAGCCTGTCTCTCAATAATAATAATACAGTGTGTGATCTCCTGTCCCAGCCTGAGGAACAGACAGTGAGCCCGTCTCTCAATAATAATAATACAGTGTGTGATCTCCTGTCCCAGCCTGAGGAACAGACAGTGAGCCCGTCTCTCAATAATAATAATACAGTGTGTGATCTCCTGTCCCAGCCTGAGGAACAGACAGTGAGCCTGTCTCTCAATAATAATAATACAGTGTGTGATCTCCTGTCCCAGCCTGAGGAACAGACAGTGAGCCTGTCTCTCAATAATAATAATACAGTGTGTGATCTCCTGTCCCAGCCTGAGGAACAGACAGTGAGCCCGTCTCTCAATAATAATAATACAGTGTGTGATCTCCTGTCCCAGCCTGAGGAACAGACAGTGAGCCCGTCTCTCAATAATAATAATACAGTGTGTGATCTCCTGTCCCAGCCTGAGGAACAGACAGTGAGCCTGTCTCTCAATAATAATAATACAGTGTGTGATCTCCTGTCCCAGCCTGAGGAACAGACAGTGAGCCTGTCTCTCAATAATAATAATACAGTGTGTGATCTCCTGTCCCAGCCTGAGGAACAGACAGTGAGCCTGTCTCTCAATAATAATAATACAGTGTGTGATCTCCTGTCCCAGCCTGAGGAACAGACAGTGAGCCTGTCTCTCAATAATAATAATACAGTGTGTGATCTCCTGTCCCAGCCTGAGGAACAGACAGTGAGCCTGTCTCTCAATAATAATAATACAGTGTGTGATCTCCTGTCCCAGCCTGAGGAACAGACAGTGAGCCTGTCTCTCAATAATAATAATACAGTGTGTGATCTCCTGTCCCAGCCTGAGGAACAGACAGTGAGCCCGTCTCTCAATAATAATAATACAGTGTGTGATCTCCTGTCCCAGCCTGAGGAACAGACAGTGAGCCTGTCTCTCAATAATAATAATACAGTGTGTGATCTCCTGTCCCAGCCTGAGGAACAGACAGTGAGCCTGTCTCTCAATAATAATAATACAGTGTGTGATCTCCTGTCCCAGCCTGAGGAACAGACAGTGAGCCTGTCTCTCAATAATAATAATACAGTGTGTGATCTCCTGTCCCAGCCTGAGGAACAGACAGTGAGCCTGTCTCTCAATAATAATAATACAGTGTGTGATCTCCTGTCCCAGCCTGAGGAACAGACAGTGAGCCTGTCTCTCAATAATAATAATACAGTGTGTGATCTCCTGTCCCAGCCTGAGGAACAGACAGTGAGCCTGTCTCTCAATAATAATAATACAGTGTGTGATCTCCTGTCCCAGCCTGAGGACCAGTGAGCCTGTCTCTCAATAATAATAATACAGTGTGTGATCTCCTGTCCCAGCCTGAGGAACAGACAGTGAGCCCGTCTCTCAATAATAATAATACAGTGTGTGATCTCCTGTCCCAGCCTGAGGAACAGACAGTGAGCCTGTCTCTCAATAATAATAATACAGTGTGTGATCTCCTGTCCCAGCCTGAGGACCAGTGAGCCTGTCTCCCAGTCATGCTCCATCCGCCTACAGTATTTGTCAATATTTTAGGATATGTCTCTGTTGTAAATGTCTGTAGATTTTATTTTACTTCTATTTTTTGTTTTGTTTCATGTGAATTTTTTTATTTTTATGTGCTTTGGCAACACTGATTGTACCCATCGGTCGTGCTAATAAAGCCCCTTGAATTGGATTGAATTGAGAGAGAGAGAAGGGGGTCAGGAGGAACAGTGACTCGCTCCCCACCCGATCTTCCTCCTCCTCCTCCTCCTCACCGTGTTGGTCCCTTTCCCGAACTCGTCTATCAGCACCAGGGAGCTGCCTGTGCTGTCGTTCAGAGCCGACGCCATCTGACAGACAGGAGAGAGGGAGACACTCGCTGATCCCCGGACTGGACACTCCAGACAGACAGAGGGGTTCATACAGACTCACTGACCCCCGGACTGGACACTCCAGACAGACAGAGGGGTTCACACAGACTGACCCCCGGACTGGACACTCCAGACAGACAGACAGACAGAGAGGTTCACACAGACTGGACACTCCAGACAGACAGACAGAGGGGTTCACACAGACTGACCCAGAGACTGGACACTCCAGACAGACAGACAGAGGGGTTCACACAGACTGACCCACAGACTGGACACTCCAGACAGACAGAGAGAGAGGTTCATACAGAGTCACCGACCCACAGAGTGGACACTCCAGACAGACAGAGAGAGGGGTTCACACAGAGTCACTGACCCCCGGACTGGACACAGACCTGGTTGAGGTCGATCATGAAGGTGGACAGCCCCAGGGACACGGACTCCCGGCTGTGCATGCGGGTGTAGATCCCGTCCATCAGCCCGACCTCTGCCTGCGCCGCCGGCACGTTGGAGCCAATCAGGGCCATGAACACGATGAGCCCCACCTGCCGGGGGGGGGGGGAGGGGCCGACACCGTCATCCAATCAGAGCGCGGCTGGGTCCGGGGGGACAGGCCTGCTGGGGGTTAGCAGTGTGACCTCACAACAACCCCAGGGTCATGGGGCCACAGGGTCGGGGGTCAGTGGACAGGACAGACCTTTAACAGTACGTGGCCCACTGACAATGGGCTCCAGGGTCGTGGGGTCAGGGGTCAGTGGAGGGGACAGACACCTTTAACTGCACCCAGCCCGCTGACGGTGGACTCCAGGGTCAGGTCGTGGGGTCACGGGGTCGGGGGTCAGCGGAGAGGAGAGAGAGCCCGCTGACGGTGGACTCCGGGGTCAGGTCGTGGGGTCACGGGGTCGGGGGTCAGCGGAGAGGATAGAGAGCCCGCTGACGGTGGACTCCGGGGTCAGGTCGTGGGGTCACGGGGTCGGGGGTCAGCGGAGAGGAGAGAGAGCCCGCTGACGGTGGACTCCGGGGTCAGGTCGTGGGGTCACGGGGTCGGGGGTCAGCGGAGAGGATAGAGAGCCCGCTGACGGTGGACTCCGGGGTCAGGTCGTGGGGTCACGGGGTCGGGGGTCAGTGGAGAGGATAGAGAGCCCGCTGACGGTGGACTCCGGGGTCAGGTCGTGGGGTCACGGGGTCGGGGGTCAGTGGAGAGGATAGAGAGCCCGCTGACGGTGGACTCCGGGGTCAGGTCGTGGGGTCACGGGGTCGGGGGTCAGTGGAGAGGATAGAGAGCCCGCTGACGGTGGACTCCGGGGTCAGGTCGTGGGGTCACGGGGTCGGGGGTCAGTGGAGAGGATAGAGAGCCCGCTGACGGTGGACTCCGGGGTCAGGTCGTGGGGTCACGGGGTCGGGGGTCAGTGGAGAGGATAGAGAGCCCGCTGACGGTGGACTCCGGGGTCAGGTCGTGGGGTCACGGGGTCGGGGGTCAGCGGAGAGGATAGAGAGCCCGCTGACGGTGGACTCCGGGGTCAGGTCGTGGGGTCACGGGGTCGGGGGTCAGCGGAGAGGAGAGAGAGCCCGCTGCCGGTGGACTCCGGGGTCAGGTCGTGGGGTCACGGGGTCGGGGGTCAGTGGAGAGGATAGAGAGCCCGCTGACGGTGGACTCCGGGGTCAGGTCGTGGGGTCACGGGGTCGGGGGTCAGTGGAGAGGATAGAGAGCCCGCTGACGGTGGACTCCGGGGTCAGGTCGTGGGGTCACGGGGTCGGGGGTCAGCGGAGAGGATAGAGAGCCCGCTGACGGTGGACTCCGGGGTCAGGTCGTGGGGTCACGGGGTCGGGGGTCAGCGGAGAGGAGAGAGAGCCCGCTGCCGGTGGACTCCGGGGTCAGGTCGTGGGGTCACGGGGTCGGGGGTCAGTGGAGAGGAGAGAGAGCCCGCTCACCTGCTTCAGGTAGATGCTCTTCCCGCTGGAGTTGGGCCCGGTGATGAGCTTGACCTTCCCCGCCGCGCCGGCGCTGACGGTGGGGTTCGGGACGAACACAGGGGCGCACAGCTCCACCAGCGGGTGCCTGCGGTTGGGGGGGGCGCAGCACACGGCACACAGGGCCGGTTTCATACGGGGGGGGTTAGAAAGAGTCAGCGCAGGCGAGTGCACTGCGCTCACAGAACAGAGGAGCTTTTCGGCTCCAGGGACACCATCCCCGACATCCGCCTCAAGTTCCACTCCATGAGAGAGAGAGACACAATTTCCAGGCGTGCGCAGCGCTACGATCTGCGACTCAGGACGAGGCCTTACTGCTCCAGAACCGAGCAGGCCTGGGAAAAACAGCCCTCCTTTCACCCAGGGCGAGAAATACTGCTCTCGGCTGCCGGACGGTTTCCGCCGACAAAGCCTTTAACGACAGTGCGGCCGCCCCACAGTGCTTTCACAGAGCTCACAGGGCTCGGGGGCTGAACTCGGGGTCGGGATCGAATTGTAGGGTCGCGAGGCCGTTCGCCGAGTTCGCTTTGCTGCCGAGAGGTCATAACGGGTGGGAAAAAAAAGGGACCGAAAACGGGGCGGCGTGGTGGCTCTGGGGCTCAGGATCTGCGCTTGTGGCTGGGAGGTTGCCAGTTCGAATCCCGCGGCCGGCAGGGGGACCCTACTCCGCTGGGCCCTCAAACCGAGACTGCAGTTGCCCTCGAAGGTCCCTGTTGCAGTACCACTCTCCGGCCGCCAGAGGGCCCCCCTGGTACACACCTCTCCTCTCTGGGGAGGCGTACAGAAGGATCACCGGGCCTCAGGAGCCCCTCACGACACCGCCCCCTCCGGCCTGTTTAAACCCTGCAGGACTGGCTCGGACCCTGAGGGCTGCGCTTCTCCGGCGCCGTCCCGGGACACCCGAGGAACCAGTGAGGGGTTTATCCCCCCCGCTGCTGGGGGGAGAGGAGAGAAGACCGCGCCGTTTCGGCCGTGAAACGTTGCGGTTTCTCTCCTCTCTTTGCAGACCAGGCCTGCTGAGCCTGCAGCTCCCCACCCGCACTATCATAGTGACGTTGCTTTATCAGCCCTGTACAATTTCCTGCATGAGGAACGTGTCTTGTCACAGAGCCCAGCCTGCTCTCCATGAGACACACAGACAGGGAGAGAGAAGCTGGGGGTCAGAGCGCAGGGTCAGCCATTTATACGGCACCCCTGGAGCAGTGGGGGTGAAGGGCCTCGCTCAGGGGCCCAACGGAGTAGGATTCCTCTGCCGGGTGTGGGATTCGAACCGGCAACCTCCCAGCCCCAGGCGCAGATCCTGAGCCACAGAGCCGCCGCTCCACTCTCACTAGGATACCTTAGGCTTTGCCTCCTTTTTGGCTCCCCTAGTTTTTGACCTGGACCTTGGGTTTCGCTGTTAACTCGGTGTTTCGCGACCCCTAACCCGCAGAGGGTCCGCCCCCTCGCTAACAGCTGCTCGGCGGGGGCCTGCTCTGTCTCGGCGTTACCTGCCCTCCCGGATGTGGATGACGGAGGCCGCGGTCAGCGTGGGCCTGCAGAAGCTGTACTCCCGGGAGACCAAGGCCAGGGCGATGAGGCAGTCCAGCTGGGCGGAGAACTCCATCACCCGGTACAGACACTGCGTCCTCTCCAGCACCTTCGCCTCCAGCTGCGTCACCACTGCGGTCTCCAGGTCTGGGAGAGAGAGGGGCTCACACACACACTGGACTGGACTGGACACTCCAGTACATGAACACTGCACTGAGAGAGAGAGGGGTTCATACAGACACACTGACTGGACACTCCAGTACATGAACACTGCACAGAGAGAGAGAGGGGTTCATACACACACACTGACTGGACACTCCAGTACATGAACACTGCACTGAGAGAGAGAGGGGTTCATACACACACACTGACTGGACACTCCAGTACATGAACACTGCACTGAGAGAGAGAGGGGTTCACACAGACACACTGACTGGACACTCCAGTACATGAACACTGCACTGAGAGAGAGAGGGGTTCACACAGACACACTGACTGGACACTCCAGGACATGAACACTGCACTGAGAGAGAGAGGGGTTCATACAGACACACTGACTGGACACTCCAGTACATGAACACTGCACTGAGAGAGAGAGGGGTTCATACACACACACACTGACTGGACACTCCAGTACATGAACACTGCACTGAGAGAGAGAGGGGTTCATACAGACACACTGACTGGACACTCCAGTACATGAACACTGCACAGAGAGAGAGAGGGGTTCACACACACACACTGACTGGACACTCCAGTACATGAACACTGCACTGAGAGAGAGAGGGGTTCATACACACACACTGACTGGACACTCCAGTACATGAACACTGCACTGAGAGAGAGAGGGGTTCACACACACACACTGACTGGACACTCCAGTACATGAACACTGCACAGAGAGAGAGAGGGGTTCATACAGACACACACACTGACTGGACACTCCAGTACATGAACACTGCACTGAGAGAGAGAGGGGTTCATACAGACACACTGACTGGACACTCCAGGACATGAACACTGCACTGAGAGAGAGAGGGGTTCACACAGACACACTGACTGGACACTCCAGTACATGAACACTGCACTGAGAGAGAGAGGGGTTCATACAGACACACTGACTGGACACTCCAGTACATGAACACTGCACTGAGAGAGAGAGGGGTTCATACAGACACACACTGACTGGACACTCCAGTACATGAACACTGCACTGAGAGAGAGAGGGGTTCATACACACACACTGACTGGACACTCCAGTACATGAACACTGCACTGAGAGAGAGAGGGGTTCATACAGACACACTGACTGGACACTCCAGTACATGAACACTGCACTGAGAGAGAGAGGGGTTCATACAGACACACTGACTGGACACTCCAGTACATGAACACTGCACTGAGAGAGAGAGGGGTTCACACACACACACTGACTGGACACTCCAGTACATGAACACTGCACTGAGAGAGAGAGAGGGGTTCATACAGACACACTGACTGGACACTCCAGTACATGAACACTGCACTGAGAGAGAGAGGGGTTCATACACACACACTGACTGGACACTCCAGTACATGAACACTGCACTGAGAGAGAGAGGGGTTCACACAGACACACTGACTGGACACTCCAGTACATGAACACTGCACTGAGAGAGAGAGAGAGGGGGGTTCATACAGACACACCTCTGATGTCGCAGTGCAGGTCTCCCAGCATGCTGTCCAGCTCCTTGGTGCGCTCACTGCGGTAGTGAAGTCGGTCTCCTGACAGGAACTGAGAGGAAGGGAAGGTGGACAATCACACGGACAGCGGGGAGACAGAGCCCGGACACCGCGCAGGGGGGGGGTAACAGAGAGGGGGCGGCCGGCAGAGACTCACCATGAAGTCCAGTCCCTGGATGACGAAGTCCTCCTTGTCCGCCATGCTGGGCAGCCGGGGGACGGACAGCAGGAAGCCGATCTGGGAGGAGAAGGAGCGGCAGGAGGGGTCAGCTCGCTCCGCAGAGAGGTGGACAGGGTCCTCACACGGAGAGTGGACAGCAGTGGGTATGTAGATGACACTGCAGTGTGGACAGGTGTGGACAGGGGCCCTGACCAGCGGTATGTAGATGACACTGCAGTGTGGACAGGTGTGGACAGGGGCCCTGACCAGTGGTATGTAGATGACACTGCAGGAGGGGATGCGAGGATCCAGGTTCTCCAGCTCCTTGCGAGCGACATCCGTCAGGAAGTCAGACAATCCCATCATCCTCCTCTTCTCTGAGAGAAACAGAGACAGGGAGAGAGCTCAACACCGCCCCGAGAGAGCTCAACACCGCCCCAAGAGACAGGGAGAGAGCTCAACACCACCCTGAGAGAGCTCAACACCGCCCTGAGAGACAGGGAGAGAGCTCAACACCGCCCCGAGAGACAGGGAGAGAGCTCAACACCGCCCCGAGAGAGCTCAACACCGCCCTGAGAGACAGGGAGAGGGCTCAACACCGCCCTGAGAGAGCTCAACAGAGAGACATAGACAGCAGCCCGCTGCACACAGACACAGAGTGTCTCTCACTCACTCTCATCAATGGCTGGGTCCACGTTGGGCTTGACGGTGACCCGGTTCTCAGTCAGACTGGCCTCGAAATCCACCTGCCGCGGCGACACAGAGACCCCGGTGAGACCCCCTTGCATGCGTGTGCGTGACGTGACGGCGCTCGTCTGTCTGTCCAACACAGGACACACACACACACACTCTCACACACCCTGGACAGGACACCAGTCCATCACAGGGGACACACACACACTCACAAACCCTGGACAAGACACCAGTCCATCACAGGACACTCACACACCCTGGGCAGGACACCAGTCCATCACAGGACACACACACACACCCTGGACAGGACACCAGTCCATCACAGGACACACACACACACACTCACACACCCTGGACAGGACACCAGTCCATCACAGGACACACACACACACACACACACACACACACACACACACACACACACTCACACACCCTGGAGAGGACACCAGTCCATCACAGGACACACACACACTCACACACCCTGGACAGGACACCAGTCCCTCACAGGACACACACACACACACACACCCTGGACAGGACACCAGCCCCTCACAGGACACACACACACACACACACCCTGGACAGGACACCAGTCCATCACAGGCAGAGGATTTCGGTGGAGTTTTGTATACAGGCCATCCCTGTGGACACAGAGCGGGTCTTTACCACTTTGCTGATGAGGCTGGCGATGTAGTGCAGGTCGTCGCTGAAGGCCCCGGAGATCTCTCGGAACAGCAGTATCGACTGAGGGAGGGCCTGCACGGTGTCTCTGATGCACACCGCGCTGTACACTGTCTGCAGAGAGAGAGGGGGGTTCATGCAGACACACCGCCTGAGTGGACAGCCGCTCGGGAAGGCTCTCTCACCTTATACAGGCACTGCCAGTCGTGGACATTGGTCTGAGAGAGAGTCATCCTGCGGATCAACATCTGCAGGAGACAGAGAGCGAGGGTGAGACAGCTCTGCAGTCTCACTGACCCCCACGCCAACAGGAAGAAGCACTGCAAACATGCTTACAGACAGTATGGTCAGGGTGTCAGAGTGCTGTACACTGTGTGTGTGTGTGTGTGTGTGTGTGTGTGTGTGTGTGTGTGTGTGTGTGTGTGTGTGAGAGTTACCGGGACTCTCCTGATGTTTTTCAGGCAGTCCTGCAGGGTGTCAGAGTGTCATACACTGTCTGTGTGTGTGTGTGTGTGTGTGTGTGTGAGAGAGAGTGTGTTACCGGGATTCTCCTGATGTTTTTCAGGCAGTCCTGCAGGGTGTTGAGCACCTCGTTGTTTCGGGGGGAGCAGAAGAACTGAACCACCTCCTGTCTCTTCATCAGCTCGCCCAGACTGCGAGTCGGGTGCAGCAGCCAGCGCCTGGGACAGAGGGGAGAGAGAGAGGGTTTAGAGAGGAGGAGAGGGGAGAGGAGAGAGGGTTTAGACAGGAGAGGGGAGAGGAGAGAGGGTTTAGACAGGAGAGGGGAGAGGAGAGAGGGTTAAGACAGGAGGAGAAGGGAGAGGGAGAGGAGAGGGAGGGTTTAGACAGGAGGAGAGGGGAGAGGGAGAGGAGAGAGAGGGTTTAAAGAGGAGGAGAGGGGAGAGACAGGGTTTAGACAGGAGAGTGGAGAGGAGAGAGGGTTTAGAGAGGAGAGGGGAGAGGGAGAGGGAGAGGAGAGAGGAGAGAGGGGAGAGGAAGAGGGGGGAGAGAGGGTTTAGACAGGAGGAGAGGGGAGAGGGAGAGGAGAGGAGAGAGAGAGGGTTTAGAGAGGAGGAGAGGGGAGAGGGAGAGGAGAGAGGAGAGAGGGGAGAGGTAGAGGGGGGAGAGAGAGGGAAAAGAGGGAGAGAGGGGGAATTAAGAGAGGGGGAGAAAGAGGGAGAGGGGGAGACAGGAGAGGAGAAGGGTCAAGCGAGGGAGGGAGGGCGGCGCCATACCGCAGCAGCCTGGAGCCGAACGGACTCCTGCAGCGGTCCAGGAGCCCTGCGGGAGCGAGACGGCGAGAGGGTCAGGACGGGGGGCCGGGGCGAGCAGCGTCTCTCCGCGGGACAAAATAAAAAGGGATCAAGAGCCGGAAGGTGGCGGCGCAGAGGGAGGGGGAAAGGAGGACGAGGAGAGGCACAGGGCCGCGGGCCTTGCGGGGGCGTCGGGGACGGTCGCGCGGTCTCTGTCTCCCTCTGGTGGCGGCTGGGAGTGGCGCGCGAGGAGGCGAGGCGGGGCGCTGCGCGGACTTCCCGGACGGGCCTGGGGCCGAGACGCGAGACGCGAGACTCACCGTACAGGCTGAGGCCCTCCTTCACACCGGACGCCAGCTTGTACACGGAGGGGTGGAGCTCAGACTTGAAGACCTGCAGGGCGCTGAGGCGGACAGGCAGACGCACAGAGAGAGAGAGAGAGAGAGAGAGAGAGGGAGAGTTTCACGGGCCACCGCCACCCCCTGTGTCTGTCCTGTGATGGACTGGTGTCCTGTCCAGGGTGTGTGAGTGTGTGTGAGTGTGTGTGAGTGTCATGTGATGGACTGGTGTCCTGTCCAGGGTGTGAGAGTGTGTGTGTGTCCTGTGATGGACTGGTGTCCTGTCCAGGGTGTGTGAGTGTGTGTGTGTGTCCTGTGATGGACTGGTGTCCTGTCCAGGGTGTGTGAGTGTGTGTGTGTGTGTCCTGTGATGGACTGGTGTCCTGTCCAGGGTGTGTGAGTGTGTGTGTGTGTCCTGTGATGGCCTGGTGTCCTGTCCAGGGTGTGTGTGTGTGTGTCCTGTGATGGACTGGTGTCCTATCCAGGGTGTGTGTGTGTGTGTGTGTCCTGTGATGGCCTGATGTCCTGTCCAGGGTGTGTGAGTGTGTGAGTGTGTCCTGTGATGGCCTGATGTCCTGTCCAGGGTGTGTGAGTGTGTGAGTGTGTCCTGTGATGGCCTGATGTCCTGTCCAGGGTGTGTGAGTGTGTGAGTGTGTCCTGTGATGGCCTGATGTCCTGTCCAGGGTGTGTGAGTGTGTGTGTGTGTGTCCTGTGATGGACTGCTGTCCTGTCCAGGGTGTGTGAGTGTGTGAGTGTGTCCTGTGATGGCCTGATGTCCTGTCCAGGGTGTGTGAGTGTGTGAGTGTGTCCTGTGATGGCCTGATGTCCTGTCCAGGGTGTGTGAGTGTGTGTGTGTGTCCTGTGATGGCCTGATGTCCTGTCCAGGGTGTGTGAGTGTGTGAGTGTGTCCTGTGATGGCCTGATGTCCTGTCCAGGGTGTGTGAGTGTGAGTGTGTGTCCTGTGATGGACTGGTGTCCTGTCCAGGGTGTGTGAGTGTGAGTGTGTGTCCTGTGACAGACTGGTGTCCTGTCCAGGGTGTGTGAGTGTGAGTGTGTGTCCTGTGATGGACTGGTGTCCTGTCCAGGGTGTGTGAGTGTGTGTCCTGTGATGGACTGGTGTCCTGTCCAGGGTGTGTGAGTGTGTGTGAGTGTCCTGTGATGGACTGGTATCCTCTCCAGGGTGTGTGAGTGTGTGTGTGTGTCCTGTGATGGACTGGTGTCCTGTCCAGGGTGTGTGAGTGTGTGTGTCCTGTGATGGCCTGATGTCCTCTCCAGGGTGTGTGAGTGTGTGTGTGTGTCCTGTGATGGACTGGTGTCCTGTCCAGGGTGTGTGAGTGTGTGTGTGTGTCCTGTGATGGACTGGTGTCCTGTCCAGGGTGTGTGAGTGTGTGTGTCCTGTGATGGCCTGATGTCCTCTCCAGGGTGTGTGAGTGTGTGTGTGTGTCCTGTGATGGACTGGTGTCCTGTCCAGGGTGTGTGAGTGTGTGTGTCCTGTGATGGCCTGATGTCCTCTCCAGGCTGTGTGAGTGTGTGTGTGTGTCCTGTGATGGACTGGTGTCCTGTCCAGGGTGTGTGAGTGTGTGTGAGTGTCCTGTGATGGACTGGTGTCCTGTCCAGGGTGTGTGAGTGTGTGTGTCCTGTGATGGCCTGATGTCCTCTCCAGGGTGTGTGAGTGTGTGTGTGTGTCCTGTGATGGACTGGTGTCCTGTCCATGGTGTGTGAGTGTGTCCTGTGATGGACTGGTGTCCTGTCCAGGGTGTGTGAGTGTGTGTGTGTCCTGTGATGGACTGGTGTCCTGTCCAGGGTGTGTGAGTGTGTGTGTGTCCTGTGATTGACTGGTGTCCTGTCCAGGGGTGTGTGAGTGTGTGAGTGTCCTGTGATGGACTGGTGTCCTGTCCAGGGTGTGTGAGTGTGTGTGTGTCCTGTGATTGACTGGTGTCCTGTCCAGGGGTGTGTGAGTGTGTGAGTGTCCTGTGATGGCCTGATGTCCTCTCCAGGGTGTGTGAGTGTGTGTGTGTGTCCTGTGATGGACTGGTGTCCTGTCCAGGGTGTGTGAGTGTGTGTGAGTGTCCTGTGATGGACTGGTGTCCTGTCCAGGGTGTGTGAGTGTGTGTGTCCTGTGATGGCCTGATGTCCTCTCCAGGGTGTGTGAGTGTGTGTGTGTGTCCTGTGATGGACTGGTGTCCTGTCCAGGGTGTGTGAGTGTGTGTGAGTGTCCTGTGATGGACTGGTGTCCTGTCCAGGGTGTGTGAGTGTGTGTGTCCTGTGATGGCCTGATGTCCTCTCCAGGGTGTGTGAGTGTGTGTGTGTGTCCTGTGATGGACTGGTGTCCTGTCCAGGGTGTGTGAGTGTGTCCTGTGATGGACTGGTGTCCTGTCCAGGGTGTGTGAGTGTGTGTGTGTCCTGTGATGGACTGGTGTCCTGTCCAGGGTGTGTGAGTGTGTGTGTGTGTCCTGTGATGGACTGGTGTCCTGTCCAGGGTGTGTGAGTGTGTCCTGTGATGGACTGGTGTCCTGTCCAGGGTGTGTGAGTGTGTGTGTGTCCTGTGATGGACTGGTGTCCTGTCCAGGGTGTGTGAGTGTGTGTGTGTCCTGTGATGGACTGGTGTCCTGTCCAGGGTGTGTGAGTGTGTGTGAGTGTCCTGTGAGGGACTGGTGTCCTGTCCAGGGTGTGTGAGTGTGTGTGTGTGTCCAGTGATTGACTGGTGTCCTGTCCAGGGTGTGTGAGTGTGTGAGTGTCCTGTGATGGACTGGTGTCCTCTCCAGGGTGTGTGTGTGTGTGTGTGTCCTGTGATGGACTGGTGTCCTGTCCAGGGTGTGTGAGTGTGTGTGTGTCCTGTGATGGCCTGGTGTCTGTCCGGGGTGTGTGAGTGTGTGTGTCCTGTGATGGACTGGTGTCCTGTCCAGGGTGTGTGAGTGTGTGTGTGTCCTGTGATGGCCTGGTGTCCTCTCCAGGGTGTGTGAGTGTGTGTGTGTGTCCTGTGATGGACTGGTGTCCTGTCCAGGGTGTGTGAGTGTGTGTGTGTGTCCTGTGATGGACTGGTGTCCTGTCCAGGGTGTGTGAGTGTGTGTGTGTCCTGTGATGGACTGGTGTCCTGTCCAGGGTGTGTGAGTGTGTGTGTGTGTCCTGTGATGGCCTGGTGTCCTCTCCAGGGTGTGTGAGTGTGTGTGTGTGTCCTGTGATGGACTGGTGTCCTGTCCAGGGTGTGTGTGAGTGTGTGTGTGTCCTGTGATGGACTGGTATCCTCTCCAGGGTGTGTGAGTGTGTGTGAGTGTCCTGTGATGGACTGGTGTCCTGTCCAGGGTGTGTGAGTGTGTGTGTGTGTCCTGTGATGGACTGGTGTCCTGTCCAGGGTGTGTGTGAGTGTGTGTGTGTCCTGTGATGGCCTGGTATCCTCTCCAGGGTGTGTGAGTGTGTGTGAGTGTCCTGTGATGGACTGGTGTCCTGTCCAGGGTGTGTGAGTGTGTGTGTGTGTCCTGTGATGGCCTGGTGTCCTCTCCAGGGTGTGTGAGTGTGTGTGTGTGTCCTGTGATGGACTGGTGTCCTGTCCAGGGTGTGTGAGTGTGTGTCCTGTGATGGAGTGGTGTCCTGTCCAGGGTGTGTGAGTGTGTGTGTGTCCTGTGATGGACTGGCGTCCTGTCCAGGGTGTGTGAGTGTCCTGTGATGGACTGGTGTCCTGTCCAGGGTGTGTGAGTGTGTGTGTGTGTCCTGTGATGGCCTGGTGTCCTGTCCAGGGTGTGTGAGTGTGTGTGTGTCCTGTGATGGACTGGTGTCCTGTCCAGGGTGTGTGAGTGTGTGTGTGTGTGTGTGTGTGTGTGTCCTGTGATGGACTGGTGTCCTGTCCAGGGTGTGTGAGTGTGTGTGTGTCCTGTGATGGACTGGTGTCCTGTCCAGGGTGTGTGAGTGTGTGTCCTGTGATGGAGTGGTGTCCTGTCCAGGGTGTGTGAGTGTGTCCTGTGATGGACTGGTGTCCTGTCCAGGGTGTGTGTGTGTGTGTCCTGTGATGGAGTGGTGTCCTGTCCAGGGTGTGTGAGTGTGTGAGTGTGTGATGGACTGGTGTCCTGTCCAGGGTGTGTGAGTGTGTGTCCTGTGATGGAGTGGTGTCCTGTCCAGGGTGTGTGAGTGTGTGTGTGTGTGTCCTGTGATGGACTGGTGTCCTGTCCAGGGTGTGTGAGTGTGTGTCCTGTGATGGACTGGTGTCCTGTCCAGGGTGTGTGAGTGTGTGTGTCCTGTGATGGACTGGTGTCCTGTCCAGGGTGTGTGTGTGTGTGTCCTGTGATGGAGTGGTGTCCTGTCCAGGGTGTGTGAGTGTGTGAGTGTGTGATGGACTGGTGTCCTGTCCAGGGTGTGTGAGTGTGTGTCCTGTGATGGAGTGGTGTCCTGTCCAGGGTGTGTGAGTGTGTGTGTGTGTCCTGTGATGGACTGGTGTCCTGTCCAGGGTGTGTGAGTGTGTGTGTGTGTCCTGTGATGGACTGGTGTCCTGTCCAGGGTGTGTGTGTGTGTCCTGTGATGGCCTGGTGTCCTCTCCAGGGTGTGCGAGTGTGTCCCTCACGCTCACCTGTACGTGTCCTTGTCCAGGTAAACCCCGTCGGCCCTGGAAGAGAACGACAGGTGGGAGTTGGCGCGGGCGCGGCCTGCTCTGCTCCTCCGCGGTCACACAGGAAGCAGGGCGCCCGGGCGACTCTCGCTCCGTGAGACCCCACAGCGGGGGGGGGGGGCTCAGGCAGGCAGTGGTGAAAGGAGACGGGGGCGAGGGAACGAGAGCGCAGGAGGAGGAGGAGAGGAGGCACCCCCAGCGGGGACTCGGCGGCAGGCTTACAGGGAGAACTTGCGCAGGGCCAGGACGGGCACCCCCACGATGCTGTCCTCCAGCTCCACCCCCACTCTCCGCCTCTCCAGCAGCTTGAGGAGCCCCCCGAGGGAGCGCACCTGGGGCCCAGAGAGAGAGGGGGGGTTCAGACTGACACTCCAGTACATGAACACGGGGCGGTGTGGCGGCTCTGGGGCTCAGGATCTGCGCCTGGGGCTGGGAGGTTGCCGGTTCGAATCCCGCGGCCGGCAGAGGAATCCTACTCCGCTGGGCCCCTGAGCAAGACCCTTCACCCCCACTGCTCCAGGGGCGCTGTATAAATGGCCGACCCTGCGCTCTGACCCCCAGCTTCTCTCCCTGTCTGTGTGTCTCTTGTAGAGCAAGCTGGGGTCTGTGAGAAGACACGTTCCTCATGCGAGAGATTGTATATCTGATCTAATCTTACACTATATTGAAAGGATAAAGACAGGGACCCACCATCTGTGTGCAGTTTAAAGGGAGAGAGGAGCCAAGGTAGGACAGTCTCTCCGTCTCTGTCAGGGAGGCTGGGAGGAAGGATAGATGAGCAGACAGCAGCCTCTGTTTGCTGACCTCAAAACCTGAGAAAGAGACGGTCATTCACTGACTGGACACTCCAGTACATGAACACTGCACTGAGAGAGAGAGGGGTTCATACAGACACACTGACTGGACACTCCAGTACATGAACACTGCACTGAGAGAGAGAGGGGTTCATACAGACACACTGACTGGACACTCCAGTACATGAACACTGCACTGAGAGAGAGAGGGGTTCATACAGACACACTGACTGGACACTCCAGTACATGAACACTGCACTGAGAGAGGGGTTCATACAGACACACTGACTGGACACTCCAGTACATGAACACTGCACTGAGAGAGAGAGGGGTTCATACAGACACACTGACTGGACACTCCAGGACATGAACACTGCACTGAGAGAGAGAGGGGTTCATACAGACACACTGACTGGACACTCCAGGACATGAACACTGCACTGAGAGAGAGAGGGGTTCACACAGACACACTGACTGGACACTCCAGTACATGAACACTGCACTGAGAGAGAGAGAGGGGTTCATACAGACACACTGACTGGACACTCCAGTACATGAACACTGCACTGAGAGAGAGAGGGGTTCATACACACACACTGACTGGACACTCCAGTACATGAACACTGCACTGAGAGAGAGAGGGGTTCACACAGACACACTGACTGGACACTCCAGTACATGAACACTGCACTGAGAGAGAGAGGGGTTCACACAGACACACTGACTGGACACTCCAGGACATGAACACTGCACTGAGAGAGAGAGGGGTTCACACACACACACTGACTGGACACTCCAGTACATGAACACTGCACTGAGAGAGAGAGGGGTTCATACAGACACACACTGACTGGACACTCCAGTACATGAACACTGCACTGAGAGAGAGAGGGGTTCACACAGACACACTGACTGGACACTCCAGTACATGAACACTGCACTGAGAGAGAGAGGGGTTCATACAGACACACTGACTGGACACTCCAGGACATGAACACTGCACTGAGAGAGAGAGGGGTTCATACAGACACACTGACTGGACACTCCAGTACATGAACACTGCACTGAGAGAGAGAGGGGTTCATACAGACACACTGACTGGACACTCCAGTACATGAACACTGCACTGAGAGAGAGAGGGGTTCACACAGACACACTGACTGGACACTCCAGTACATGAACACTGCACAGAGAGAGAGGGGTTCATACAGACACACTGACTGGACACTCCAGTACATGAACACTGCACTGAGAGAGAGAGGGGTTCATACAGACACACTGACTGGACACTCCAGTACATGAACACTGCACTGAGAGAGAGAGGGGTTCATACAGACACACTGACTGGACACTCCAGTACATGAACACTGCACTGAGAGAGAGAGAGGGGTTCATACAGACACACTGACTGGACACTCCAGTACACGAACACTGCCCTGAGAGAGAGAGAAGGGTGGTGACGAGGTGAGAGTGAGTAACAGGGAGGGGCGACTGCAGGCAGAGGGAGTGACCGGGCCCGTCCCCGGGCTGCCCGACAGGCTCCTCTAATCTCTCACCGAAGTCGGTGTTCGGGTACAGCACCACCTCCGGCTTATCTCCCGCACTGTCGCCTGGGACAACCGAGCAGAAACACACAAACACAGGACAGGGGAGGGAGGGAGGGAGAGAAAGTCGGTATCAGAAGCGAAGCTGTCTAGTGTCCAGGCACGGTACATTGTCCCACAGAGAGACCCCACTATCCGCTCTTCCACAGCCAGGAACCCCCCTCCCCCCCCCACTCCGGCCCGGAGAGTCAGGAGGGAGGGCGGCGCGGCGCAGGGGCTGATGGGTCGCGCTGGGGACGGTCAGAGCGTTTCGGGGGCGCGGGAGGGTGTCTGGCCAGGCTGGGGGGGCGGAGGGGTCACCACTCCTGACCGGGCCAGAGAGGGCGTCTGGCACACAGAGTGGTGGACGGGTCGGGAGGAACGCTCCCTAGACGGCGGTACTGGGAACGTCCTCTGGGGCTCCAGCACGGCCAGAAAACGGTCGCTCATGAGTGACCGGGCCCGGGCCGGAGAGCTATCTGTCTCCGAGACCGTCTGTCTCTATCTGTCTGTTACTCCGTCTCTCTCTAACTCTGTATGTTCCTGTGTGTCTCTCTGGGTGAGTCCCTCTCTCTCTGTCTGTCCCTCTGCCTCCTCCCTCACCCAGTCTCCTCAGGAACTCGGCCACGCTGCGGTCCTGCTTGGCGCTGGTGACGATGGCCCTGGGGGTCAGCTCCTGGAGGGCTGGGACAGAGACAGAGGGAGACAGGGGTGACACAGCTTTATCCAGCACAGGGTCAAGAGGGAGCTGGAGTCTATCCCAGCAAGCAACAGGCACAGGGCAGGGTTCACCCTGGACAGGACAGCAGTCCATCACAGGACACACACACACTCACACACCCTGGACAGGACAGCAGTCCATCACAGGACACACACACACTCACACACCCTGGACAGGACACCAGTCCATCACAGGACACACACACACACTCACACACCCTGGACAGGACACCAGTCCATCACGGGACACAGGGAACACACACTCACACACACTGTGAGTCGGCGTGTCCCTTTCTCTCTCTCTCTGACCGTACCTTTGTCCAGCAGCGTCAGGCTGCAGGTGTCCGTGGTGTCGGGCATGTAGTACACAGTGTAGTCCTCGGTGTCGTAGTAAGACAGGCCCAGCTGCCCGTGGTGAAACAGCACGCTGAGATAGAGCTGGGACCACAGGAGAGCACAGCAGTCACAGCACAGCACCTGGACACCTCAGAGTGTGTGTCAGAGTGTCAGAGTGTCAGAGTGACTGTGCGACACTGTGCGTCAGTGACTGAGACAACAAGAGAGCACAGCACAGTCACAGCACAGCGCCTGGACACCTCAGAGTGTGTGTCAGTGTGTCAGAGTGACTGTGTATCACTGTGACAGTGTGTCCAAGTGACTGTGCGACACTGTGCGTCAGTGACTGAGACAACAAGAGAGCACAGCACAGTCACACCACAGCGCCTGGACACCGCAGAGTGTGTGTCAGTGTGTCAGAGTGACTGTGTATCACTGTGACAGTGTGTCCGAGTGACTGTGCGACACTGTGCGTCAGTGACTGAGACAACAAGAGACCACAGCACAGTCACAGCACAGCGCCTGGACACCGCAGAGTGTGTGTCACCGTCTCGGTGTCTCACTGTGTCAGTGTGACAATGTCTCTGTATGTCAGTGTGTGAGGCGTGTCTCGGTGTGTGAGGCGTGTGTTAGGTGTGTATGGCATGTGTTAGCATTTATTAAGTGTATCTTTGGCGTGTTATGTGTGTATGTGTGTGTGTGGTGAGTGTTAGGCATGTGTGTGTTACCTCTGGTGTGTGTGGCGTGTGTTAGCCTGCATTAGGCGTGTGTGTGTTACCTCTGGCGTGTGTGGCGTTTTAGCCTGTGTTAGGTTTGTGTGTGTGTTTGTGTGTGTGTGTTACCTCTGGCGTGTGTGGCGTGTTAGGCATGTGTGTGTTACCTCTGGTGTGTGTGGCGTGTGTTAGGCACGTGTGTGTTACCTCTGGCATGTGTGGCGTGTGTTAGCCTGCGTGAGGCGTGTGTGCGTGTGTTACCTCTGGTGTGTGTGGCATGTGTTAGGCACGTGTGTGTTACCTCTGGCATGTGTGGCGTGTGTTAGCCTGCGTGAGGCGTGTGTGTGTGTGTGTGTGTGTGTTACCTCTGGTGTGTCCTTCTCTCCTGCTCCTGCTGCTCTCCCAGTAGATCCCAGATCGCTGTCAGCCCCAGGATCCATCCTGCACAAACACCACAGACACACACACACACACCCTAACTAGCACAAGGGAAGGCTCTTACACTTCATGTTCCTGCAGAATTGTTTTCTGTGGCAAAACACCAAAACCGTCAGCCCCCCCGTCAGAGCTCGGCTTCAAATACTGTCGTGTTCATAATTCAGGAAGAAATATATTCGCAGCCTCCATGCGAGAGCAGGAATAGGCCGTTTCTGATCATTATTTCCTTCTTCAGAAACGTGTCGGAGTTAACGTCCCAGAACTTCTCCATTATAATTTGTTTAATTTTTTTTTACAAAATCGTCAACTCTCTACCTCACGTCGAAACTGTATGTCGTTATTTTCACGCCGTTAAGACTTTCGTCAATCTGAACCCCGTGAGGCAAACGGGCTGCGTAAAGGACTGAAATATTTCAGAAACACGACACCTCTGAAGATACCAGTGACCCGTGTCGGCACTTCTCCGTCTTAAGAGTAAAATTAAAATTCGGAGAAACCTGTTATTTCAGCCGGCGTGAGACGGAAAATGAAAGCTTGTTTGACCGAGGTTGATAACGCGCGGATCAATCCTGCGTTTTTACTCCGGTGCCTTTTCGGACGAGGGGGGAGACAGAGTAACAACAAAAAAAAGTTTGATTTGAGCAAAAACTAAAGAAATGTTTTGCCCGGGGTTACGTCCCCGGGGACCTCACCTTCACACCTCGGGCCTGTCAAACTCCAGCCGCCAAACGCCGCCGTCCGCACCTCGCCCGGCCTTAACGGTCTCCCCCTTCCCCACCCGGGTTCAGGCCTGCGACTTTCCTGCCGCGCCGTGCCCGCTGCGCGCCCGCCGCCCACCGGCCCCCGCTCGGACTCCGACTGCGCAGGCGGCGCCCCCCCAGCGGACTTGCGGTAAGGCCGAGCCTCTCGAGCGGCGATCGACCCCCTGTAACCGTGGCAACACCCGCCCTTTTTTTTTTGAACGTTGGATTTGAACGCCTCGTGCGGCCGACCGTTGGTCCCGCCCGCCACAGCCCCAGGGCGCCAGTCGCCAGTTACCTACTGACTGTACCTTTAAAATTATATTTCTGTCCCGTTTGTGCGCCACAATTTACACAATTTACTTTTAATCGCATTTCCTCTAATAAGGCAACTGGGGAGAATCGGCTGGATGGGATTTGACTTGTATACGACTGACGTGTGGTACACAAAAACCGTTAAAACCGTCACGGAAATGGACATGGTCGCTCCATATACTCTATGTAAGATGGGCGTTCAACGCTGTTAACGATCATTAAAAATAAATTAATACATAAATGGACACGCCTGTACTTGAACCACGCCCCACACTTAGCACATTGCTAAGGACAAAAAAAGTGATTTAACCCCCCCCTCCATAAACTGGATTTTTTAAGGCTCTTTAATCACAAGTTGAATTATTAAGAACATCCCCCCCATTCCTGGAGATCGTAGCATTTCACACAAAAATAAGAGTTTTTTTGTTTGTTTGTTTTTTCCTGACGGTGTTGCCGGTCCCTTCTGGGGGGAGCTCGCACGTTTCCCCCTTGCGGTCCGTGTGGGTGATGACAACCCCTCCCTTTTATTCCCAGACTTACAAATAACACAAAATAACGCAAAATGCGCCCGTGGGACGTCTGACCTCCCGACTGCGCCTTTAAAATGACATTTCTGGACAGTTTGGGCGCCACGGTGCTGTACTGGGACGTCTGTGGGAGACGCATCCGTGAAGGAGAATTACTTTTTTTAAATGGCGGGGTAAATCTCCTTATAATCACCCCGGCTCTCCCACACCTCGTTGAGTTTATTTTATTGTGTTTCTCCCCCGTTTTTGGGGGGGACCTGCTCTAAATGAGCTCCCTTAACGAGCCACCCTCTGCATTTGCTCGCATTTGGACAAGGGAGTCCAAATTATTGGACGTTTTTCAGCCATAAAACACGGGACGTCATCCTCTTTCTCTCTCTCTCTCACACACACACACAAATCTCTCTTTATTTTAGTCAAGCTCGGAGCTGGGTGGAGTTGGCAAATACTGTAGAGGCAAAACCGGAGAGGGGACGACATTGTCGGTTCAATTAGGTCATTTCTTGTGCACCAAAACCAGGAAGCGAAACGAAAGAGAGAGAGGAGGAGGAGGAGAGAGGATATTGTCATACAAAACCGCCTTTACATGCATGCACACTCACCAGAAGAGAGAAAAAAAAACTAAAAAAGATTAAGGCGGACCCATTCTGCTCCGCTCACGACTTGCTCGGCGACATATTGCGAAAAGACCCCCCGAAACACAGACCTGACCCGCGGGGGTTTCATTCACACCTGTGCCGCAGCAATCCCCGGATCAGAGGCGAGTCTGTTTCTCCGTTTTTCTCTCATTTATCGGGGCTTTTTTGTTTTTTTTTGTACCAACCCGACCCAGCCTCTCGAACCCATATCCCCCCATCAAAAAACAAAACGAGCGAGATGCCCGCGGATATACAGGGAAAGTCTGCAAAATGGGGAAGTTTTTTTTTTGAATTTACTTTTCAATCCTACACATGTCCAGCGGAAGGCGGGTTTTTTTAACTCTTTTTTTTTTGGGGAGGGCTTTGCTTTGCTAGAGGGAATGCATTTTTCCACACACAAAAAAAAAAACCCCGATTCGTCCTGTTCTTGCCGTGTGGGGGTGAAACATCGACAGACCTGGATTCATTAAATGTGCACCCGTGTGTTTTTTTTTTTGTTTTCTCCCTGTTGCGTTGTGCAGGCGGTGGCAGACGTGCAGCTATGGGCGACGAGGACCGGCAGCCACAGGTCGAGCTGTTCGTCAAGGTGAGCCCGGTTCGGTCTGGTTCGGTCAAACAACCCCCTCCCCAAATAAATAAACCGAGAGGATGAGGGAGAGCGGAGGGATGGGATAGGGGATAAGGGGACCGTTGTCTTGTCGTTTTTTGTGTGTGTGCAATTGAGCCTGGAAACTGACTTTCTGGAGAACAAAACGCAACACAGGCGATGTTTCCCTCAGAGGATGTTTCCTTTTCTGTCTTTTTATTTTACCCCCAAAACAAAACTGGTATTTATTGCTGCGGAAACTACTGGAAGGAGAGTGTGTGTGTGTGGAGGGACGGGGGCAGTTTTTGTTTTAAAAGTTCGTGCTCTCAAACTTTTGAAGGGGACCGGAAAGCGCCGTGACGAAGCATCGTGAGGGTTGCGTGGCGGCGCTTTGAGCTTTTACGACCGAGCTAAACAAAAGAAAGAAAAAAAAAGACGAAAAGAGGGGTGGGATTGCAAGCACAAAAATAAAGTTGGAGGAGCGTGGAGTGCGCTGCGGACAGCACATCTCTTAACGAAACGTTCGCGACCTTGTCTGTTTCTCGGAAAGGAAGTGCGTTTCTGATCGGGGAGCTCGGCTTGAATCGATATATTTGAACTGGCTGGCCGGGGCGGGGGGGGTGGAGAGTGTGGCTGTGCTCTTTATTTATTTTTTTGAAGGCGAAAAGAGCAGGAATAAAGCGGCCACTGTATGTATGTAGTAGTAGTTGTTGTTGTTGTTGTTGTTGTTGTTGTCGGTCGGGGCTGAATGGCGGCTCTGTCCGCTTCCTGCCGCCTCGCTCTGGCTCCCGGCAGCCCCCGCCCCCGGCCGGCCTTAGCAACAGGGCTCTCGAGCCCGGGCCGTTTCCAGGCCGCGTCAGAGGCGCCGCCTCGTGGCCCGGGTTCGGCTGCCGTTATAACGGTCGCCCGGCCGGGGGAGCGGAGAGTCCGAGATTCATTTACTATGAATTAAAGTGTTTTCACCCCACTCTTTTTTTTAACATAAAACGAGTAAAAAAGCCTTTTCTCACACCTGTCACTCCCGGGTCGCTGGATCCTGTCCCACTCTGTGTTTTGAACACAAATAATAAAAGTAATATCCTTCCTTTCCTCCGGCTCCCGAATCTGGCTCGTCCTGTCCAGTTTTCTGTCCGTTACTACCATTACGTCGAAAAAATATAAACATTTTCATAACAGTGGTGATTTTAAGTCCTTTTTTTTTACTACTACGAGTATATTATTATGTTACTATGTATTTTTACATTGTAAAAAACGGCCATATTCCCCACAGGGGAAGTGAACCGCACCCTTCCCCTTATCGCCGTTAAAACCTTTAATTTTAATTGAAACTGAAGGTTAAATTCAGGTTATAAACAGAGCTGGGCTCTCTTGTAAAATCTGTATTTAGTTCTTTGTATTTTGTGTCGTGTTCTGTCTCGATGTGTGGCGTTTGAAAGCCCGTGTCTCAGAAGTAGGGGTTTTACTGTCCATAAAATGGTCAAATAACTGCTGTGGTGTGATGGTGGTGCAGTGTGGTTTAATAATGTTGTGATGATTTTGTAGTGGGGTGTGATGACTGTGTAGTGTTGTGTTGTGTAATAATGTTGTGATGATTGTGTAGTGCTGTGTAATAATTGTGTGGTGTTGTGCAGGCAGGGTCAGATGGACAGAGCATTGGGAACTGTCCCTTCTCCCAGAGGCTCTTCATGGTCCTGTGGCTGAAGGGAGTCACCTTTAACGTCACCACAGTGGACATGAAGAGGTACTCAGTGTACACCTGTCTCCCTCTGTCTACACCCGTACCTGTCTGCCCGCTCACCTGTCTCCCTCTGTCTACACCTGTACCTGTCCGCCTGCTCACCTGTCTCCCTCTGTCTACACCTGTACCTGTCTGCCTGCTCACCTGTAATAACCCCTCTGTCTACACCTGTACCTGTCCGCCTGCTCACCTGTAATAACCCCTCTGTCTACACCTGTACCTGTCCGCCTGCTCACCTGTAATAACCCCTCTGTCTACACCTGTACCTGTCCGCCTGCTCACCAGTCTCCCTCCCTCTGTACCTGTACCTGTCTGCCTGCTCACCTGTAATAACCCCTCTGTCTACACCTGTACCTGTCTGCCTGCTCACCTGTTTCCCTCCCTCTGTACCTGTCTCCCTGCTCACCTGTAATAACCTGTGTCTACACCTGTACCTGTCTGCCTGCTCACCTGTATTAACCCCTCTCACTCTGTAGGAAGCCGGAGATCCTGAAGGATTTGGCCCCAGGAGCCCAGCCCCCCTTCCTGCTGTATGGGGCGGAGGTGAAGACCGACACCAACAAGATCGAGGAGTTTCTGGAGGAGAACCTCTGCCCTCCCCAGTACGACACCCCCTCTCGTTCTGTCTCCCCAGCGCAACACCCCTCCTCTCCCCTTCTCTCTATCTCTCCCTCTCTCTCCCCCAGTCTGGCTCTGCCCAGAGAGGATGTTTGTCCCAGTTAGTGTCGTCCTGGTCTCTGAGGGGACCCCACACTTCACTGCCATGTAGGGCAGTGGGTGGGATTCTCTTTTCAAACATTCACGACCAGATTGTTTGGGGTGGGGTGGTTGGTGCTGTAGGGTGCCTTCACTCCCTGATGAACTGATCTTCTCTCTCCGTCGGTGTGCCTCTCAGGTACCCCAAACTTGCTGCCAGGAACCCCGAGTCCAACACTGCAGGCCTGGACGTCTTCTCCAAGTTCTCTGCCTACATCAAGAACTCGAACCCCAGCATGAACGACAGTGAGTGAGACACAGTGTGTGTTAATGCAGTCTGTCAGTGCACAGTGTGTAAATGCAGTAATGCAGTGTGGGTATTGATACAGGCATTATTGTAAATACAGCATTTGGGTGTTGATGCAGGGTGTGTATCAGTGTAAATACACTGGGTCTTGATGCAGGGTGTGTATCAGTGTAAATACACAGTCTTGGTGTTGATGCAGTGTGTGTATCAGTGTAAATACACTTTTGGGGTGTTGATACAATGTGTGTTAGTGTACAAAACACTGTAAATACACTGTTTGGGTGTTGGTGCAGTGTGTGTTAGTGTAAATACACTGTTTGGGTGTTGATGCAATGTGTTACAGTGTAAGTACACTGTTTGGGTGCTAATGCAGTGTGTGTATCAGTATAAATACACTGGGTGTTGATGCAGTGTGTGCTTGTGTAAATACACCGTTTGGGTGCTAATGCAGTGTGTGTATCAGTATAAATACACTGGGTGTTGATGCAGTGTGTGTATCAGTGTAAATACACAGTCTGGGTGTTGATGCAGTGTGTGTATCAGTGTAAATACACAGTCTGGGTGTTGATGCAGTGTGTGTTTCAGTGTAAATACACAGTCTGAGTGTTGATGCAGTGTGTGTATCAGTGTAAATACACAGTCTGGGTGTTGATGCAGTGTGTGTATCAGTGTAAATACACAGTCTGGGTGTTGATGCAGTGTGTGTTTCAGTGTAAATACACAGTCTGAGTGTTGATGCAGTGTGTGTATCAGTGTAAATACACAGTCTGGGTGTTGATGCAGTGTGTGCTTGTGTAAATACACAGTCTGGGTGTTGATGCAGTGTGTGTTTCAGTGTAAATACACAGTCTGGGTGTTGATGCAGTGTGTGTTTCAGTGTAAATACACAGTCTGGGTGTTGCTGCAGTGTGTGTTTCAGTGTAAATACACAGTCTGGGTGTTGATGCAGTGTGTGTTTCAGTGTAAATACACAGTCTGGGTGTTGATGCAGTGTGTGTATCAGTGTAAATACACAGTCTGGGTGTTGATGCAGTGTGTGTATCAGTGTAAATACACAGTCTGGGTGTTGATGCAGTGTGTGTATCCGTGTAAATACACAGTCTGGGTGTTGATGCAGTGTGTGTATCCGTGTAAATACACAGTCTGGGTGTTGATGCAGTGTGTGTTCCAGTGTAAATACACAGTCTGGGTGTTGATGCAGTGTGTGTATCAGTGTAAATACACAGTCTGGGTGTTGATGCAGTGTGTGTATCCGTGTAAATACACAGTCTGGGTGTTGATGCAGTGTGTGTTTCAGTGTAAATACACAGTCTGGGTGTTGATGCAGTGTGTGTATCAGTGTAAATACACAGTCTGGGTGTTGATGCAGTGTGTGTATCAGTGTAAATACACAGTCTGGGTCTTGATGCAGGGTGTGTATCAGTGTAAATACACAGTCTGGGTGTTGATGCAGGGTGTGTGTGTGTGTGTCCAGATCTAGAGAAGGGCCTGCTCAAAGCCCTGAAGAAGCTGGATGACTACCTGTCCACGCCGCTGCCCGAGGAGGTGGACGAGAACAGCGCGGAGGACGTGGCGGTGTCCGTTCGCCCCTTCCTGGACGGACAGGAGCTCACCCTGGCAGACTGCAACCTGCTGCCCAAGCTGCACATCGTCAAGGTAGCCGCGCCCGCCGCCGCCGCCCCGCCGCCCCCCGCCGCAGCCCCAGCGTGGTGCCGCCGTAGTAACCGCCCCGCCCCGCCCCGCCGCGTGTCCCCGGCCAGGTGGTGTGCCTGAAGTACCGCGGTTTCCAGATCCCGCGCTCGCTGTCCTCCCTGTGGCGGTACCTGGACGCCGCGTACGCCCGCGAGGAGTTCGCCTCCACCTGCCCCGCGGACAAGGAGATCGAGACCGCCTACACCTCCGTGGCCCGCACCCTGAAATAGACAGGGCCCCCCGCTCTCCCGCACCCACCCCCACACACGCACAGACACACTCACACACGCACAGACACACTCACACACACTCACACTCACACACACTCACTCACACACTCACAGACACACACACACACACTCACTCACAGACACACTCACACACTCACACACACTCTCACACACAGACACACACACACTCACACACACACACCACCTGTACCCAGTCACACACAGTCTTTACAAATACTGTAACAACACACACACTCTCTACAAATACTGTAACAACACACACACTCTCTACAAATACTGTAACAGCACACATAGTCTGTACAAATACTGTAACAACACATACTCTGCACTCAGACACCCACAGTCTGAACAAATACTGTAACAACACACATAGTCTGTACAAATACTGTAACAACACACACTCTCTACAAATACTGTAACAACACACACTCTGCACCCAGACACGCGCAGTCTCTACAAATACTGTAACAACACACATAGTCTGTACAAATACTGTAATAACACACACACTCTCTACAAATACTGTAACAACACACACTCTGCACCTAGACACGCACAGTCTCTACAAATACTGTAACAACACACACACACACGCTGTACAAATACTGTAACAACACACACACTCTCTACAAATACTGTAACAACACACACTCTGCACCCAGACACGCACAGTCTGTACAAATACTGTAACAACACACACACACAGTACAAATACTGTAACAACACACACAAGCACTCTGTGCAAATACTGTAACAACACACACACTGTACAATAGCAGTAAACGTGCACACACTCTGTACAGACACTGTAAAAACTCAGACACTGTGCACTCTCCCCCTCTTCCTCCTCTGTCTCACAAGCACAGCTCACAATCACCACACGTGCTCTCTGGGCACAAGCACTGTATGCACACTGCACACTCTGGGCACAAGCACTGTCACTGTGCGTACACTCTCCACACTCTGGGCACAAGCACTGTGCGCACACTGCACACTGAGGGCACAATCACTGACCACACACTGGGCACGACCGCTGTGCGCACACTGCGCTCTGAGCACAAGTGCTGTGCGTACTCTCTCCACACTCTGGGCACAACCGCTGTGCGCACACTGCACACACGCTGCTCACTCTGAGCACAAGTGCTGTGCGTAGACTCTGCACACTCTGGGCACAAGCACTGTGCACACACTCAGCACACTCTGGGCACAACTGTTTTATGGATTCTTTGTGCACAATTGCTGTACACTCTGGGCACAATCTCTGTGCACTTTGGTCACTCTGATCACAATCTCTGTACACTCTGCACACGGATCACAATTGCTCGACACTCTGGTCACTCTGTGAGAAGAAGGGACACCTGGCTGTGGTCACTCTGGTCACTCTATGAGAAGAAGGGACACCTGGCTCTAGTCACTCTGTGTGGAAAAGGGACACCTGGCTGTGGTCACTCTGTGAGAAGAAGGGACACCTGTCTGTGGTCACTCTGGTCACTCTGTGGAAAAGGGACACTGGCTGTGGTCACTCTGTGAGAAGAAGGGACACCTGGCTGTGGTCACTCTGGTCACTCTGTAAGAAGAAGGGACACCTGGCTGTGGTCACTCTGGTCACTCTGTGAGAAGAAGGGACACCTGGCTGTGGTCACTCTGGTCACTCTGTAAGAAGAAGGGACACCTGGCTGTGGTCACTCTGGTCACTCTGTGGAAAAGGGACACCTGTCTGTGGTCACTCTGGTCACTCTTCAGCTTGTGTTTCCACGTGTCACTTTCCTGCACTCTCGGTCTTGGAGTCGTCGTTGGGGGGGGTGGGGGAGTTGGAGGGGGATGGACGGGGTCCCCACGGGGTTTCTGTATTTGGGGGTACCTGAGAACCACTGAAATATGATCAGAACCCAACAGTGGCGCAACCCCACCCCCAAACCACCCACGCCCCTGTAGGCATCACGGTCGACTGTCAGACTGGTGGCTGGTCAAAGGAATTTCAATTTTTGTGTTGTTGCTGTTGCTGTTGTCGTCATTTTTATCGTCCTGGTTTCTGTGGCTGCAGGGATGCAGAGGACATTTCGGGGCGTTGCGGTGTTACTGTGGGGGGGGGGGGGGGGCGTCTGGCTCCCTCTCCTCCCGACCTGAAACTGCTTCAGTTTCCTTTCCTTCTTCCTCTTCTCACACACTCCCTCTCTCCCCCTCCATCCCTCTCCCTCTCCCTGTCTCCCTCTCTCCCTCCCTCTTTTTCACCTTGTCTCTATCCTTCCTCCTCTATCTCTCCCTCCATCCCTCTCCCTGTCTCTCTCTCTCCCTTTCTCTATCTCTATCTCTCCATCCCTCTCTTCCACTCTCTCTCCATCCCTCTCCCTGTCTCACTCCCTCCCTCTTTTTCACCCTGTCTCCTTCCTCTTCTATCTCTCTCCCTCCATCCCTCTCCCTGTCTCTCTCTCTCCCTCTATCTCTATCTCTCCATCCCTCTCTTCCACTCTCTCTCTATCTCGCCATCCCTCCCTCCCTCTCTTCCACTCTCTCTCTCCCTCTATTCCACCCTGTCTCTCTCTCTCCCTCCCTCTTTTCTATCCTTCCTTCTCTGGCTCTCTCCCTGTCTCTCCTGGGCCCTGTGCTCGGTCGGTTGTGTATTTGTGTATTCTGTGTTGGCCAAATATTTAAAGGCACCTTCTGCACCTTCCCTTTAAATCGAAGCAGGTTGCACTTGCTAGCAGATACTAGTGATTGATCTCTCTTTAATTTAATTTAAAAGGGAGGATTCTGTGATAAAGGCAGCACAGTCCTTTAATTTCAAATCAACAGGGACTGAATTGATTTTTACTTTAGTTAGTCGACGTTGTGTTCTCATTTTGTCACCAAGTGCCTCTTTATCGAAAATTGAAGAAATAAACGTAACCGTAGAAGGAAATGAGGTTGCGGATGTTTTGTTTTTAAAATATGTTTAATGTTGAAGAACAGTCCTGTTACAGTCCAGTAGAACAGTCCTGTTTCAATAGGAGCTCCAGTCCCAGTCCAGTAGACCAGTCTGTTACAATAGGAGCTCCAGTCCCAGTCCAGTAGAACAGTCCTGTTACAATAGGAGCTCCAGTCCCAGTGCAGTAGAACAGTCTGTTACAGTAGGAGCTCCAGTCCCAGTGCAGTAGAACAGTCTGTTACAATAGGAGCTCCAGTCCCAGTGCAGTAGACCAGTCTGTTACAATAGGAGCTCCAGTCCCAGTGCAGTAGAACAGTCCTGTTACAATAGGAGCTCCAGTCCCAGTCCAGTAGAACAGTCTGTTACAATAGGAGCTCCAGTCCCAGTGCAGTAGAACAGTCTGTTACAATAGGAGCTCCAGTCCCAGTGCAGTAGAACAGTCTGTTACAATAGGAGCTCCAGTCCCAGTCCAGTAGGACAGTCTGTTACAATAGGAGCTCCAGTCCCAGTCCAGTAGACCAGTCTGTTACAATAGGAGCTCCAGTCCCAGTGCAGTAGAACAGTCTGTTACAATAGGAGCTCCAGTCCCAGTGCAGTAGACCAGTCTGTTACAATAGGAGCTCCAGTCCCAGTCCAGTAGAACAGTCTGTTACAATAGGAGCTCCAGTCCCAGTGCAGTAGAACAGTCTGTTACAATAGGAGCTCCAGTCCCAGTAAAGAAGAAGCACAGTGAAAACAGAAATACATTAAAAGGGTATTTAAAGTTTATGATTATTATTACAAGTTTTACTGTATATAGCCCAGCAGGTGGCGCTGTTTGACTGTTACAATTACACAGTGTTTTTTAAATAAGGTTTTCAGGATCAGTGCATCTTCTGCAGGTCCCGGACATCCTGTCCCCAGTATTCCCAGTTCTTAACTGGATAATCGCCTGGTATGTGTCTGTTTCTGAGAGCGAGTGTGAGAGTCCGAGTGTGTGTGTGTGTCTTTGTGTATGTATGTGAGGTTGTGTGTGACTGTGTGTATGTGGGTGTCTTACATTGTGAGAGCGTCTCTTTTTAGAGGGAGTGTGTGTCTGTCTTGTGAGTGCGTTTGTGGGTGAATGCGTATTTTGTGAGAGGGTGTCTATTTTGTGAGTGTTTTGTGAGAATGTGTGTCTGTTTTGTAAGAGTGTGTTTTTCTGTGTGTGTCTATTTTGTGAGTGTGTGTGTATACATTTTTGAGAGCGTGTGTCTTTTGTGAGAGTGCGTGTCTATATTGTGAAAGTGTGTGTGAGTGTGTCTGTTTTGTGAGAGTTTCTGTGTGCGTATTTTGTGTGTCTTTGTGAGAGTGTGTGTGTATACATTTCTGAGAGTGTGTGTCTTTTATAAGAGGGCGTGTGTGTCTTTTGTGAGAGTGCGTGTCTATATTGTGAAAGTGTGTGTGAGTGTGTCTGTTTTGTGAGAGTGTCTTTCTGTGTGTGTCTATTTTGTGCGTCTTTGTGAGAGTGTGTGTGTATACATTTCTGAGAGTGTGTGTCTTTTAAAAGAGGGCGTGTGTGTCTTTTGTGAGAGTGCCCGTCTTTGTGAGTTTGTCTTTATTGTGAAAGTGTGTGTGAGTGTGTCTGTGTGGGTCTGTGCACTCCAAAGTAATTTCAGTGAAACCTGCGTACGAACGCCCGTAACCCTACGACCCTTGAACTCTAACCCTGCACCCCCACCAGGCTCAGCCCAGCAGCCAGCATGGCCAGCCCCAGCGCCGGGGGCAGTCCTGGCCTCTGGGGGGCGCTGTTGCACAGGTCAGTGTCGCAGCAGGTGTTGGTGAAGGTGAAGTTGATGCCCATGGTGTACTTCTCTCCTGTCAGCCCACACAGCTCAGAAACCACACAGCTCTTCTCATAGAGAACCACTCTGAGCTGACCTGGGCACAGGGAGAGAGGAGTTAATACTGACCCCTGACCGACTGGACACTCCAGGACACGAACACTGCACTGAGAGAGAGAGAGGGGTTCACACAGACACACTGACTGGACACTCCAGTACATGAACACTGCACTGAGAGAGAGAGGGGTTCATACAGACACACTGACTGGACACTCCAGTACATGAACACTGCACTGAGAGAGAGAGAGGGGTTCACACAGACACACTGACTGGACACTCCAGGACATGAACACTGGACTGAGAGAGAGAGGGGTTCACACAGACACACTGACTGGACACTCCAGTACATGAACACTGCACTGAGAGAGAGAGGGGTTCATACACACACACTGACTGGACACTCCAGTACATGAACACTGCACTGAGAGAGAGAGGGGTTCATACACACACACTGACTGGACACTCCAGTACATGAACACTGCACTGAGAGAGAGAGGGGTTCACACAGACACACTGACTGGACACTCCAGTACATGAACACTGCACTGAGAGAGAGAGGGGTTCATACAGACACACTGACTGGACACTCCAGTACATGAACACTGCACTGAGAGAGAGAGGGGTTCATACACACACACTGACTGGACACTCCAGTACATGAACACTGCACTGAGAGAGAGAGGGGTTCACACACACACACTGACTGGACACTCCAGTACATGAACACTGCACTGAGAGAGAGGGGTTCACACACACACACCGACTGGACACTCCAGTACATGAACACTGCACTGAGAGAGAGAGGGGTTCATACAGACACACTGACTGGACACTCCAGGACATGAACACTGCACTGAGAGAGAGAGGGGTTCACACAGACACACTGACTGGACACTCCAGTACATGAACACTGCACTGAGAGAGAGAGGGGTTCACACAGACACACTGACTGGACACTCCAGTACATGAACACTGCACTGAGAGAGAGAGGGGTTCACACAGACACACTGACTGGACACTCCAGTACATGAACACTGCACTGAGAGAGAGAGGGGTTCACACAGACACACTGACTGGACACTCCAGTACATGAACACTGCACTGAGAGAGAGAGGGGTTCACACAGACACACTGACTGGACACTCCAGGACATGAACACTGCACTGAGAGAGAGAGGGGTTCACACAGACACACTGACTGGACACTCCAGGACATGAACACTGCACTGAGAGAGAGAGGGGTTCATACACACACACTGACTGGACACTCCAATACATGAACACTGCACTGAGAGAGAGGGGTTCACACACACACACTGACTGGACACTCCAGTACATGAACACTGCACTGAGAGAGAGAGGGGTTCATACACACACACTGACTGGACACTCCAGTACATGAACACTGCACTGAGAGAGAGAGGGGTTCACACACACACACTGACTGGACACTCCAGTACATGAACACTGCACTGAGAGAGAGAGGGGTTCATACACACACACTGACTGGACACTCCAGTACATGAACACTGCACTGAGAGAGAGAGGGGTTCATACAGACACACTGACTGGACACTCCAGTACATGAACACTGCACTGAGAGAGAGAGGGGTTCATACAGACACACTGACTGGACACTCCAGTACATGAACACTGCACTGAGAGAGAGAGGGGTTCATACACACACACTGACTGGACACTCCAGTACATGAACACTGCACTGAGAGAGAGAGGGGTTCATACACACACACTGACTGGACACTCCAGTACATGAACACTGCACTGAGAGAGAGAGGGGTTCATACACACACACTGACTGGACACTCCAGTACATGAACACTGCACTGAGAGAGAGAGGGGTTCATACAGACACACTGACTGGACACTCCAGTACATGAACACTGCACTGAGAGAGAGAGGGGTTCATACAGACACACTGACTGGACACTCCAGTACATGAACACTGCACTGAGAGAGAGAGGGGTTAATACTGACTACTGGACAGGTAGTAAGATAAGCAGAGCACACACACACACAGAGACTGTACCTCTGGTGCCCACTGCAGTGCTGGACAGGCAGCTCTGACCTGTTGGACATTTCTGAGGGAACTTGATGCAGTCCAGAGGAGAGATAGCCGGGAACACACAGGTGTAACAGCGCAGGCAGTCTGCTGCAAAGAGAGAGGGGTTAATGCACACACACTTGTACAGACACACACACACACTCTCACAAACACATCTCCCCTCGCACGCTCACACACTCTCACAAACACACCTCCCCTAGCACACTCACACACACACCTCCCCTCGCACACTCACACACACTCACAAACACACCTCCCCTCGCACGCACACACACTCTCACAAACACACCTCCCCTCGCATGCACACACACTCTCACAAACACACCTCCCCTAGCACACTCACACACTCTCACAAACACACCTCCCCTCGCACACTCACACACTCTCGCAAACACCTCACCTTGCACGCTCACACTCTCACAAACACACCTCACCTTGCACGCTCACAGACACACACATTCTCACAGACACACATACCTCCCCTCGCACGCTCACACACTCTCAGAGACACTCGTACATCACACAATGCCCTGTCTCTCTGTATATATCTGTCTCTCTGTCTCCCGTGTTCTGTCTCTCTGCGTCTCTTATCTCTCCTCACCCCTCGAAGAGAGCAGACAGGTCAGCAGGACTAGAATCAGCAGCCGGGACATCGGACTCTCTCTGTGCGTCTCTCTCTGTCTCCCCCGGTCCGCTGCGAGCGCTGTCCCAGACGATCCCTGCTGTGCGTCTCTCTCTCTGTCTCCCCCGGTCCGCTGCGAGCGCTGTCCCGGACGATCCCTGCTGTGCGTCTCTCTCTCTGTCTCCTCCGGTCCGCTGCGAGCGCTGTCCCGGACGATCCCTGCTGTGTGTCTCTCTCTGTCTTCCCCGGTCCCAGACGATCCCTCTGTCCCAGACGATCCCTGCTGTGCGTCTCTCTCTGTCTCCCCCGGTCCGCTGCGAGCGCTGTCCCAGATGATCCCTGCTGTGCGTCTCTCTCTCTGTCTCCCCCGGTCCCAGACGATCCCTCTGTCCCAGACGATCCCTGCTGTGCGTCTCTCTCTGTCTCCCCCGGTCCCAGACGATCCCTCTGTCCCAGACGATCCCTGCTGTGCGTCTCTCTCTGTCTCCCCCGGTCCCAGACGATCCCTCTGTCCCTCTCTGGCTCTGCTGGCTCCAGCTCGCCTCTCCCAGCCCTATGTACAGCTCCAGCCCCACCCGGAGGCCCCTCCCTCGACTGGACAGATAACGACTTAATTGGGAGGGCGGAGGCTGAAGAAGGACGCGTCTGTGTGTGTCTGTTTGTGTGCCTGTCTGCGTGCGTGCACGCGGGTGTGTCTGTGTGTGTGTGTGCGTACATGGGTCTGTGTGTGTGATTGCGTGCGTGTGTTTTGTGTGAGTTTGTGTGCGTGCACGCAGGTGTGTCTGTGTGTGTGTGTGTGTACATGGGTCTGTGTGTGTGATTGCGTGCGTGTGTTTTGCGTGAGTTTGTGTGCGTGCACGCAGGTGTGTCTGTGTGTGTGTGTGTGTACATGGGTCTGTGTGTGTGATTGCGTGCGTGTGTTTTGCGTGAGTTTGTGTGCGTGCACGCAGGTGTGTCTGTGTGTGTGTGTGTACATGGGTCTGTGTGTGTGATTGCCTGCGTGTGTTTTGCGTGAGTTTGTGTGCGTGCATGCAGGTGTGTCTGTGTGTGTGATTGCGTGCGTGTGTTTTGTGTGAGTTTGTGTGCGTGCACGCAGGTGTGTCTGTGTGTGTGTGCACATGGGTCTGTGTGTGTGATTGCGTGCGTGTGTTTGTGTGCGTGCATGTGTGATGCTGATGTCTGGACACGCTGACTAACAGACTGACACACTGACAGGCTGACACTCTTACAGACAGACGTGCTGACTGACTGACTGACACACTGACTAGCAGTCTGACACTCTGACAGACTGACACACTGACTGACTGACTGACACACTGACCAGCAGTCTGACACTCTTACAGGCTGACACACTGACTGACTGACACTCTTACAGACTGACACACTGACAGGCTGACACTCTTACAGACTGACACACTGACTGACTGACACACTGACTGACTGACACTCTTACAGACTGACACACTGACAGGCTGACACTCTTACAGACTGACACACTGACTGACTGACACACTGACTGACTGACACACTGACAGGCTGACACTCTTACAGACTGACACACTGACTGACAGACACACTGACTGACACACTGACCAGCAGCCTGACACACTAACAGACTGACACTGTCAGTGACGGGCAGCAGCGGGGAGAGACAGCGAGGCCACAGCTCCAGACTCACACCCAGCAGAGGAAATTGAATCAGCTCTAATGAGGGACGATGTCTGCGCGCAGCTGTGACTGTCATCTGACTGCAGGCGCGTGACTGCACAGCGTGCTGGCCGAGAGGGGAGGGGAGAGACAGGGAGACGAGCTGATCCGCTGGTGCAGGACGGTCACTGCGCGTCTCCCAGGTGGGGTCACTGGTGCAGAACGAGCGCTGTGCGTCTCCCAGGTGGGGTTACTGGTGCAGAACAAGCGCTGTGTCTCTCCCAGGTGGGGTTACTGGTGCAGAACGATCGTTGTGCGTCTCCCAGGTGGGGTTACTGGTGCACAATGATCGCTACGCATCTCCCAGGTGGGGTCACTGGTGCAGAACGACAACTATGTGTCTCCCAGGTGGGGTCACTGGTGCAGAACGACAACTATGTCTCTCCCAGGTGGGGTCACTGGTGCAGAACGAGCGCTGTGTGTCTCCCAGGTGGGGTCACTGGTGCAGAACGACAACTATGTGTCTCCCAGGTGGGGTCACTGGTGCAGAACGACAACTATGTCTCTCCCAGGTGGGGTCACTGGTGCAGAACGAGCGCTGTGTCTCTCCCAGGTGGGGTCACTGGTGCACAATGATCGCTACGCGTCTCCCAGGTGGGGTTACTGGTGCAGAACGAGCGCTGTGCGTCTCCCAGGTGGGGTCACTGGTGCGGAACGATCGCTGTGCGTCTCCCAGGTGGGGTAACTGGTGCAGAACGATCGCTGTGCGTCTCCCAGGTGGGGTCACTGGTGCGGAACGATCGCTGTGCGTCTCCCAGGTGGGGTAACTGGTGCAGAACGATCGCTGTGCGTCTCCCAGGTGGGGTTACTGGTGCGGAACGATCGCTGTGCGTCTCCCAGGTGGGGTGCCCTGCTGCAGTTCCGCGTCCTGAGCGCAAGGGGGTGACTCGGCGCCGTCCTCTCAGCCCTGCCCCTGGGGGACAGGCCTGGGCCCCCAGCTGGAGACGCCTTGCGCTGTGGAGGACATCGCCCGCCGCCTCCTGCTCCACACAGAATTCCCTGCCTCCGCCTCATGCTGCTCTTCCACGCCACTGTCCCGCGCGGCTCCGACGCTGCCGCGCCGCTCCTCGTCAGAGACGGGCAGAACTGGAGTCTGTGAACTGGAACGGGTCCACTGGGACTTATGAGCCCCGTCTCCGGGGTGCCAGTGATGAACTTCAACTAGAAATGAACGCTGCTCCGCCCGCGACGGGAATCGGTATCTGTAGGACTGCGATGGTCTTATCGGAAAATATACAAATACACACCGAATCAAAAAACTAACACACACACACACACAGAGAGAGAGAGAGAGAATTGAATTGAATTGAATTGAATTGAGAGAGAGAGAGAGAAAGACACACACACACACAAAGACACAAAGCGGCGAGTCTCGAGTCGTTTCCTGTCAAAACACGAGGGGTCCCTCGAGACGCCAGCTGTGCGGCGCGCGGGCGGGGGTACACAGGGCGGAGAGCGGAGCAAGAGAAGCAGAGGGTCACCCCCAAACCCCCAGGTGGGCGGAGACAGACAGAGAGAGAAAGAGATCATCCGTCTACAGGATATGTCATGATTTTAGGATATGTCTTTGTTGTAAATGTCTGTAACACGTCTGTAGATTTTATTTTACTTCTATTTTTTGTTTTGTTCCACGTGGATTTTATTATTTGTATTGGCTTTGGCAACACGGATTGTACCCATCGGTCATGCTGATAAAGCACCGTGAATTGTGAGAGAGAGAGAGAGAGAGATCCTGTTTACTGTCCGGCGAGTTTCACACACGCACACGGACACGCACAGAGAGACGGGGGTGCAGCCGGCACGAATAAAATCTGCTTTCAAAATATTTGTTTGTTTTTTTTTTAAAAAAAAAAATCAGCATTTGGGAAGAAGGCGATTCACGCGCGGGCAGCCGTGACGCGCCGCTCCCGCCGGAAGTGTCTTATAAATATTATTCGACATCGAAATATTCGAGAGAGGGGGGCTGAGTCTTTCACCCTCCCCGATACCCCCTCCGCCGCCACAAACCGGGGCAGAGAAACACGCGTGAAACCCCCCACTCCTCCGTTTTATTAGCGTGTCTGTACGCCCGGGCCGAGGGAGACCCACGCCGACAGGGACACGAATCGTGGGGGGGTGTTTGGGATTCGCTCATATCAGAGAAAGACCACCAGAACCGAGTCCGGGAGCCGGTTCGGTCCCGTGGCGCTCCTGAAGGAGGAGGAGGGGAGAGACGCCGGTCCACTCGCGGCGTGGACCGCGCGGGCGTGAGGAGGAGAGAAACCGAACAGATCCACGGCACAGAGACAACGGAACGGCGTGATAATGAAGGCGGCGCGAGGCGTGGGGCCACACCCCCCCCTCCTCGGCCGGGGAGAGAGGGAGAGGAGGAGAGAGAGAGGGAGAGGAGGAGGAGAGAAGAGGGGGGAGAGAGGGAGGAGGAAAGGAGAGAGAGGAGAGGGGTAGGAGATTCCCGAAGTAGGAGAAATCCGTCTAACGGAGCGCGGGGTGGGAGGAGAGAGAGAGGAGAGAGGAAGAGGAGAAAACGGGGAACCGGAGAGCTCGCGGGGGTGTTTGGAGGGGCGGAAGAGGAAGAGGGGGGTTATAATCCGCAGGGTAAAAGCAGCCGCCCGCTGTCCGCCCGGTCCGGTCCGGTCCGGTCCGCCTCCCGGAACCGACTCGCGGTGCGGGCGCGCCTGGACACGCGGGGCGTGGGCTCCGTGTCCGGCTGCGACTTGATTCGCGCTCGAGAAGGAGAAGAAAAGCGTCTCTCGCGTCGGAGCCGGCGCGCCCAGGTTTCTGTTATTATTATTATTATTATTTTATTTCTATTATTATTGTTGTTGTTGTTGTTCCTTGCCGAGGCGAAGGATGTGGCGGGGGAGATTGTGCGTGGAAGTGGGGAGCCGGGGGAAGGCGTCGCCCCGGTCACCGCGAGACAAAGCGGGGTCTCTCTCTCTCTGTGTCTCTGTGGTTCACACGACTCGCGGGGAAGCGGCGCGTCGCCGGCCCGCTCGTGACCGCGGGGTGGGCGTGTGGTTGCGTGGTGGTGGTGGGGGGGGTCAGTGGTTTTATTTCCTTTGTTGAAACCGCCGTGCCGCTGACGCGCCCGCGAGCCGTGGACGAGGGTAAACACGCGCGGCCAGTTCGTCAGGTTGAGGGTCCGAGAGAGAGACGTGTGTGTGTGTGTGTGTGGGGTGGGGGGCTCTTAAACGGGTCCGTGGAGCTGCCCCCCAACGCCCCGTGTTTTTAATAGCGAGCCGCTTCCGCGAGTCCTGGACACTTCCTCTGCTCCCACGGAGGGAGTTTCAACAAGCCGGCTGCCGCGCCTCGGGCTGAGACACGACACAGCCGAAAGCGTCTCCTGTCCCCTGTCTCCTCTTCCTGCTCGCTGTTGAAACCTCTCCTGTCTCCTGTCTCCTCTTCCTGCTCGCTGTTGAAACCTCTCCTGTCTCCTGTCTCCTGTCTCCTCTTCCTGCTTGCTGTTGAAACCTCTCCTCTCCCTGTCTCCTGTCTCCTCTTCCTGCTCGCTGTTGAAACCTCTCCTGTCTCCTGTCTCCTGTCTCCTCTTCCTGCTCGCTGTTGAAACCTCTCCTCTCTCCTTTCTCCTGTCTCCTGTCTCCTCTTCCTGCTCGCTGTTGAAACCTCTCCTCTCTCCTTTCTCCTGTCTCCTCTTCCTGCTTGCTGTTGAAACCTCTCTCCTGTCTCCTGTCTCCTCTTCCTGCTTGCTGTTGAAACCTCTCTCCTGTCTCCTGTCTCCTGTCTCCTGTCTCCTCTTCCTGCTCGCTGTTGAAACCTCTCCTCTCTCCTGTCCCCTGTCTCCTGTCTCCTCTTCCTGCTCGCTGTTGAAACCTCTCCTGTCTCCTGTCTCCTCTTCCTGCTCGCTGTTGAAACCTCTCCTGTCTCCTGTCTCCTGTCTCCTCTTCCTGCTCGCTGTTGAAACCTCTCCTGTCTCCTGTCTCCTGTCTCCTCTTCCTGCTCACTGTTGAAACCTCTCCTGTCTCCTGTCTCCTGTCTCCTCTTCCTGCTCACTGTTGAAACCTCTCCTGTCTCCTCTTCCTGCTCACTGTTGAAACCTCTCCCGTCTCCCCTCTCTCCTCTCTCCTCTCTCTCAGGGACAGCAGCAGCAGTGATCCGTGGTCCCGGGTCCGAGAGGGAAGAAGGACAAAAGAGTGTCCAGCGCCTCTCCCGTCTCCCGGCTCTGTCTGTCCGGGCCTCCCCCCCCCCCAGAGCTCCGGTTCTGTGGCTCGGCACCAGGACTCGCACCCCCTCTTTCTGTGAGCGGTATTGGGGTGTCCCTGCCCCCGCTCTCTATCTGAGTGGTATTGGGGTGTCCCTGCCCCTGCTCTCTCTCTCAGCGGTATTGGGGTGTTCCTGCCCCTGCTCTCTCTCTGAGTGGTATTGGGGTGTCCCTGCCCCTGCTCTCTCTCTGAGCGGTATTGGGGTGTCCCTGCCCCCGCTCTCTCTCTCTGAGCGGTATTGGGGTGTCCCTGCCCCCGCTCTCTCTCTCTGAGCGGTATTGGGGTGTCCCTGCCCCTGCTCTCTCTCTCAGCGGTATTGGGGTGTTCCTGCCCCTGCTCTCTCTCTGAGTGGTATTGGGGTGTCCCTGCCCCTGCTCTCTCGCTGAGCGGTATTGGGGTGTCCCTGCCCCCGCTCTCTCTCTCTGAGCGGTATTGGGGTGTCCCTGCCCCCGCTCTCTCTCTCTGAGCGGTATTGGGGTGTCCCTGCCCCCGCTCTCTCTCTCTGAGCGGTATTGGGGTGTCCCTGCCCCCGCTCTCTCTCTCTGAGCGGTATTGGGGTGTCCCTGCCCCCGCTCTCTCTCTGAGTGGTATTGGGGTGTCCCTGCCCCCGCTCTCTCTCTGTGAGCGGTATTGGGGTGTCCCTGCCCCCGCTCTCTCTCTCTGAGTGGTATTGGGGTGTCCCTGCCCCTGCTCTCTCTCTGAGTGGTATTGGGGTGTCCCTGCCCCCGCTCTCTCTCTCTGAGCGGTGTTGGGGTGTCCCTGCCCCCGCTCTCTCTGTCTCTCAGCGGTATTGGGGTGTCCCTGCCCCCGCTCTCTCTCTCTCAGCGGTATTGGGGTGTCCCTGCCCCCCCAGACGATGGCCGGCGTCTCCCCCTACGGCCGCTTCACGCACGCGGTGGTCCGCGGTATCCCCGAGTCCTTCGGGCAGGAGGGGGGCGCGGCGCCGGCGGCGGTGGACCTGGCCAAGGCGCAGCGGCAGCTCGGGGTGCTGACGGGGGCGCTGCGGCAGAAGGTGGGGCTCCAGGTGCTCGAGGTGCCCGCCGACCCCCGGCTGCCCGAGAGCTGGCGGCTCGAGGACCTGGCCGTCGTCCAGGGCGACACGGCGCTCGTCACCCGGCCCTTCCGGCAGCAGAGGCGCGGAGAGGTACCCCGGCCGCCGGCGCACTGCGTCACTGCGTCACTGCGTCACTGCGTCACCGGATCACTGCACACTGCGTCACTGCACACTGTGTCACTGCGTCACTATATCACTGCACACTGCTTCACTGTATCACCGGATCACTGCACACTCTGTCACTGCACACTGCGTCACTATATCACCGGATCACTGCACACTGCACACTGCGTCACTGCGTCACTGTATCACCGGATCACTGCACACTGCGTCACTGCGTCACTATATCACTGCACACTGCGTCACTGCACACTGTGTCACTGTATCACCGGATCACTGCACACTGCATCACTGCGTCACTATATCACTGCACACTGTGTCACTGTATCACCGGATCACTGCACACTGCATCACTGCGTCACTATATCACTGTACACTGCATCACTATATCACTGCGTCACTGCGTCACTGTATTACCACATCACTGCCACACTGCACACGGCGTCACTGCATCACTTTGTCACTGCATCACTGCACACGGCGTCCCTGCGTCACTGTATCACTGGATCACTGCTCACTGCGTCACTGGATCACCGCCATGCTGTGTCACTGCGTCACTGCGTCACTGTACGATGCGTCACTGCACACTGCATCGTTGTACAATGCACACTGTATCACTGCGTCACTGCACACTCGCTGTGTCACTTTCGCTGCGCCACTCCACACTGTATCACTGCATCACTGCACACTCTAGACTGTCGCTGCACAGTGCATCTCTGAACACTGCATCGCTGTATCACTGCACACTGTACTCTAGACTGTGTCGCTTCACACTATATCACTGCACACTGCATCGCTGTATCACTGTATTACCTAACACTGTTAATGTACACTGTCTTTGTATCGCTGCACACCAGCGTCGCTGTATCACTGTGCACTGCGTCATTGTACACTGTCACTTCACAGTGTACTCTAGACTGTATCACTGCACACTGTCACTCTGATCACTGCACGCCGTCCTGCGTCACTGCATCGCTGCACACTGTATCACTGTGCACTGGACACCGTACTGCATCGCTGCACACTGTATCACTGTGCACTGGACACCGTACTGCATTGCAGCACACTGTATCACTACATCTCTGCACACTGTATTATATTACAGCACACTGTATCACAATGGACTCTTCACTGCACACTGCATCTCTGCACACTGTATTATTACAGCACACTGTATCACAATGCACTGCACACTGCACACTGTACTGTATCACTGCACACTGCATCTCTGCACACTGTATTATATTACAGCACACTGTATCACAATGGACTCTTCACTGCACACTGTACTGTATCAGTGCACACTGCATCTCTGCACACTGTATTATATTACAGCACACTGTATCACAATGGACTCTTCACTGCGCACTGTACTGAATCACTGCACACTGCATCTCTGCACACTATTATATTACAGCACACTGTATCACAATGGACTCTTCACTGCTCACTGTACTGCATCACACTGCATCTCTGCACACTGTATTATATTACAGCACACTGTACTGCATCACTGCACACTGCATCTCTGCACACTGTATTATATTACAGCACACTGTATCACAATGGACTCTTCACTGCACACTGCATCTCTGCACACTGTATTATTACAGCACACTGTATCACAATGCACTGCACACTGCACACTGTACTGTATCACTGCACACTGCATCACTGCACACTGTATTATATTACAGCACACTGTATCACAATGGACTCTTCACTGCACACTGTACTGTATCAGTGCACACTGCATCTCTGCACACTGTATTATATTACAGCACACTGTATCACAATGGACTCTTCACTGCGCACTGTACTGAATCACTGCACACTGCATCTCTGCACACTATTATATTACAGCACACTGTATCACAATGGACTCTTCACTGCTCACTGTACTGCATCACACTGCATCTCTGCACACTGTATTATATTACAGCACACTGTACTGCATCACTGCACACTGCATCTCTGCACACTGTATTATATTACAGCACACTGTATCACAATGGACTCTTCACTGCACACTGCATCTCTGCACACTGTATTATATTACAGCACACTGTATCACAATGCACTGCACACTGCACACTGTACTGCATCACTGCACACTGCATCTCTGCACACTGTATTATATTACAGCACACTGTATCACAATGCACTGCACACTGCACACTGTACTGTATCACTGCACACTGCATCTCTGCACACTGTATTATATTACAGCACACTGTATCACAATGCACTGCACACTGCACACTGTACTGTATCACTGCACACTGCATCTCTGCACACTGTATTATATTACAGCACACTGTATCATAATGGACTCTTCACTGCACACTGTACTGCATCACTGCCCACTGTATCGCTGCGCTGGTGTCGAGGCTGTCCTCAGCCGGCCGTCCCAGCAGCAGATGGAGATCACAGATGAACTCGAATTGCGTCTCGTGCCAAGGGGAGCGCAAACGAACACCGTGGTTCATATGGTGAAGTGTGGCCTGGGGCGCCCCCTGGTGGCCGGACGCAGTAGGAAGCTGGCGCCCAGCAACGCGCTGTCCCTCAGTAACACTGACCCCAATCTGGGGATTAGACCTGCTGCACACAGCCCCAGGGTCCAGACACTGACTGAGCGAGCTGTCTGCAGCTGTAATAACATCTGCGCGTGTGTGTGTGTGTGTGTGTGTGTGTGCGTGTTCCTACTCTTCCTGCTCGTCTGCGGTTTGGGGAAACGGGTCGGATCCGAGCTGTAGGGCTCTGTGGTTCATTCAGTCTGGTCCGGTCCAGTGTTGAACCTCCTCGGGCAGGCAGACCAGTAGGATCGGGCTCGGTGAGCAGTGCCTCTGGAGCCCCAGTGTCGCGCTTGAGATCTGGAGCTGCTACTGGCAGCTTTATGGTCTAACAGGCAGGTATAGTGCGTCTGGTGGCACTGTGGATCAGACAGCTGTGGACTGGGAGCTAAATATCCAGTATCCAGGCCGAGGCAGTGAGGCAGGTGCCCTGTGCTGACTGTGTGTGCTCTGTGCTGACTGTGTGTGCCCTGTGCGCAGGCTGAGGCAGTGAGGCAGGTGCCCTGTGCTGACTGTGTGTGCCCTGTGTGCAGGCTGAGGCGGTGAGGCAGGTGCCCTGTGCTGACTGTGTGTGCCCTGTGCTGACTGTGTGTGCCCTGTGTGCAGGCTGAGGCGGTGAGGCAGGTGCCCTGTGCTGACTGTGTGTGCCCTGTGCGCAGGCTGAGGCGGTGAGGCAGGTGCCCTGTGCTGACTGTGTGTGCTCTGTGCTGACTGTGTGTGCCCTGTGCGCAGGCTGAGGCGGTGAGGCAGGTGCCCTGTGCTGACTGTGTGTGCCCTGTGCGCAGGCTGAGGCGGTGAGGCAGGTGCCCTGTGCTGACTGTGTGTGCTCTGTGCTGACTGTGTGTGCCCTGTGCTGACTGTGTGTGCCCTGTGCGCAGGCTGAGGCGGTGAGGCAGGTGCCCTGTGCTGACTGTGTGTGCCCTGTGCGCAGGCTGAGGCGGTGAGGCAGGTGCCCTGTGCTGACTGTGTGTGCTCTGTGCTGACTGTGTGTGCCCTGTGCGCAGGCTGAGGCGGTGAGGCAGGTGCCCTGTGCTGACTGTGTGTGCTCTGTGCTGACTGTGTGTGCTCTGTACGCAGGCTGAGGCGGTGAGGCAGGTGCTCTGTGCTGACTGTGTGTGCTCTGTGCTGACTGTGTGTGCTCTGTACGCAGGCTGAGGCGGTGAGGCAGGTGCTCTGTGCTGACTGTGTGTGCCCTGTGCGCAGGCTGAGGCGGTGAGGCAGGTGCCCTGTGCTGACTGTGTGTGCCCTGTGCGCAGGCTGAGGCGGTGAGGCAGGTGCTCTGTGCTGACTGTGTGTGCCCTGTGCGCAGGCTGAGGCGGTGAGGCAGGTGCCCTGTGCTGACTGTGTGTGCTCTGTGCTGACTGTGTGTGCCCTGTGCGCAGGCTGAGGCGGTGAGGCAGGTGCTCTGTGCTGACTGTGTGTGCCCTGTGCGCAGGCTGAGGCGGTGAGGCAGGTGCCCTGTGCTGACTGTGTGTGCCCTGTGCGCAGGCTGAGGCGGTGAGGCAGGTGCCCTGTGCTGACTGTGTGTGCTCTGTGCTGACTGTGTGTGCCCTGTGCGCAGGCTGAGGCGGTGAGGCAGGTGCCCTGTGCTGACTGTGTGTGCCCTGTGCTGACTGTGTGTGCTCTGTGCGCAGGCTGAGGCGGTGAGGCAGGTGCCCTGTGCTGACTGTGTGTGCCCTGTGCTGACTGTGTGTGCTCTGTGCGCAGGCTGAGGCAGTGAGGCAGGTGCCCTGTGCTGACTGTGTGTGCCCTGTGCTGACTGTGTGTGCTCTGTGCGCAGGCTGAGGCAGTGAGGCAGGTGCCCTGTGCTGACTGTGTGTGCTCTGTGCTGACTGTGTGTGCCCTGTGCGCAGGCTGAGGCGGTGAGGCAGGTGCCCTGTGCTGACTGTGTGTGCCCTGTGCGCAGGCTGAGGCGGTGAGGCAGGTGCCCTGTGCTGACTGTGTGTGTCCTGTGCTGACTGTGTGTGCCCTGTGCGCAGGCTGAGGCGGTGAGGCAGGTGCCCTGTGCTGACTGTGTGTGCTCTGTGCTGACTGTGTGTGTCCTGTGCTGACTGTGTGTGCTCTGTGCGCAGGCTGAGGCGGTGAGGCAGGTGCCCTGTGCTGACTGTGTGTGCTCTGTGCTGACTGTGTGTGCTCTGTGCTGACTGTGTGTGCTCTGTGCGCAGGCTGAGGCGGTGAGGCAGGTGTCCTGTGCTGACTGTGTGTGCTCTGTGCGCAGGCTGAGGCGGTGAGGCAGGTGCTCTCAGAGCTGAAGCTGCGGGTGGTCGAGGTGACGGACGAGGGAGCCACACTCGATGGCAGCGATGTCCTGTTCACAGGTATGCCCGCCACCCACACCTGAGCTGGACTGGGCTGGACTGGACTGGGCCAGATCCTGCACACCAGTGAGCCGGACTGGACTGGACTGGACTGGGCCAGATCCTGCACACCAGTGCGCTGGACTGGACTGGACTGGACTGGACTGGACTGGGCCAAATCCTGCACACCAGGGAGTGTGCACACCAGTGAGCCGGACTGGACTGGACTGGACTGGACCAGATCCTGCACACCAGTGAGCCGGACCGGACCGGACTGGACCGGACTGGACTGGGCCAGATCCTGCACACCAGTGCGCTGGACTGGACTGGACTGGGCCAGATCCTGCACACCAGTGCGCTGGACTGGACTGGACTGGGCCAGATCCTGCACACCAGTGAGCCGGACTGGACTGGACTGGACTGGGCCAGATCCTGCACACCAGCGAGCAGGACTGGACTGGACTGGACTGGGCCAGATCCTGCACACCAGCGAGCAGGACTGGACTGGACTGGACTGGGCCAGATCCTGCACACCAGCGAGCTGGACTGGACTGGACTGGACTGGGCCAGATCCTGCACACCAGCGAGCCGGACTGGACTGGACTGGACTGGGCCAGATCCTGCACACCAGCGAGCTGGACTGGACCAGACAGAGCCAGAACAGTGGACCTGGACTGGGATGACCCCAAGGTGGTCAGTCCCAAACTGACTGCAAGTCTCAGGGACTGCTGCAGATCTGAGCGCGGGTTCGACTGCTCACCCAGCTGTGGTGGGGGTGGGCAGACTGACCCCTGGCTCTTTCCCCCGTTGCAGGGAGGGAGTTCTTCGTGGGCATTTCTTCCCACACAAACCACAAGGGCGCAGAAGCAGTGGCCGATACCTTCAGGGTGAGTGGACTGTCTGTATGAACCCCTCTCTCTCTCAGTGCAGTGTTCATGTACTGGAGTGTCCAGTCAGTGTGTGTGTATGAACCCCTCAATCTCTCTCAGTGCAGTGTTCATGTACTGGAGTGTCCAGTCAGTGTGTGTGTATGAACCCCTCTCTCTCTCTCAGTGCAGTGTTCATGTACTGGAGTGTCCAGTCAGTGTGTCTGTATGAACCCCTCTCTCTCTCAGTGCAGTGTTCATGTACTGGAGTGTCCAGTCAGTGTGTCTGTGTGAACCCCTCTCTCTCTCAGTGCAGTGTTCATGTACTGGAGTGTCCAGTCAGTGTGTGTGTATGAACCCCTCTCTCTCTCAGTGCAGTGTTCATGTACTGGAGTGTCCAGTCAGTGTGTCTGTGTGAACCCCTCTCTCTCTCAGTGCAGTGTTCATGTACTGGAGTGTCCAGTCAGTGTGTCTGTGTGAACCCCTCTCTCTCTCAGTGCAGTGTTCATGTACTGGAGTGTCCAGTCAGTGTGTGTGTATGAACCCCTCAATCTCTCTCAGTGCAGTGTTCATGTACTGGAGTGTCCAGTCAGTGTGTGTGTGAACCCCTCTCTCTCTCAGTGCAGTGTTCATGTACTGGAGTGTCCAGTCAGTGTGTCTGTGTGAACCCCTCTCTCTCTCAGTGCAGTGTTCATGTACTGGAGTGTCCAGTCAGTGTGTGTGTATGAACCCCTCTCTCTCTCAGTGCAGTGTTCATGTACTGGAGTGTCCAGTCAGTGTGTGTGTATGAACCCCTCTCTCTCTCTCAGTGCAGTGTTCATGTACTGGAGTGTCCAGTCAGTGTGTATGAACCCCTCTCTCTCTCTCAGTGCAGTGTTCATGTACTGGAGTGTCCAGTCAGTGTGTCTGTATGAACCCCTCTCTCTCTCAGTGCAGTGTTCATGTACTGGAGTGTCCAGTCAGTGTGTCTGTATGAACCCCTCTCTCTCTCAGTGCAGTGTTCATGTACTGGAGTGTCCAGTCAGTGTGTCTGTATGAACCCCTCTCTCTCTCAGTGCAGTGTTCATGTACTGGAGTGTCCAGTCAGTGTGTCTGTGTGAACCCCTCTCTCTCTCAGTGCAGTGTTCATGTACTGGAGTGTCCAGTCAGTGTGTCTGTGTGAACCCCTCTCTCTCTCAGTGCAGTGTTCATGTACTGGAGTGTCCAGTCAGTGTGTGTGTATGAACCCCTCTCTCTCTCAGTGCAGTGTTCATGTACTGGAGTGTCCAGTCAGTGTGTGTGTATGAACCCCTCTCTCTCTCAGTGCAGTGTTCATGTACCGGAGTGTCCAGTCAGTGTGTCTGTATGAACCCCTCTCTCTCTCAGTGCAGTGTTCATGTACTGGAGTGTCCAGTCAGTGTGTGTGTATGAACCCCTCTCTCTCTCAGTGCAGTGTTCATGTACTGGAGTGTCCAGTCAGTGTGTGTGTATGAACCCCTCTCTCTCTCAGTGCAGTGTTCATGTACTGGAGTGTCCAGTCAGTGTGTGTGTATTAACCCCTCTCTCTCTCTCAGTGCAGTGTTCATGTACTGGAGTGTCCAGTCAGTGTGTGTGTGTGAACCCCTCTCTCTCTCAGTGCAGTGTTCATGTACTGGAGTGTCCAGTCAGTGTGTGTGTGTGAACCCCTCTCTCTCTCAGTGCAGTGTTCATGTACTGGAGTGTCCAGTCAGTGTGTGTGTGTGAACCCCTCTCTCTCTCAGTGCAGTGTTCATGTACTGGAGTGTCCAGTCAGTGTGTGTGTGTGAACCCCCCTCTCTCTCAATGCAGTGTTCATGTACTGGAGTGTCCAGTCAGTGTGTGTGTATGAACCCCTCTCTCTCTCAGTGCAGTGTTCATGTACTGGAGTGTCCAGTCAGTGTGTGTGTATGAACCCCTCTCTCTCTCAGTGCAGTGTTCATGTACTGGAGTGTCCAGTCAGTGTGTGTGTGTGAACCCCTCTCTCTCTCAGTGCAGTGTTCATGTCCTGGAGTGTCCAGTCAGTGTGTCTGTATGAACCCCTCTCTCTCTCAGTGCAGTGTTCATGTACTGGAGTGTCCAGTCAGTGTGTCTGTGTGAACCCCCCTCTCTCTCAGTGCAGTGTTCATGTACTGGAGTGTCCAGTCAGTGTGTGTGTATTAATCCCTGTCTCTCTCTCTCTCAGGACTTTGCTGTGTCCACAGTACCAGTCTATGGAGAGACACACCTGAAGAGTTTCTGTACGATGGGTGGGCCGGACACCCTGGTGATTGGGAGCAGTGAGGGGGCAAGGAAGGCTCTGAAGGTCAGTGGAGCTCAAGAGATCGGACATGTGCTACAGGAGGACAGTCCTGTGCAGATCCAGGCTGTGTCCAGTCTGTCCACAGTAACACAGCGCTGGGACTGTCCTGCAGCTCTTGTACCCCGTCCAGACACGTGTGATACAGGAGGACAGTCCTGTGCAGATCCAGGCTGTGTCCAGTCTGTCCACAGTAACACAGCGCTGGGACTGTCCTGCAGCTCTTGTACCCCGTCCAGACACGTGTGATACAGGAGGACAGTCCTGTGCAGATCCAGGCTGTGTCCAGTCTGTCCACAGTAACACAGCGCTGGGACTGTCCTGCAGTTCTTGTACCCCGTCCAGACACGTGTGATACAGGAGGACAGTCCTGTGCAGATCCAGGCTGTGTCCAGTCTGTCCACAGTAACACAGCGCTGGGACTGTCCTAAAGCTCTTGTACCCCGTCCAGACACGTGTGATACAGGAGGACAGTCCTGTGCAGATCCAGGCTGTGTCCAGTCTGTCCACAGTAACACAGCGCTGGGACTGTCCTGCAGTTCTTGTAGCCCGTCCAGACACGTGTGATACAGGAGGACAGTCCTGTGCAGATCCAGGCTGTGTCCAGTCTGTCCACAGTAACACAGCGCTGGGACTGTCCTGCAGCTCTTGTACCCCGTCCAGACACGTGTGATACAGGAGGACAGTCCTGTGCAGATCCAGGCTGTGTCCAGGCGTGTTTGTGAATTCACTAGCTGACTGACAGGGGAGAGTGGGGAAGAGTTTGACTGAGAGATTGGTAATTTAGGACAGTTTGAAGTCTGGGGTTTGTTACTAGGGGGGTTGGGGGGGTTCTGTCTCTGGGCTCTCGAACCCTGGCCTGCGCTGACCCCGTGTCCCCCCCCCCCCCCCCCACCGCCGCAGACGATGGGCCAGCTGACTGACCACCACTACGAGATCCTGAGCGTTCCCGACGACGACGCGGCGAACTGCGTGTTCGTGCGCGGGCCGGCGCGGACCGGCTTCCTGCTGCACCGCCCCGCCGAGGAGCACCCCCAGAGCGCAGCCGTGAGTCCCACTGCGGGCCGGGGAGCCCCCCGTCGTGTGCCTGGCGGCCCTGTCTGACTGTCCCCTCGTGCGTGTGCGTGTACGCACGACTGTCCCCTCGTGCGCGACTGCCCTCGTGCGTGTTTGTGGCTGTCCCCTCGTGTGACTGTCCCCTCGTGTGTGTGCGTGTACGCATGACTGTCCCCTCGTGCGCGACTGCCCTCGTGCGTGTTTGTGGCTGTCCCCTTGTGTGACTGTCCCCTCGTGTGTGTGCGTGTACGCACGACTGTCCCCTCGTGCGCGACTGCCCTCGTGCGTGTTTGTGGCTGTCCCCTTGTGTGACTGTCCCCTCGTGTGTGTGCGTGTACGCACGACTGTCCCCTCGTGCGCGACTGCCCTCGTGCGTGTTTGTGGCTGTCCCCTCGTGCGCGACTGCCCTTGTGCGTGTGTACACGATTGTGGCCCCATGCGTGTGCGCACGTGACTGTCCCCCTGTGTGACTGTCCCCTCGTGCGTGTGCGTGTACGCACGACTGTCCCCTCGTGCGCGACTGCCCTCGTGCGTGTTTGTGGCTGTCCCCTTGTGTGACTGTCCCCTCGTGCATGTGCGTGCGTGCGACTGTCCTCTCGTGCGCGATTGTCTCCTCGTGTGTGTGCGTGTGTGCATGCGACTGTCCCCACGTGCGTGACCTTCCCTCATGCACATGCGCGACTGTCCTCTCGTGTGAATGCACCTGTGCGACTGTCCCCTCGTGCGTGATTTTCCCCTCGTGCGTGTGCGTGCGTGCATGACTGTCCCCTCGTGTGAGACTGCCCTCGTGCATGTGTACACGATTGTGGCCCCACACGTGTGCGCATGTGACTGTCCTCGTGCACGACTGTCCCCTCGTGCGTGTGTGTATGGGATTGTCACCCCATGCATGTGGGTGTCCCCTCGTGCGTGTGCACGCGTGACTGTCCTCGAAATTGACTATCCCCTCGTGCGCATGCGCACGTGCGACTGTCCTCTCGTGCGCGATTGTCCCCTCGTGTGTGTGCGTGTGTGCATGCGACTGTCCCCTCGTGCGCGACCGTCCCCTCGTGCGCCTGCACGTGCGCGACCGTCCCCTCGTGCGTCATTGTCCCCTCGTGCATGTGCGCGCGTCCACGACTGGCCCCTCGCGCGTGTGCGTGGCTCTGCTGGTACGGGCGTGCGTGTCACGATTCGCCTGGTGTGTGCGTTTGTGCGAGCTCTCTTTCTGCTGGGCCCGTGACCTTTCCCCTGTCGGCCCAGCTGCTTGTCCTAACCCCCCCGTCCTCCTCCTCCCTCCTCCCAGGCCTTCCAGAAGCTGACCGACTGCACCCTGCTGCCCACCGCCTGCAGCGAAGCCGCCAAGCTGGGGGGCGGCCTGTCCTCCTTCTGCCTCCTCATCAACCGCAAACCAGAGCTCTAGCCCCTCCCGCCGCGGGCTGCAGCCAATCGGTGGGGGAGAAGCGGAACACGGCTGGGGGGGAGGGGCCCAGCGGTGTGGCCACGCCCACCTGCCATCGGGTGGGAGGAGCTCCACTGACGAAGCCCCGCCCCTACTCCCCCAAATAGGGGGTCAGGAGAGCCACTTGCAACAGGAAAACCTTTTTCATATCCGTTCAGAATTTGTACGAGCAACTATTTTTCCTATCTTTCTCCGGTGGGGGGTGTCTGTTTTTTCTTTTGTGTGTCTGTTTCTCTCTCTCTCTCTCTCTCTCTCCCTAGGGAAAAGCGCTCCGGTTTCCCAGTTGTGTCCCGGTGGTCGCGTTGGGACGGATTGTTTTTGTCGATGGGGGCTAGCGTCCCCGAGATCGAGCGCGGTGGGAGGGAGGAGTGAGGAAGAGGAGGCTGGGGGGTGGCGGGGGGGACAAATGATGAAGGAGCCAGTGGAATCGGGACTGCACGTCCTTTAGTGTTGCCTTAGAGTAGACGGGAGTGCAGCTGATCTTTTTTTTTTTATAATGGGAACACATTAAAACGTTCAACTGTTGAAGCTGTGAGTGGCGTCTGTCTGTGTATCGATGAGATGGGAACACCGGTCACACATGAGGACTGGAGAGGAGCCAGGGTATCGGCTTCAACCACAGGGCTGGGCAGCCTGTTCCCCACCCCCACCCCCCTCTGTGTACAGAAGAGCCTCCTGTCCTGACTGGAGGAGCTCACCCAGCTGTGTCTGCAGAGGAGCCAGTGTATCGGCTTCAACCACAGGGCTGGGCAGCCTGTTCCCCACCCCCACCCCCCTCTGTGTACAGTAGAGCCTCCTGTCCTGTCCTCCGCTGGCTCAGTAGTGTGGAGAGGGAGAGACAGACTGTCTCCGGCTGCCATCGAGAAGTTGTCCACCCGCGCTGCAGAGCAGAGAGAGGGTGATGGTGATGTAAGGGGATGTTATTGTACTGTGTCACATCGAAACCTGACTCTGAGGAGTCTCTGCTCATAAAGAGGTGGAGTGGCGTCCCCTTCAGAGTGGAATTTAATCATCATCATCATAATAATAATAATAACAATAACAATATTAATAATAACTCCTCACACATCTAGAGCTCTTAACTGGACTCTCCACTCAGAGCTCTTCCCAGGTCAGGGGGCGCTCTCACCCAGCTCACAGACCCCTGGAGCCCAGCAGGGGGCGCTCTCACCCAGCTCACAGACCCCTGGAGCCCAGCAGGGGGCGTTCTCACCCAGCTCACAGACCCCTGGAGCCCAGCAGGGGGCGCTCTCACACAGCTCACAGACCCCTGGAGTCCAGCAGGGGGCGCTCTCACCCAGCTCACAGACCCCTGGAGCCCAGTAGGGGGCGCTCTCACCCAACTCACAGACCCCTGGAGCCCAGCAGGGGGCGCTCTCACCCAGCTCACAGACCCCTGGAGCCCAGCAGGGGGCGCTCTCACACAGCTCACAGACCCCCTGGAGCCCAGCAGGGGGCGTTCTCACCCAGCTCACAGACCCCTGGAGCCCAGCAGGGGGCGCTCTCACACAGTTCACAGACCCCTGGAGCCCAGCAGGGGGCGCTCTCACCCAGCTCACAGACCCCTGGAGCCCAGTAGGGGGCGCTCTCACACAGCTCACAGACCCCTGGAGCCCAGCAGGGGGCGCTCTCACACAGCTCACAGACCCCTGGAGCCCAGCAGGGGGCGCTCTCAGGGGAGAGGAGAGCAGAGGGATGGAGCCAGTTCAGAGAGGGGGGTGATTAGGAGGCCATGATGGGTCAAGACCAGGGGGGTATTTGACCAGGACACTGGGGTAACACCCCTACTCTCCTCGAGAGACACCCCGGGATCGTTAATGAGCGCAATGGCCACGGGCCGTATTTGTTAACCTGAAGTGGGGGCGTACGGGAAGTTTGTTTTTGTTTTGCCGATGGCAGCAGCAGTTCTTCGTGGCCACTAGGTGGCGGTGCAGGATCAGCAAACCCCTCGGCCCGCTCGGCAAATGGAAGGACAAGTTTTGTTTTGTTTTGTTTTTTAATTCGCAAGGGGGGCCGAATTCATGTCCTTGCACAGAGCACACAGAAAGCACACAGCACAGAAGTCACGCGGAACACAGAGCACACAGAAAGCACACCGCACAGAAATCACGCAGAACACAGAGCACACAGCACACAGAGAGCACACAGCACAGAAATCACGCAGAACACAGAGCACACAGCACACAGAGAGCACACAGCACAGAAATCACGCAGAACACAGAGCACACAGAAAGCACACAGGACACAGAGAGCACACAGCACAGAAATCACGCAGAACACAGAGCAAACAGAAAGCACACCGCACACAGAAAGCACGCAGAACACACAGCAAACAGAAAGCACACCGCACACAGAAAGCACGCAGAACACACAGCAAACAGAAAGCACACCGCACACAGAAATTACGCAGAACACAAAGCACACAAAAAGCACACAGAGCAGAAAGCAAAAGGACGGCGAGTGTCTGGGGTTTCAGACCCGTCTCGTTGGCTGCATGCGAGGAGCTTCATTAGAACCCGAGCTCATTCGCGCGAACGTGACAGCGCTCTTGCTGTCGGGCGCAGGGTGGGCATGTCCCACAAGGTACTCTCCCCCGGAAATGACTCATCCGTCAGGCTTGTTTTCTGTGACCGTGATAGAGACGGGATTGAAACGGTAGTGAAACTGTGTTTTTCCTAACTTCAAAACCAGCTGAAATGTTCGATTTTTATACATCTATATTTATTTAAGTCCCTTGCTTCTGTTGATCGCTTAAAATAAAATGCTTTCCGCAGTACAGCTATTCCAGGCGAGATATTTTTAGGACAGGACGTGTTGTTCTTCCCTGTTCGGGACGGTCGCACACTCTCGGCAAGCCGAGATAAAACCACAGGCCGCCGGCTCCGGGTCCGAGCCCCGTGTCCCGATCGCGGGACCTGACGTGAGTGTCCCTGTGGTCGCCTGACGTCACGGGGGACCGCCCTTCCTGGGTCCAGCAGGAGGAAGTACGCTCGCTCTCAACGGTGTATCGATTAATCAATTAATCGATTAATCGATAGCTGCGAATAGCCGAGTCTTATTGGCGTGGGGGACCATCCTGAACACTTGTGCGAGGCTGGGATCCTGATTTTTGCAGGTAAGCGGGGCTCAAGTATTTTTCTCAGCTTTGTGAGAACTGCTACATGCGCTATACTATATCAGGCTACAGTGGAAATAGTCTTATAATGTAAATATGCACGTTTTAATGGATCTCATTCAATTATCTCATTGCTGTAAGGGCACAGCGACAGGCGACATTGATCAGCGAATTCTGCGGGAAATGTTGTGTTCAGAGAGAAGTGAAATGAAGTTTAACCAGCTCACGAGATTTTCTAGTTCCCCATTTTGATGGTTTTTGTATTAAAATGTATAAAGAATTTACAAATACAAATACAACCAGAGGATCAAAACAGGTACAAGAAAACAAACACAAACAGAAAAAATAAACAATTAACCGCCAGAGGTAATTTTTCTCTTTAATACTTTGAGCTTTCGGTTTCATTTCGTCGGCCATTTCATGTCGCTTAATTCATGAGGAATGAAAATAAAAATCTGTACAATTCCGAAAGCCTTGTCGTTATATATAAACGACTGGATGAGCTCCTCCAGTCAGGACAGGAGGCTCTTCTGTACACAGAGAGGGGTGGGGGTGGGGAACAAGCAGCACGGCTGGGATGTTGAAGCCTGGGGCTTCTTTTAAGATCAAGTTGAGGTTTATTCTCATACTTACGTGAGTTTCATGAAAACTCCAGAGCGCATCCGTTACACGGTTTGTACATTGCCGGCTCGCCGTTTGCTGTTGCATGAATGCATTCCGTTCAATGTTCAAAGAGTCGGCGAAAACTATGCACAGGACCGGTTTCTGCAGCCTCACGTCAAGACAGCCGTGTGTTTGGGAAGTGCTATCATCTCTACTTGTCACAGACACGGCGAGAAACACGCGTGTAACCCGGGAAAGCTCATCACCGGACACGGTGTTGTACTTCCTGTTTACAAAAGACAGAACATGTGCCCCGTTAGAATATTTTTTCCCCCAAAACAGAGGAGTGCGAGGATATCCTGCTGTTGTTAAAGTCACTGTGCACGGGACAATATCACTGCATTTACAGTTCAATGTCATTTACAGTATTTGTATAGCATGCAACATTGTGCAACACAGAATAATTTTCTCGTATAATAATAATTGCTTAATAATAATAATAATATAGCGCTTTTTCTGGACACTCCACTCAAAGCGCTTTACAGGTAATGGGGATCCCCTCCACCACCACCAATGTGCAGCCCCACCTGGATGATATGGTTAAACTCGATGGTATAAACGAGTTTGTTGTTTTTGTTTTTCTGGTAGCTGACATGAGGATCTTTCTCATTCTGCTCATTCTGATGACTTTCCCACAGGGTAAGTAGAGCTAAAAAAGGTTCAATCAAAGTACCGAACTCTTTCAGTTCGGGAGCCCCTCACGATGATGCGAACGCAAGCGTAAATATCCTCTCGCTGCGGAAATCTGAAAGGTAAAACAAAATGCAGATGAAATGGAATTTTACTGGACCTCAGAAATGTCATGGCAAAAAGTCAAACTTCACACCTCCAACATGTTCCGGAGTTGAACACGGTCAAGACGTTCATATGAATCTCAGAAGTTGTGTTGCTAGTTGTGTTGCTGTGTGTCTCTCTCTCCAGTGTGTGTCTGTGAGGGGGTGTCCAGTTGTGTTGCTGTGTCTCTCTCTCCAGTGTGTGTCTGTCAGGGGGTGTCTAGTTGTGTTGCTGTGTCTCTCTCTCCAGTGTGTGTCTGTGAGGGGGTGTCCAGTTGTGTTGCTGTGTCTCTCTCTCCAGTGTGTGTCTGTGAGGGGGTGTCTAGTTGTGTTGCTGTGTCTCTCTCTCCAGTGTGTGTCTGTGAGGGGTTGTCTAGTTGTGTCGCTGTGTCTCTCTCTCCAGTGCCTGTCTGTGAGGGGGTGTCCAGTTGTGTTGCTGTGTGTCTCAGTCTTTCTTCGCTGTGTTTTGCAGTTTCTCTGACTCTCCGAGAATCGGCACCAGTCGGTGACCCAGTCACTCTGCCTTGCATTGGAAAAGCAGCTTCGCACATCCCTGTAGACCAGCTTCAGATCAAGTGGGAGCTCCCTTCCAGACCTGTGTGGGATTTAATCAATGGAAAAAACTACACTGGCCCTGGGTTCGAGAACAGAGTCGAGGTGTCCAGAGAGAAGATCGGAGAGGGTGACTTCTCTCTGACGATACGCCACACAAAGCTCTCTGATGAAGGCACTTACTCCTGTTTTTATCAGGGAAGGGATTACCAGGAAGCAGTGTTTCTTGAGGAAGTTACGCTCATTCTGAGAGGTAACCACTCCTCAATTTCAAAGTGATGCCTCTTTATCTCTTCATCCTTAAACCCAGTGTGGCCTCCTGTCCACTCCCAGTGTGACTGGGCTAACGATCCAGGAACTTCCAGTGCTTTCCATGCCTGGACAGAATTCCAATCCACTGCCTGGGCCTAGTGGGGAGTCAGTCAGTGAGCCCAGTCGCACTGGGGTTAGAATGGAGTCCTGTTACTCATTGTTTCAAACTTGCGTTGAATACAGATTTCTGTCACTAGCAATAGTGAGGCTCTCCTTCTGAGTTTTACCTTAAGGCTTTGACCTCTTTCTCTCCCAATGTATACAAGGTACTGGACACATTTTATACAAGGCTGTATGTAGTGCGATGACCTGTGTCTCTCTCAGCTCATACAGAGACCCACAGTGTGAAGCCTGGAGAAGATCTCTCAGTCCCTGTGTTCGCTGATGAGGTGGAGGTGCTGTTTAACAACACTGTGGTTTATCCGAAGAGCTCAGACACCCAACAAGATCGTGTCTCAGTGCGGGAGGGATACCTGATCATACACAGAGTCACACAGGCTGATCAGGGAAACTACACTGTGAGAGACAGGAGAACCAAGAGGACCATCAGTGTCATCACTGTCACTGTCGAAGGTAACATGAGCACCCAATATAAATATTCCTCCACTGCTCAAAACATCTTTTAATTTCTGAAAACACAGCTTTAACTGAATGTGTGTTGTAATCGATTTTTCAACTCCATGAATGCTTGCTGTGTAAATATTGAATAACACAACGGTTTGGTATCATGTCCAAGTGAAGATAATGTTAGTAGCTACCCTCTCTGTGGTCTGGGAGTCTTAAATTGCTTAAATATTTAAAACCACTACTTATTTGAAATACTGCACCGTTTAGTTCAGAGTGACCAATATGTACAGGACATTTAAGTTAAACAGCAACTGAGAAAGTCACAAAAAACAAATAAATTAAATCTGCTCATTTGTTAGTTAGTTTTCTTGAGAAGTGTTTAGGTTCACAAAATGTATTAATCATGACAGTGGTAGATACTGTAGTGTGTAACAATTATTCTGTTTCTTTCTACCACCAGACACCAAGAAACAATCACAAGATTCAGATAAAAGTAAGTGTTAAATATCTCTTATAATATAAAGTAACACTATCATTGGGTGAGTTTTGTACTGTATATGATGTATGTCCAGCTGATTTGTCAAGAAACTAGACCACGTTAAACCAGTCCTGTTACTACAGGAGTTGTCCTGTTACAATAGGAGCTCCAGTCCCAGTCCAGTAGACCAGTCTGTTACAATAGGAGCTCCAGTCCCAGTGCAGTAGAACAGTCTGTTACAATAGGAGCTCCAGTCCCAGTGCAGTAGAACAGTCCTGTTACAATAGGAGCTCCAGTCCCAGTCCAGTAGAACAGTCTGTTACAATAGGAGCTCCAGTCCCAGTCCAGTAGACCAGTCTGTTACAATAGGAGCTCCAGTCCCAGTGCAGTAGGACAGTCTGTTACAATAGGAGCTCCAGTCCCAGTGCAGTAGACCAGTCTGTTACAATAGGAGCTCCAGTCCCAGTGCAGTAGAACAGTCTGTTACAGTAGGAGCTCCAGTCCCAGTGCAGTAGACCAGTCTGTTACAATAGGAGCTCCAGTCCCAGTGCAGTAGACCAGTCTGTTACAATAGGAGCTCCAGTCCCAGTCCAGTAGGACAGTCTGTTACAATAGGAGCTCCAGTCCCAGTCCAGTAGACCAGTCTGTTACAATAGGAGCTCCAGTCCCTGTCCAGTAGACCAGTCTGTTACAATAGGAGCTCCAGTCCCAGTGCAGTAGACCAGTCTGTTACAATAGGAGCTCCAGTCCCAGTGCAGTAGACCAGTCTGTTACTGTTGCTGTGTTTCCCTGCAGGCTCTGACCAGGGAGACGGGTCTACTGGTGTGACAGCAGGTGTCCTGGGAGCTGCAGTGGGTCTGGCAGCAGCAGTAGCAGTAGCAGTAGCAGCAGCAGCAGCAGTAGCAGCAGGAGTTGGTATCCGGTGGTGTAGGAGGAGGAATCCACAGGATAGACCACCACCAGGAGGACAACAGCCAGCCCAGGATGGGGAAAACCCAGAGACTGATCCTCTTTGTTAACAACCAGGACCAGCTGACCACAGGTGAATTGTTTGATCAGAAGAAGAGATCAGGCAGAATAACTGAGGGAGTTATCAGACACTGAGGACAGACAGGAATCCAGACACTCAGGGCTCCTGAAGGGACTCATTCCTGCTCAGTGTCTGTCAGACTCCGTCAGCTCTGTCACTTTCTGTGGTCTGGAACTGTGGATATGGACACTGTGAACACCTGTGAAAAGATCAGTATTCTACCACTGTGCAGGATAAACACTAGAGAATGAGAATTAAAACCCTTCTAGCTCTGTAACTGTTGGATTGACCTGTGTGCTCTTCATCTGTGGCTAAGGAAACTGTTCACACCTGTGAGAAGATAAACTAACACTACCTACATGTTTTTTTGTTACTGATTTTTGTGTTTGTTTTTTTTTACAAATTACTGTAATTTCAGAATCACTAAATGTAAAGTATGTATGATTTTTCACCTTGGAAATATTGCTCACATTAACATTAACTCCTTCCTCTGTGGGCTTCATTCTAATGTTAGCACAATTGTACATACATACATGGGTGTAGCGTTAAAAAAAAAAAACTACCTGGCGCTTAAAATAATTCTGACTTACGCTATACTCAGACTCACTAACAATATTAAAAAATAAGATTGGTGAGTTGGTCTACAAAAACTCTTCTGGCATATAAACGGATTTATACCCCTGACACCACACAACCTCTGTACTGTTGACAACGTGTTTTTTTTTCTTTTTCATTCACTTGATGCTACCTTTGTTCACTCAAGTTCTGACATTTGTACACTTATATGTACAACCCCCCTGTTTGTTGTATTTACTAAAATAAAAACTTTTAATAAAACAACAACAAAAGAAATCTCTTGCCGGGGCTACTGGTCGCGTCTGTTTTTACGTCACTTCCGGGTAAGCGAACAGGTCAACTTGGAGCGAGCGAGCATGCGCGCCTTACACCTGGATTAAATCAACGAGTTAGTGGGGAAAAACAACGTACCTCAAAAGACACTCCTTTTACTTATTTTTTTTAATAACCCCTGCATGCATGTTAATATGTTATAGGGCCCCTCCTTAACACAGACTCTGGGCAGTTTCCACTCCGTTGAGGGGGGAATCTGGCATGGGAAGACAGGTCTGCTTGCACCAGTGACCGGGAGAGGGGCTCTCGGTCGCAGCTGCAAACAAAGATCTTTCCCTAACCCCTCTTGAAGAAGGTTTCAGTTGCAGGAGAGAGCAGTGCCCAGGACGTGATTCTAGTGTTCTAGTCTCTGGTGTTCCCAGTCTCGTAATCGACCCCCCTCCGTCAGAGCGGCCCAGGCCTGGACCTGGAGACCCCCAGAGTAATCAGACCCACAGCTGGCCGCTCTGAATCCTGGGAGCGGCAGACCAACAGGCTGTGGATCCCTGATGAAGAATAATAATAATAATGTCTTACACTTATAGAGCGCTTTTCTGGACACTCCACTCAAAGTGCTTTACAGGTAATGGGGATCCCCTCCACCCCCACCAGTGTGCAGCCCCACCTGGATGATGTGACGGCAGCCATAGTGCGCCAGTACACTCTCCACACACCAGCTCTCAGTGGGGAGGAGAGCAGAGGGATGAAGCCAGTTCAAAGATGGGAATTATTAGGAGGCCATGACTGGTAAATGGGAAATTTGGCCAGGACGCTGGGGTGACACCCCTACTCTTCTCGAGAGACACCCCGGGATTCTTAATGAGCACAGAGAGTCAGGACCTCGGTTTGACGTCTCATCCGAAGGACGGCGCCTGTTTACAGTCCAGTGTCCCTGTCACTATACTGGGGCATCAGGACCCACACAGAGCGCAGGGTGAGAGCGCCCCCTGCTGGCCCCACTCACACCTCCTCCAGCAGCAGCCTCAGCTCTCCTCCCAGGAGTCTCCCCTCCAGGTACGGGCCAGGCTCCCCCTGCTGGGCTCCAGTGGGGCTGTGAGCTGGGTGAGAGCGCCCCCTGCTGGCCCCACTCACACCTCCTCCAGCAGCAGCCTCAGCTCTCCTCCCAGGAGTCTCCCCTCCAGGTACTGGCCAGGCTCACACCTGCTGGGCTCCAGTGGGCTGCCAGTTGTGAGTTGTAGGGTGATGTGGCTGCTGGCCTGTATGGTCTGGTTTAGGTTTTGGTACTTTTTATTTGATCTTTTTGTTTATCGCTATGTGATACAGGTGCCTTCTGAATAGGTTTTTATGTATCACTACAATTATACACGGCAGCTGTAAGTATCTTTGACCAAAGAGGGATGTGATGTGCAAGACAGGCAGGGCATTGAACTGGTCAGAATGATCAATCGGTATTGATCCCTGTTGAATGTCGAGCCAGAAGCACAGACTCCCAGCTGCCTTCCTGACTCACTGAGAAGGAAATAAAACTCTCTTCCTTCAGATTTAATAGTGTAATAGTTGTGTCAAACATGTACGTTTTTTTATAAAATAACTACAATGGACAATATTTTATCAGATATTTGTCTAGAAATGCAGGATATATCTGAATTTGTCAAAACGACCAAGCACCGATGTTACGAATACTTCCTACAGGGACAAGTTAACATCTTTCATCACGCGGGTCTGTGTACTGTCCTGTAATTGTAGTGGCCCACAGACTGTCTCTTTCAGAGTTTCCTGACACAAGCTCTTTTTATAAAGTCTTCTGGATGTCACAGACTGCCAGAACACTAAAAACAAGTATCTCTCTACAGGACTGCACTGAGCCCTGTGTCTTGTGAGGGGGTATTCTCTCTCCTCAGTGTCATAAAGTCATAAATTTCCCAAATTATCACTTGGAAAAGCATTGCAGAATATAACTTTTGTCAGGACACACACACACACCCTGGACAGGACACCAGTCCATCACAGGACACACACACACACACACACACCCTGGACAGGACACCAGTCCATCACAGGACACACACACACACACACCCTGGACAGGACACCAGTCCATCACAGGACACACACACACTCACACACCCTGGACAGGACACCAGTCCATCACAGGACACACACACACTCACACACCCTGGAGAGGACACTCACGCCAGGGCCAATTTTCCTCAGAAGCCAATGAACTCACCAGCATGTCTTTGGAGTGTGAGGAGGGAACCCAGTGTAACACGTGGGGGGAACATGCAGACTCCACCCAGACAGCACCCCCAGTCGGGACTTGAACCCAGGGCCCTAGGCTGTGAGGCAGCAACACTGACCCCTCTGCCTGCATGCCACCAGCCTGTAAAGTCCTGCTTTACAATCGATAAAGTCCAGGTAAACTAATTCATCTGAAAAGGTGTTTTTTTATTTTTTTATTTTGCAGTACAGCTGTCCACATTGTACGTATTGCATTTTCTGTTTGACTTTGCAGACTGAAAAGCGAGAGAGACCATAGAGGTGAGGCGGGAGAGTGAAGTTAATTGGTCACTGCGGAAACCAATGTCTTCACTCCAAACCCCCTGAGCAGCACATTGCACCCAGAGCAGGGGAAACTCCGCTCTCTGCCCAATCCAGGTCTCGTTTTTCTGAGCAGCAGACACGACGGCCGCGATGGGGGATCTCTGCGCTGCTGCCCTCCTGCTCCTGACCAGTGAGTACACCTCCCGGCATTCTGGTAATGCACGTTTTCCTCTCTTGGAATTATAGTGAAATTCCACCCCCGTTGCACGGCACCGCAACAAGTCCGCAAAACCGCTCACTTGAAAAGATTCGTCTTGAACGATGAAGCCCGATGGAAGGTCATTTTTTCTACGATATTTTATTCTAATAATGTTATGATCGAGCGAAAATGGGGACAACTTGGGGCGGAGTGGCCCGTGGCATTTCGTTACAAGGACGCAAAACACTTTTTCTTGGGTCGCTGTAAGTTGTATCTGGCCTTATTCGCTCGGCTACTTCCTTAAAAAGGGGGATATATTTAGTTCAAAAACCCCCGAAACTCTGGAACGCGTTAAGAGGCCTTAAAACTGAAACTACCGAAATATTTTGTGAAAAATCAACCGAGCATTCCAGCACTTAAGAATAAAGCCATCAATGATAACATCATGTGATTGTTTCATCAGTTGTTGAAGCATTGCAACTACTAAAGGCTTCCTGTTCGAGTATTTATTTATCCAGGAGTGTATATCCACTACTTAAAAACTGCCGAAAAGTCTCAGGTCTGTCACATCCCCTCGAGATGCAACTTCTGTCTCGATGAGAAGCATCACTAAAAAGACAATAACATATCGTAGGTTAAAATGCTAAAACTACCTTGATCGAATAATTTCTTTGGCCGCAGCGGTTCTTAATATTGTCATATTGTTTTTTTTTATAATATTATCTTTTACTCGTAATAATACAAACTGAAAATACCAACAAAAGATAATCCAAACATATACTGTAGGACACATACAGAGACCACAGTATAGTTACTTCTTAAGGCTGTGTGGGGGTCGAAAATTTCTCATGAGCGTTATTTTTTTTTTTACGAGGAACGATATCTTACTGCCTGTTAATTTGATTTGTGTCAGCTTCGGCAGCGAAGCGAGAATAGGCACAATATCTGTCACCCGCGTCGCTTATCATCGTGCTTCGCCGGAGAAAAGGTATTGAATTTTTTAACTTTGAATGAAACGCTGAGAGTGGGACGTATTTAAGGTCAAAGCTCTGTACGGCACCCGTTGTAGGAGACTGCATTCCTAAAGTACTGTTTTTTTTGTTTTGTTTTAATCTAAAACCCACAACTACAACGGCAGCAATTTCTTTTTAATAATCTGTGGCCATCGAAGGAAATCCGTCGCTATCAGCTCGTAGAGCAAGATCACTCGCACCAAAGGCGATAAGTAATCGAATTGAAAAAACTTAACAACACAAGATGCCTTTGTAATGTGCGCTCTTATTAACCCGCAACTAATTTGTACAGGATTAAATTATATATTTTTTTTTTTTTGTCGGTTGTTGGCTCTAAACGGAAAGTCTCGTCGCCTCACGAGTTCGAGAGAGAAACGTGGAGCTCAGATGTCGATCTATTTTCCTCTATTGCACAAACCATCACATTTAGAAGAGTGAAAAACCAATAGGGTGGGGTTAAAGTATCAATGATAAAGATATTTAAGTAGAATCAAAACATGGCAATTCACTGAAAAGGCCTCCGGTATTCAAAAATGGCCGTGGGAGTGGGTTAATCTGTGGGTTTTATAAGATGGCTGGTTGTCTTGCCCCCAGTTCTAATCGGACTATGTGTGTTGTAGGGGTGTAATGATGTCGTGTGTCGCTGTTACAGTCGAGGCTGCTGCCCGTGGGGGGGTCCTTGTTGGGGAGCCTTCTCCGGGAGCAGTCAGGCTCGGGGACACCGTCACCCTGCCCTGTGACCTGCAGCTCACACACGAGACCGCCTGGTTCACGCTCCGGAACGGGACCCTGTCTGTGGGGGTCTTCGCCAGCAGGAACCCTGGGGAGCAGCAGGAGAGCCCCTTCACCTACAAGAGGAGACCGGACTCTCGCTTCAGCCTGGTGCTGAACCCCTCCACTAACTCCTCCAGTCTGAGGATTGAGGGGGTCACAGAGACAGACCAGGGGCTGTACTACTGCGCCGCCAAAGACAAGGGAGGAATTAACATCGGAAATGGGACCTGGCTGAGGCTCAGCGCAGGTGAGAGGAGTTTGTCTGGATGCTAATGACCGCCGCTCTGCCTGTTCTCTGATCTTGCTGACTTTGCCCAGGAGGAAGATCACCCTCCCGCCCGCAAGCCCGTGGGGAGTGCAGTACCCTGCCCGAGTGGGTCACCCCCGTGTCCGCCCTCCTGTCCGCCCTGCTGTCCTCTGCCTGTGTCTACTGCCTCTGTCGCGGGAAAGGTGAGAGATTCCACGGCGGGGAGAGACCGCACCGACGCCAGACAATATCGGGGTCACCAGTGGCTCCGCTGCCCACTCTTCATTCTCCGATCCGAGAACGGGGAACAGAACCCCGAAATACTCTTAGCAGGGCAGCGTGGGCCCGGGAGACCCCGGGTGGTTGCGTTAGAGCAAACAGGCAGGAGGTGGGCTCTCTGAACCCCAGCAAGCCAGCCCTGTCCCCAGCAGAGAACACACACACACTCTCACACACACACACAGACACACATACACACATACACACACACAGAGAGAGCTCTGTCTGCGCACCACCGCCATCGTCCAGCCCAGCAGGTATTAATAACACTCCACAGCGGAAAACCAAGTCGGTTCTTAATTTAGACGTCACGCCTCAGGCTCTGGCGTCGGTTTCGCGGACGCGCGTGTCGAAGCGTAGCGCTATCGCTTCCTCTGCTGACCCTGCCTGCCTGCCTGCCTGCCTGTGTCCTCTTTAAATCCAGGGGGTGCAGACTCCGCGGAGCCCCGAAACGAGACCCAGACGAAGGGGAGAAAGACGGCGACGATGCAGGTATTCAGATCGAGAAGCGGGGCTTCACGGGCCCCCAAGCACGACAAGGATATCCTCTGTCGGACGTCTCTGAGGCGGCTGTGGAAAATGTCCTGTCCTGTCGTATCCAGCAGGGCTCACCTGCAATGATGGTAAATCTCTGACCCTCCGTGTGGTTTCAGCCGGAGGAGGACGGGGAGCTCCAGTACGCTACGCTGGAGATCCGGGAGGCGCCGAGACGCACCAGGAACAAACCGAGCCAGAACCCGGAGTTCTGCACCTACTCGGATATCATCCACGGTCGGAGGGCGTGATGCCAGGCGGCGGGACGGGCGGTGATCGCTGGGATCTGTGAAGCATTTTAACTGGTATCGTTTTCTGAGCCAAACAGACACCCTCAGCCTCTGTTTCCGACAAGAGATTCTCCTTCAGGGAATTTTCCTGGGCATTTGGGACGTTGCAGGATTTGATTTTACTTAGCTTTTTGGGTTACTTACGTTTACATATAGTGGTACAGATCGTCCCCAGTAAGCAGAGTGCCCGTCTGTCAAGAGTATGTGCTTTTGGAAAATAGCCGCTCCGACTGGCAGAATTGTAATTGTAAAAATTCATTTTTACAATTCAGCCTCCGTTTTAATTAAAAAGAGCACCAATGCGATTTTTTTTTTAAAATAGGTCCACTTGGATGTTTGCACAGCAGCATGAGCCCGGACCCTCTCAAAGTCAAACGTCCTGTTTTGTTTTTTTTCCTACTGAGAGCTGACCGCTCTGACACCTTTGTGCTTTATCTCTGGAGGTATATTAAGAACATGTTTGTGGCTGTAGCTGGTGTCAGTAAACTCTGAAAACCACAGAGCCCAGTTCTGTATTTTAAACCTGCGCAGAGCACAGAGCTGGGGAGAGGTGTGAGGACATCAGAGGTGACAGAGACCTCATCTCTCCCCTCCCCCAGTGTTTCCACTGACAGCGAGACTGCAGGACCTGTGTGTTTGATCTGAGAGGAGAGCAGAGAGGGTGTGGGGCTGTGTGTGAGTGACCGATTCTTCTCCGTGTGCAAAATACATGAGATCACAACACTACTAGAGATGTACAAACCCACAGTTCTCATTTTCTCAACCACAACTATTTGCATCAGTAAAAAAGAGCACAGTTTACTCCCTTTGTGTCTTTGTGTCTGGTTAGTATTTCACTGTTCCTGCTCCGAGTTTGTCTTGTGTGTTGAACGTGACACAGTTCACTGGTGTTACAGAAATGTTTTTATGAAGCAGTGAATTGTGTCTCTTCAAGCCCACAGCAAACCCTACTGACCAATACTGACTGGACCTGCAGGACACAGTACTGACCGATACTGACTGACCACAGAGGAGCTGGGCTCTGGACCTGCAGGACAGTGTACTGACCGATACTGACTGACCACAGAGGAGCTGGGCTCTGGACCTGCAGGGACACGGTACTGACCGATACTGACTGACCACAGAGGAGCTGGGCTCTGGACCTGCAGGACAGTGTACTGACCGATGCTGACTGACCACAGAGGAGCTGGGCTCTGGACCTGCAGGACACAGTACTGACCCATACTGACTGACCACAGAGGAGCTGGGCTCTGGACCTGCGGGACAGTGTACTGACCGATACTGACTGACCACAGAGGAGCTGGGCTCTGGACCTGCAGGGACACAGTACTGACTGATACTGACTGACCACAGAGGAGCTGGGCTCTGGACCTGCAGGACACAGTACTGACCGACACTGACTGACCACAGAGGAGCTGGGCTCTGGACCTGCAGGGACACAGTACTGACTGATACTGACTGACCACAGAGGAGCTCGGCTCTGGACCTGCAGGGAATGTTATCTTTGTATCCGCAAACATTAAGAGAATGCCTTTCACACAAGCTGTGGGTGTCCGCTGAGGCAGAGAAATCCAGTTATTCCTCTCTGAATCCTGTCTTATACTTTAAGGTCGTTCTGCCTGTGTGTCTCCAAGTTACACAGCTCAGGCCGTGAAATGGACAGGGAGAACAGAGGGATGGAGCCAGTTCACAGAGGGGGATTATTAGGAGGCCATGATTGATGAGGGCCAATGGAAAATTTTGCCAGGACACTGGGGTGACACCCCTACTCTTCTCGAGAGACACCCCGGGATTGTTAATGAGCACAGAGAGTCAGGACCTCGGTTTGACGTCTCATCCGAAGGACGGCGCCTGTTTACAGTCCAGTGTCCCCGTCACTATACTGGGGCATCAGGACCCACACAGACCACAGGGTGAGAGCGCCCCCTGCTGGCCCCACTCACACCTCTCCCAGCACCAAGTTTTTCCCAGGAGTCTCCCCTCCAGGTACTGACCAGGCTCACACCTGCTGGGCTCTAGTGGGGCTGCCGGTTGTGAGTTGCAGGGTGATGGCACGCCATTGTAACCCTGCCGTACGCATGAGTTCGCCTCTCACCTGCCAGCACTGTAGCTGGTCTTCACTGCCACCTAGCGGTTACACCGGGATACTGCAAGTTTACTTTTGCTTTGAGTGGGAGTGCGCCATCAACTTCGAAGCCTTGTTTTGACGACGTCAGCTGGGTTTGTCAGGGTGGGTATTATTTAAGGTTTAACACGAGGTTTTTGTGTTCCTCGGATGTGCAGTACGATACATTTTAGTCGCATCTGACCTCATTGCCCGCCGGTGAGCTTTTTCTTCCATTAAATGTGTCGTTAACCTGAAAAGAAGTACAGAAACGACCAATTCCACAGTGGAGGTAACATGGCTGTACTGTATATGAGGTGGGGTTTGCAGTGTAGGTCTTAACCAGGGGAAACTGCAGTGCTTTTTACGCAGAGTGTAAAAGAAGCCCCTATATAAATAAATAATAAAAGCGCAATACTGACATCATTGGAAAGAATCCTGTAGTAAGTATAATTGCTTACACTTCTATAGCTCTGGACCTGGACCCTCCAGACTGTGGGTGTGTGTGTGTGTCCAGGGTGTGTGGACAGGACACCCGAGACGGTGACATCTACACCATCCCCGTGTCCGTTTCTCACCGTGAGTCTTCATCTGTCACGGTCTCTAACCCCTCCTCTTAAGGGCGCTCCAGCCCTTCCTCGTTCCCTATCATCGTCTGCACCTGTTCCCCGATCCCGTTCCCCCTTAAAAGCCAGACGCGGACCTCCCTCCTGGTTCCTCATTGATTTCCGCATCATGGGAATCCCCGGGGGGGGTCCCCGCTGCGTCTGGCTCCGTTATGGTTTTACTCTTCTGCTCCTGATTCCCCTCCCTTCGCCGGTCCCGACCCGGTTCGTGTTTTAACTCCCTGGATGGATCCCCCCTGGCCTTGGACTCTACCCTTTGTCTCCGATTACTCTTTTGGATTTCGCCTAGTTTGTTCGCCCCTGATTCACTCCCCCTGGACACCAGCACTGCACGGACACGCCCCCTCCCCGTCTCCAGACCCTCTCCCGCGTATCTTCACTATCATGGATCGCGTCGTCCGCATAGGGCCCGGAAGGAACTGCTACGTGACATCATCGTTTTCTTAATGTGAGAATGTGCTGAGATCTGGAAGATCGAGGTAAGTGATCCCCAATGCAGCTGGCAGTGAAGGACCACAAATTGTTCTCAGCACCCAAATAAGGCCTTATATGGTTAAAAACGAATTACTTATATTAAAAATGTCATTTACATTTCAAATGTCCTGGGCTCACGTACTGTAAGGGTGGTTTTAAAACGACAGGGGTGTCATCCTCATTGTGCAGCCCATCTGCCGGATAGAACATTGATTTGCACAATGTTGCTTGGTATTTACTGGGGCATCAGGACCCACACAGACCGCAGGGTGAGAGCGCCCCCTGCTGGCCCCACTCACACCTCTCCCAGCAGCAGCCTCAGGTCTCCTCCCAGGAGTCTCCCCTCCAGGTCCTGGCCAGGATCACACTGCTGGGCTCCAGTGGGTCTGTGAGCTGGGTGAGAGCGCCCCCTGCTGGCCCCACTCACACCTCTCCCAGCAGCAGCTTCAGGTCTCCTCCCAGGAGTCTCCCCTCCAGGTACTGGCCAGGCTCCCCCTGCTGGGCTCCAGTGGGCTGTGAGCTGGGTGAGAGCGCCCCCTGCTGGCCCCACTCACACCTCCTCCAGCAGCAGCCTCAGCTCTCCTCCCAGGAGTCTCCCCTCCAGGTACTGGCCAGGCTCCCCCTGCTGGGCTCCAGTGGGCTGTGAGCTGGGTGAGAGCGCCCCCTGCTGGCCCCACTAACACCTCCCCCAGCAGCAGCCTCAGCTCTCCTCCCAGGAGTCTCCCCTCCAGGTACTGGCCAGGCTCCCCCTGCTGGGCTCCAGTGGGGCTGTGAGCTGGGTGAGAGCGCCCCCTGCTGGCCCCACTCACACCTCCTCCAGCAGCAGCCTCAGCTCTCCTCCCAGGAGTCTCCCCTCCAGGTACTGGCCAGGCTCCCCCTGCTGGGCTCCAGTGGGGCTGGGAGCTGGGTGAGAGCGCCCCCTGCTGGCCCCACTCACACCTCTCCCAGGAGTCTCCCCTCCAGGTACTGACCAGGCTCCCCCTGCTGGGCTCCAGTGGGCTGTGAGCTGGGTGAGAGCGCCCCCTGCTGGCCCCACTCACACCTCTCCCAGGAGTCTCCCCTCCAGGTACTGGCCAGGCTCCCCCAGCTGGGCTCCAGGTGGTGTCTGGTCCAGTATTCCTGTCCTACTGCACAGGGTCCCCAGTCGCTGCACTGGGGAGCAGGTTTAGAAGTTCTTCTCCACTGGAGAAACAGACCCCCTCCAACAAGCCGGCTCTGCCTGGAGTTCTGCCGTCCCAGTACCGACCAGAACTGGTCCCGCTGGGTTCGGGATCTGACTGGATCCAGCTCGGAGGAGGTCATTCTCATCATGATAAACTTCAGTTCATATAGCGCCTTTAAAGGTGGCTTCTCAAAGCGCGTAATGTGAGCACGCCGTCATCCGTCTTGTCCCTGAGCGACCCAGGGAGCCTGGTGTGGGGTCCCCTGGAGAGACCCCCTCCACTGATCCGTCTGGTGTGGGGTCCCCTGGAGAGACCACCCCCCCCCCCCCCCACTGATCTGTCTGGTGCGCATTTTGGGGTTCCTAACATCTGCATAACATCCGGGCTGTGATCCTTTTTGAAGCGCGTATTGACTGTGCGAGAGAGAGAGAGGGGCACAGGGATGTCTGAGCAGAGCCACCCGCCCTCTGCCCAGCTTGTGGTGACGTGACCCCTGACAGAATTAAAATTAACTTTTCTTGGCTCCCTTGTTCAGGGAATTCTGCGGGAAATGTTTTGTTCAGAGCGAAGTGAAAGTGGAAATGAAGGGCACCGCGCCCTTCCTGACATGTAGATTTTTTTTTATTAAAATGTATAAAGAATTTACAAATACAACCAGAGGATCAAAACGGGTGCAAGAAAACAAACAGAAAAATAAACAATTAACCGCCAGAGTAATAAGTAAGTTATGTGATCAAATTGTATTTTTTTTTTTTACATCTATCATATGTTTATTATTTCTCACATTTTTAATAGAATTTAAATAGTGTTTCAGCTCCACCTCAGAAGTACTAAAAAGGGGAGTATTGTTAGACCATTTGGATTTATGGATGTGAAATTTACCCAGAATGATTAATAAATGGGAAAAAAAAGAAATACAATTCCTGACCAGTAGAAATTCCTTCTCTAATTCCGGACGCGATGAGTAAGTTTAGTAAAGGAATCACGGCGACGGCCGCACTGATTGGACTTTGACAGGTGACATCATTAGCGTCTGATTTCCTGGACTGACATTAAACCTGCTGCTGGTGTCCCTGTCCTCTCTCTCTCTCTCTTCGATACTTGAAACAACAGCGACAACCCAAAATATCGTTTTTCGTATTTTTGTTGATCGATATTTTTTTTCTGACTAATCAAGTTAAAGAGAGTTCACCCGTTTGAAAACCGCGACTCCGCTTTTTGCCGGTAAGTGAAATTAAACTTTTTTTTTATGTCCACCGTGTTTTAAGTCCGTCTTTCGCAGTCGACCGAGGAATTTGCGCGTGTAGCTCTACATCAGGGGTGTGAAGAACTCGGATCTTTATTGTTTCTGTACACACGAGTGTCAAACAAGTGAAAAACGTATTTTCTCTTTAATCCTTTGAGCTTTCGGTTTCATTTCGTCGGCCATTTCATGTCGCTTAATTGATGAGGAATGAAAATAAAAATCTGTACAATTCCGAAAGCCTTGTCGTTATATATAAACGACTGGATGAGCTCCTCCAGTCAGGACAGGAGGCTCTTCTGTACACAGAGAGGGGTGGGGGTGGGGAACAAGCAGCACGGCTGGGATGTTGACTTCTTTAAAGTCATTTCTAAGCAAGATCAAGTTGAGGTTTATTCTCATACTTACGTGAGTTTCATGAAAACTCCAGAGCGCATCCGTTACACGGTTTGTACATTGCCGGCTCGCCGTTTGCTGTTGCATGAATGCATTCCGTTCAGTGTTCAAAGAGTCGGCGAAAACTATGCACAGGACCGGTTTCTGCAGCCTCACGTCAAGACAGCCGTGTGTTTGGGAAGTGCTATCATCTCTACTTGTCACAGACACGGCGAGAAACACGCGTGTAACCCGGGAAAGCTCATCACCGGACACGGTGTTGTACTTCCTGTTTACAAAAGACAGAACATGTGCCCCGTTAGAATATTTTTTCCCCCAAAACAGAGGAGTGTCGAGGATATCCTACTGTTGTTAAAGTCACTGTGCACGGGACAATATCACTGCATTTACAGTTCAATGTCATTTACAGTATTTGTATAGCATGCAACATTGTGCAACATTGTGCACAGATCAACTATTGTGTTTTTATCAGAATCATTTTCTCGTATAAACCGAGTTTGTTGTTTTTGTTTTTCTGGTAGCTGACATGAGGATCTTTCTCATTCTGCCCATTCTGATGACTTTCCCACAGGGTAAGTAGAGCTAAAAAAGGTTCAATCAAAGTACCGAACTCTTTCAGTTCGGGAGCCCCTCACGATAATGCGAACGCAAGCGTAAATATCCTCTCGCTGCGGAAATCTGAAAGGTGAAACAAAATGCCGATGAAATGGAATTTTACTGGACCTCAGAAATGTCATGGCAAAAAGTCAAACTTCACACCTCCAACATGTTCCGGAGTTGAACACGGTCAAGACGTTCGTATGAATCTCAGAAGTTGTGTTGCTGTGTGTCTCTCTCTCCAGTGTGTGTCTGTGAGGGGGTGTCTAATTGTGTTGCTGTGTCTCTCTCTCTCTCCAGTGTGTGTCTGTCAGAGGGTGTCTAGTTGTGTTGCTGTGTCTCTCTCTCTCTCCAGTGTGTGTCTGTCAGGGGGTGTCTAGTTGTGGTGTTATCAGTCCCTTCAGATCCTGTCCTGGTGTCGGGGCCGTATGGAGACTCTGTCACTCTCCCCTGTGATGGAAGAGCTGCAGCTCAAATCCCTGAGGACCAGCTCCACGTCCAGTGGAAGACTCCTGACAGACCAGTGCTTGATGTCATCAGTGGCACACTGTATCCTGACCCTGACTATAAGGGCAGAGCTGAGGTGTCCAGAGAGAAGATCAGACAGGGAGACTTCTCTCTCACCATCAACCACACAATCTTCTCTGACGAAGCTGTGTACGAGTGCTCTTACAAAGGAGAGGATGATCTCATGAAGTTCCTCAATGACATTAAAGTCACCCTCACAGGTATCAACGTTTCCTTTTTAATTTGGCACTCAGCACATCATTAATAAAAGAGTGTGTCCCCCTCGTCTCTCTGTATGGGAGCTCCTGCCTCTCCTGGTGCCGGAGATCAGGGTGTTAAACGCTATCCAAGCTCTTTTTCTGCACCAGAGCTGCCACCTTGATTTCCAGGACAAAATCGCAAAACGTGTTTGTATGAGCCTGATGACGTTCTCCGTCTTCACTCCCCTCAGTGCGAAGAGAAAACCGCAGTGCAGCAGCTGGGGCCGATGTCTCTCTGCCCGTGTTCGCGCGTGAGCCGGTGGAGGTGCTGTTTAACGACACTGAGGTGTACCCCAGGGGTACAGTCCCTGGACAGCACGTCTCGGTCCGGAACGGCACCCTGACGATTCACAGAGTTACTCCAGCACATCAGGGCATCTACACCGTGAGAGACGAGACAACCAGGCGGACCATCAGCAGTATCAGAATCACCATCAAGGGTGAGAGGATCAACTGTATATCTTTCCTTCCATTCTTCAGTATGTGTGAACCAAATTCAATTCAAAGGTACGAGTGAGCTTGTAAAGACATTCCTTCTCCTTAACAGTCGAATACATTGCACTCGTTAGAAATATTGTTGGCATTGCGACTATATTGACTAACTTTGCCCTGGTAAAAAGTAAAAGGACTTTTCTGTGAATCTATCCACTTTTTCTGACAGCCCTCTCCAGCACAGGATCACAGGGGGGAGCTGGAGTCTGTCCCAGCAAGCAACAGGCACAAGGCAGGGCTCACCCTGGACAGGACACCAGTCCATCACAGGACACACACACACTCACACACCCTGGACAGGACACCAGTCCATCACAGGACACACACACACTCACACACCCTGGACAGGACACCAGTCCATCACAGGACACTCACACACCCTGGACAGGACACCAGTCCATCACAGGACACACACACACACTCACACACCCTGGACAGGACACCAGTCCATCACAGGACACACACACTCACACACACCCTGGACAGGACACCAGTCCATCACAGGACACAGACACACTCTCACACACCCTGGACAGGACACCAGTCCATCACAGGACACACACACACTCACACACACCCTGGACAGGACACCAGTCCATCACAGGACACACACACACACCCTGGACAGGACACCAGTCCATCACAGGACACACACACACCCTGGACAGGACACCAGTCCATCACAGGACACACACACACACTCACACACCCTGGACAGGACACCAGTCCATCACAGGACACACACACACACTCACACACCCTGGACAGGACACCAGTCCATCACAGGACACACACACTCACACACACCCTGGACAGGACACCAGTCCATCACAGGACACAGACACACTCTCACACACCCTGGACAGGACACCAGTCCATCACAGGACACAGACACACTCTCACACACCCTGGACAGGACACCAGTCCATCACAGGACACACACACACACCCTGGACAGGACACCAGTCCATCACAGGACACACACACACACTCACACACCCTGGACAGGACACCAGTCCATCACAGGACACACACACTCTCACACACCCTGGACAGGACACCAGTCCATCACAGGACACACACACACTCTCACACACCCTGGACAGGACACCAGTCCATCACAGGACACACACACACTCTCACACACCCTGGACAGGACACCAGTCCATCACAGGACACACACACACTCTCACACACCCTGGACAGGACACCAGTCCATCACAGGACACACACACACCCTGGACAGGACACCAGTCCATCACAGGACACACACACACACACTCACGCACACCCTGGACAAGATATCTTAACCTACAAGTTAACCAGCTTAACCCAGTTAACCCACCAGCCCGTCTTTGGACTGTGGGAGGAATCTGGAGCCCCTGGGAGAACACCATGTGGACTCCACACAGACAGCACCCCAGAAAGTGAACTCACGATCCCTGCTCTAGGGCCGCATGATAACCAATGCGTCTTGATATCGCTAACATTTATGTACTGGTAAAATACGGAGAGTAAGATGGCTTCAATTCTGTTTTACTTATGGCTCAATGCCTAATAATTCACTACCAGTAATATAGATTGTAGTCCCATCTCTTCTAATTTCTAATTGTAAAGATGTGATTGTGATTGCCCTCTATCATGACTGCAGCAGTTAGGAGTACAGCACACCAAGATCCTGATTAGTGATGAACAAGAAACTCTTCTCCTTCAGGACTGCAGTCAGTAATCCGCAACTGAGGGCAGGTGACATCCCCAATAGCCAAATAAGAGATTCAGTCAGTGATCGGTGTGAGAGCACTCATTTCACAACTGGCCTAAGTTACAGGGTCAGAATGTTCACACTGTTACCTCTTCTGCTTTCAGCACCAGACGACGAAGATGCGTCGCACCAGCAAGATGGTGAGTGTCTCATTTAAAACACCTTTTCCTTGGAGAGTTTTAGTGTATCATGATGAATAGATATGTGTAGTAATCACCATTCAATAGAACAGTTCCGTTACAACAGGACCTACAGTCCCAGCGCAGTAGAACAGTCCTGTTACAATAGGAGCTCCAGTCCCAGTCCAGTAGAACAGTCTGTTACAATAGGAGCTCCAGTCCCAGTCCAGTAGAACAGTCTGTTACAATAGGAGCTCCAGTCCCAGTGCAGTAGACCAGTCTGTTACAATAGGAGCTCCAGTCCCAGTCCAGTAGAACAGTCCTGTTACAATAGGAGCTCCAGTCCCAGTGCAGTAGAACAGTCTGTTACAATAGGAGCTCCAGTCCCAGTGCAGTAGACCAGTCTGTTACTGTTGCTGTGTTTCCCTGCAGACTCTGACCAGGGAGACAGGTCTACTGCTGTGATAGCAGGTGTCCTGGGAGCTGTAATAGGTCTGGCAGTAGCAGCAGGAGTTGGGATCTGGAGGTGTAGGAGGAGGAGGAGGAATCCGTAGGATGGACCACCACCAGGAGGACAACAGCCAGCCCAGGATGGGGAAAACCCAGAGACTGTTCCTCTTCATTAACAACCAGGACCAGCTGACCACAGGTGAATTGTTTGATCAGAAGAAGAGATCATCCAGAGATCAGACAGAAGAACTGAGGGAGTTATCAGACACTGAGGACAGACAGACTGCAGTCTGGACAGGAGCTGAGGGAGTTATCAGACACTGAGGACAGACAGGAGTCCAGACACTCGGGGCTCCTGGAGGGACTCATTCCTGCTCAGTGTGTCTGTCAGACTCCGTCAGCTCTGTCACTTTCTGTGGTCTGGAACTGTGGATATGGACACCGTGAACACCTGTGAAAAGATCAGTATTCTACCACTGTGCAGGATAAACACTAGAGAATGAGAATTAAAACCCTTCTAGTTCTCTGTGGAAAACACTTTCCTTTGCAAACTGCTGTTAAAGGACGGGAGCCCTGATCAGACCCCAGTACTGGGCCTCCAGCTTCAGCTTCTGTGAGGTTCCTGTATCATATTTGATCATATTACACCTGTCTTTGTCATCTCTCATACAACTGGCACCTTCTGTGCCGTTTAAAACTGTGAACACCTGTGAAAAACGTGCACTACCAATTGTGTGTGATAAAGACCACAGAATGACAACTGAAACAGCGTTTTCGATTTTCTATGTACAACGTGGGTTTATAAAGGAAAGTGTTTAAGATCAGGAGTCCTAATCAGACCCCACTACAGGACCCTTCTGGCAGGATTATCTTCAGCTCATGTGACACTTCCTGTATCTTTACATCATTTCCTGCAGTAAGAAAGGAGGAAACCACATTTACTACAGATTACCATCCAGATAACTAATTGCCAGATTTTGCTCGGGGGTAATTTTGGTGCTGTGTGTTTTATCAATCATTTTCAGATCCACTACATATTGTGCATTTATATCACAGGATATAAACTCATTATCTGTGAGTAGATATTCTCTCTCCTCAGTGTGTGTGTGTGTGTGTCAGGATATACAGTACAGCCATTCTCTCTGCAGGACTGGACTGTGTCTCTCTGTCTGAATAATGCCAATTGATGTATTTAAAACTTCTGTGTCTGTTATCTCTGGGCTTCTCTTCTCACTATTTGTTTTAAAATGTGCAATTTCTCCCCTTGAATCTTTTAAATTGTGTTGAAAATATAAATGCAAGATGGTTGGGTAAGAATGTGAAATCTGAATTTTTACTGTTTGTGTTTTTTTTTAATCTTTTTGTATTTTTCTAGCAATAAAATTGTCATAAATACACTTTTTTCTCTTCTGACTCGTTGAGGGCTTCATTCATTTTCATATAAATGAAAAACCATGTTAAATGTGAACTTTTAATATCCACATTTTCCCTACTTTTTTAAAAGTTTTTTAAAAATATTTTTTTCATCAATAAATTCGTCTAACATGTCTTACTCTCTTAAACTGTAATATGCACTGCAATTGTGTTCGTATAAGTCCTCACAGTGTTAGAAACTGCAGTAACACACAGACCTGCAGGGTTTCTGGAGATCTCTGAATCCTCACAGTGTGAATATCGACAGCACTGATCTCTCTTAGCCACTGGGGTTAGAAACTACAGTAACACACAGACCTGCAGGGTTTCTAGAGATCTCTGAATCCTCACAGTGTGAATATCAACAGCACTGCTCTCTCTGAGCCACTTGGGTTAGAAACCACAGTAACACACACAGACCTGCAGGGTTTCTAGAGATCTCTGAATCCTCACAGTGTGAATATCGACAGCACTGATCTCTCTGAGCCACTGGGGTTAGAAACCACAGTAACACACAGACCTGCAGGGTTTCTAGAGATCTCTGAATCCTCAGAGTGTGAATCTCGACAGCACTGATCTCTCTGAGCCACTGGGGTTAGAAACCAAAGTAACACACAGACCTGCAGGGTTTCTAGAGATCTCTGAATCCCCACAGTGTGAATATCGACAGCACTGATCTCTCTGAGCCACTGGGGTTAGAAACTACAGTAACACACAGACCTGCAGGGTTTCTAGAGATCTCTGAATCCTCAGTGTGAATCTCGACAGCACTGATCTCTCTGAGCCACTGGGGTTAGAAACCACAGTAACACACAGACCTGCAGGGTTTCTAGAGATCTCTGAATCCCCACAGTGTGAATATCGACAGCACTGATCTCTCTGAGCCACTGGGGTTAGAAACTGCAGTAACACACAGACCTGCAGGGTTTCTGGAGATCTCTGAATCCTCACAGTGTGAATATCAACAGCACTGCTCTCTCTGAGCCACTGGGGTTAGAAACCACAGTAACACACAGACCTGCAGGGTTTCTAGAGATCTCTGAATCCCCACAGTGTGAATATCGACAGCACTGATCTCTCTGAGCCACTGGGGTTAGAAACTACAGTAACACACAGACCTGCAGGGTTTCTAGAGATCTCTGAATCCTCAGAGTGTGAATCTCGACAGCACTGATCTCTCTGAGCCACTGGGGTTAGAAACCACAGTAACACACAGACCTGCAGGGTTTCTAGAGATCTCTGAATCCCCACAGTGTGAATATCGACAGCACTGATCTCTCTGAGCCACTGGGGTTAGAAACTACAGTAACACACAGACCTGCAGGGTTTCTAGAGATCTCTGAATCCTCACAGTGTGAATATCGACAGCACTGATCTCTCTGAGCCACTGGGGTTAGAAACTACAGTAACACACAGACCCGCAGAGTTTCTAGAGATCTTTAAACTTTCAAACAGTTTTTTTTTAAATACACACACATAGAGGTTTATAATCCAGTTATAGTCGAGGCACTTTTACAGAATAAGAAGCCTTTAATTTTCGACTTGGGTGGGGCTCTTGAAGAAATACTTTATGGTTACTCAGGGTTTTTATGTGCCTAATCGGGATAGCTCCCTCAAACAGTCAACCCCCTTAAATAGATGATCACCTCACGCAACACGTTTGAAGTTTAGTTTCTTTAGAGAGCACATCAATAATGAATAGTCGCTGAGACCCTACATTGGGACTGTGCGTTTTGAGGTTCCCGGATGTCACCAGCCGTAGTAGGATGTCGCCCATGTGATTACCAGGTGTTGGCCACTGGAGGCCGCCAAATACGCCGCCTCTTCGACTCGTGAGAAGTGGCTGAGATCGTTAATCGCGCTCACCTGGACTCACTGATTGGTGCACACAGTGAGGGAGGAGTGCGCGTTTTCACAGGCGCTTCTGAGGAGCTTTCCCGAAGCAAATGATCTCCGGTTGAAGGTCTACCAGCTAATCACACCTGGTCAAGGTGATTTTGGGCTCTTTCGCAGTCTGGGCAGATGCTGTTTTTTTTTTCCAAGCTGTGTCTTGAGCCTGTGACTTCCAGTCTACAGGACAGTGGGGGTCAGTACCCGTTTTATCATTCTTCATGCTGAATTAGTTCTGATTTTTCAGGATAGTGTCAGTGAAACGGATGCTGATGGTACTGAGAATCGCCTGGTGTTTCCCAAAGCCCTGAGAGAGAATCTGTCTCCTTAATTCAAGTGAACTCCTCGCATGTATACAGTGCTGTATATATTGAGAACACTTCTCATCTCCCACTGGAGTCCAGCCCCACCTCAGAGAGAAACACGGTGATTGTTCTGCACCAGCAACCCCACCTGGGAGATGCACAGCGATCGTTCTGCACCAGTGACCCCACCTGGGAGACGCACAGTGATCATTCTGCACCAGTAACCCCACCTGGGAGATGCACAGCGATCATTCTGCACCAGTGACCCCACCTGGGAGACGCACAGCGATCGTTCTGCACCAGTATCCCCACCTGGGAGACGCACAGTGATCGTTCTGCACCAGTAACCCCACCTGGGAGACACATAGTTGTCGTTCTGCACCAGTATCCCCACCTGGGAGACGCACAGGGATCGTTCTGCACCAGTGACCCCACCTGGGAGACGCACAGTGATCATTCTGCACCAGTAACCCCACCTGGGAGATGCACAGCGATCATTCTGCACCAGTGACCCCACCTGGGAGACGCACAGCGATCGTTCTGCACCAGTATCCCCACCTGGGAGACGCACAGTGATCGTTCTGCACCAGTAACCCCACCTGGGAGACACATAGTTGTCGTTCTGCACCAGTATCCCCACCTGGGAGACGCACAGGGATCATTCTGCACCAGCAACCCCACCTGGGAGAAGCACAGCGATCAGTCTGCACCAGTGACCCCACCTGGGAGACGCACAGCGATCATTCTGCACCAGCAACCCCACCTGGGAGACGCCCAGCGATCGTTCTGCACCAGTAACCCCACCTGGGAGACGCACAGCGATCAGTCTGCACCAGTAACCCCACCTGGGAGACGCACAGCGATTCTCCTGCACCACTGACCCCACCTGGGAGACGCAGAGCGATCGTTCTGCACCAGTAACCCCACCTGGGAGACGCCCAGCGATCGTTCTGCACCAGCGGCCCCAGCTGGGAGACGCCCAGCGATCGTTCCATCCCAGGACACCTGTATGAACAGAAACCCAAGCACTTTTGTAGGTGTCCTGGGATCTTTAATGAATGATGGGGTGTAGGACAGAGGCAATAGTGCCTCCTACTGGCCCCCAACTACATCCACCTGTGAGGACTTTGGCCGGTCTCGCCTGAGCTCTTGCACGCGAGTTGTTATTGGACTGGTCGGCGGCTGTGAAAGCACTCCCCGACACTGAGGGTGAGCAGGCGGTCAGTGCGTCCATTTATAGCCGGACACGGGCTCAGTCCCCAGCTGGGGGTTGGGTTGCGAGGGGCGGGCAGGTGTCGAGAAATCAGGCGCGCTCTCTTCGAGAAGAGACGCGGCCTCTCGCAGGAAGCGGCTCGGCGGCTTCGGCGGCGCAGAGAAGGCTTGCAGACATCTCGGCTTCGGGACCCGCACCCCCTCGTCAGGAAACCCGTGGTTCTCCGATGCGTTTCGGCGGCTTGATTGAGGGGAGGGGGAGGGGTGCTGGTAAACCGTTCATTTCAGCCGAAGTACAGCTATGGGGAGGTTTAACGCGTGCTTAATATGGCCAGCAGCCACATCACCCTGTAACTCCCCACTGGCAGCCCCACTGGAGCCCAGCAGGTGTGAGCCTGGCCAGTACCTGGAGGGGAGACTCCTGGGAGAGGTGTCATGGGGACCAGCAGGGGGCGCTCTCACCCAGCTCACAGCCCACTGGAGCCCAGCAGGGGGAGCCTGGCCAGTACCTGGAGGGGAGACTCCTGGGAGGAGAGCTGAGGCTGCTGCTGGAGGAGGTGTGAGTGGGGCCAGCAGGGGGCGCTCTCACCCTGCGGTCCGTGTGGGTCCTGATGCCCCAGTATAGTGACGGGGGACACTGGACTGTAAACAGGCGCCGTCCTTCGGATGAGACGTCAAACCGAGGTCCTGACTCTCTGTGCTCATTAACAATCCCGGGGTGTCTCTCGAGAAGAGTAGGGGTGTTACCCCAGCGTCCTGGCCAAATTTCCCATCGGCCTTTATCAATCATGGCCTCCTAATAATCCCCCTCTATAAATTGGCTTCATCCCTCTGCTCTCCTCCCCACTGAGAGCTGCTGTGTGGGGAGCGTTCTGGTGCACTATGGCTGCCGTCGCATCATCCAGGTGGGGGCTGCACACTAGTGGGGGTGGAGGGGATCCCCATTACCTGTAAAGCGCTTTGAGTGGAGTGTCCAGAAAAGCGCTACAGTATATAAATGTAAGCAATTATTATTATTAATTATTATTAACCTTCTTCAAAGACCTCTGCGGGCAAATGGTGTCTCATTTCACCTCCGAGGGCCGCGATCTCCCCCTGCGTTCTCAAAGAAGGGTTTGAGAAACCGATTGAACATGAGAACGAATGGCGACAAGCAGCTGCAGGTCACTTTTTACGGGACAGCAAACAGTTTTTTGTTGTTGGTTTTTGTTTTGTTTTGTTTTGGTACGGAGAGATTCATGCAGCGAATAAAACATTTAAAAAAAAGGCTTATTGGTGGCACGAGAGGGTTTTTTTTTTCTTCTGCACCAGCCGGAGGCGCAGAGACCTCTTCCTGTGTGGTTCTCTCCTTCTGCGATTGTTCTGCTGAAAAGCCGCCCTCTTTCCCAGCACTGCGTTTCTGATGAAGTCTGCTCTGCGGGCGCTCAGAACCGAAAACACCACGACTCGCAGCGTGAGACCGGAAAATGATTTATTATGGTTGTTGTTTTTTTTTTTTAAACTGAAACCAAAGAGCTTTGACATCGCCACACAGGACAGTGCATCAATCCTTCTGTTGGCGCTCATAAGCCTGCTTCTTGCACGCTGTTCTTTTCGGCGTCGGTCCGGCGCTCGGACTGACTGCCCGCTGGAAATATAGAAAATAATAATAATAATAATAATATCGCGATTTGAGCCTGACGTTGAACACAACCGTTATAACCGTGCGATCGATCCCGCTGCTAAAAATAAAATACAACTGCAAGTCTGCTTAAAGATCATGTAGGTATTGTGTGGCATTTGCGCTATCAGGTGATGATCACCCAGGGGATCTGCACATGGCGATGACTGAACATCGCGTTTGCACGTTGGTATTGCACATTACCAGTAAGAGCGAGGCCACTTTCTCAGAATTACGCGAACACATGCCGTGCGTGTGATCACCCCCTCCTTCATGATAACAGCACTGCACTTCCGTCGGGTGCAGAAGCCCGTGTTTTCAGTGGGCCTGGGCCGAGCCGGACCGGTGCCCGTCGCGATCATGCAGCTGAACGCGCCCCTGAGCTGATCAAGACGTGCCGCCGGCGCGCGGTGTGTGTCGTGACTTCACGCGTGCCGTGGGGTCGGTGCTTCTGGCGGGCAGGCGGACGGAATTAAAACACTTTCTCAGCACAACGCCAACAACAACAACAACAACAACAACAAAGCGCTACACGCAGAGGCCCGGACCGGGTCCGGCTTGAACCCCAGGTGCTGCTAGCGGGGGTCTCCTGAGGCCGAAGTTTCTCAGTTCCTGGGCCGCCGGGGCTAAGAGGCGAAGTTGAGGTTTTCGGACTGCTCCCGGCTGGTCTCCTCTGCCTGCGGATACACGACACGGGGCGTCAGGGCACCGGGTCTGCCAACGGCGGTTCTGGGACTTCTGGCGGCTTATAGACCAGTGCGGTCATTTAAGGAGTGACTCCCAGACTGTACTGGAACTGTACTGGGCTGACAGGCTGCCCTGCTGGGAACCCAGTGGCACGTTGATGTTTATTTCTCCCCCCTGCTCGGAAGTTGAAGATCTTACTCGCCTTTGGGACTGCCGCATTACGAGATGCGAAAGCTACAGGACTAATCCTTTCTACTGGAAGGCGATCGTCTGCGAAGGCTGATCTAATCCCACTCACCGCTGACGGTCCGATTGGTCAGGTATGCACCAGTACGGACCAGTTCGGTGACCGAGAGCTCGGCTCAGCAGTTCTTGGGTGGGAAATCCCCGCTTTTTGCTAAACGTTTCTATTGCGTCCTCTATGTAAATGTCAAACTGAGGAGTTGCGTAGTTATCGAAATTTAAATCCGTGTTAATTTGCAGAACCCCTGCGAACTCATCAAAGTCGTTCAATATCCTCAATTCCATTAACGGCAACTGAGAAGGTTTAAATGGACAGTACCCGCACAGCGATGCCATATTGTCCCCTTCTCTTCGGAATACCTGTTAATGAAAGATTTCAATTGTTAGGATGCACTCTGGAATCCATACGGCCTGCATTTTCACCTTCAGGATCAACGGGCTCTCCTGCCTCACTCACGGTCACCTGTGCTGTGCTTACTCTGGCCTCAGTCTAGGTCTGAGTATATGAACTATGTACCCTCTCTAGACTATTAAACTAACAGAAGCCTGGCACGTTACACTGGCCTTGACCCGCCAGTGTGTGTGATCTGTGGCCAGGCTCACATCTGTGTCCAAATTCACATCTGTGTCCGGGCTCACATCTGTGTCCAAATTCACATCTGTGTCCAGGCTCACATCTGTTTCCAAGTTCACATCTGTGTCCAAGCTCACATCTGTGGCCAGGCTCACATCTGTGTCCAAATTCACATCTGTGTCCAGGCTCACATCTGTGCACAAATTCACATCTGTGTCCAAATTCACATCTGTGTCCAAGCTCACATCTGTGTCCGGGCTAACATCTGTGCCCAAATTCACATCTGTGCCCAAATTCACATCTGTGGCCAGGCTCACATCTGTGTCCAAATTCACATCTGTGTCCAGGCTCACATCTGTTTCCAAGTTCACATCTGTGCCCAAATTCACATCTGTGGCCAGGCTCACATCTGTGTCCAAATTCACATCTGTGTCCGGGCTAACATCTGTTTTCAAGTTCACATCTGTGTCCACGCTAACATCTGTTTCCAAGTTCACATCTGTGTCCAGGCTCACATCTGCTTCCAAGCTCACATCTGTCCAGTGCGCAGCTTGTGTCCAAGCTCGCATCTGTCCAGGCAAGCAGCTGCCCAAGCCAGCAGGGAGCATCTCTCCCTCAACCCGCAGGGGAAGGCAGAACTCCCGCAGGACAAGAGAACCAATCAGACCTCTCAACGGCTGCCACGCCCCCACTCTCCTGACTACTGAAACCCTCTCCACAGCGCCTGCCTTGCTCAGTGCCGGGTGTCACCCGGCGAGCTCGACCTCTGCCTTTCCTGCCGGCGCTTCCCTCGCGTGTGTCTCTCCTGGTTTTCGAACAGCGGCTTACCTGCCGGGATCACGTCTTCGGCTCGCTGCCCTAAAAGCGCTCCGCTCCGTGACTTGCGTGACGCGAGCTGGCGTCTGGCCAGGCCAACATCTGCTTCCAAGCTCACACCTGTCCCATGCCCAGGCTGGCCAGCTGAGCTGACAGCTGCTGGGGAAACGGACAGGTGGTCTCCCCCTCCACCCCACCCCCCACCCCGTCATCGCACAGACAGCGCGGATTTGTGAGCGGCTGTCGCCCAGCGGAGAGAGGAAGAGGGGCGGCCCCACCTCTCCCGCGGAGGAGGATGAAGAGGACGCAGCAGGACGAGGCCAGGGCGGACAGGGGGACGGCCGACAGCAGCACGATCAGGCAGGGCAGTCCGATTTCGGGGTGCTGGGGCTCCCTTTCCTTCTCTAGTGATCCTAAGCAGACATGACAAGGGTCAGTGTTGTTCAGATTCCAGGAGAATGACTTAATGATAGCATCACCATGCTGAAATGCAGATGCCGGTCATTGTTTTAGGTTTCACGTCTAAACTGACCTTAATTGGGAGATAAGAGTCTGCTACTTGGATACGTACACATAAACCAATAACTCTTCCCTCAAGAAAGTGAATTTCTTTTCAGTTTTACTACCACAGGGACAGAAGACCAGTCACAAAGGAGAGGAGGCATTCAACTCGCCTAGTTACTTTGGTCATTAGTAGTTAATTGATCCCAGGCGCTCACCCAGCTGTGTCTGGAGAGAAGCCAGGGTATCGGCTTCAACCACAGGGCTGGGCAGCCTGTTCCCCACCCCCACCCCCCTCTGTGTACAGCAGAGCCTCCTGTCCTGACTGGAGGAGCTCACCCAGCTGTGTCTGGAGAGAAGCCAGGGTATCGGCTTCAACCACAGGGCTGGGCAGCCTGTTCCCCACCCCCACCCCCCTCTGTGTACAGAAGAGCCTCCTGTCCTGACTGGAGGAGCTCACCCAGCTGTGTCTGGAGAGAAGCCAGGGTATCGGCTTCAACCACAGGGCTGGGCAGCTTGTTCCCCACCCCCACCCCCCTCTGTGTACAGCAGAGCCTCCTGCTCTCAGATTTAAATGCATTTTGTTTTACTTTTCATTGACCTGTGCCTCCACGAGGCAAAAGCGTCTGTGCTCACCTGTTTGCAGTCTGGTGCCTTTTCCTATCTGGATCTCTCCTCTGTCTCTGGCGGCGCAGTAGTACAGCCCCTGGTCTGTCTCTGTGACGTTCTCAATCCTCAGATCAGGAGAGTCAGTGGAGGGGTTCAGCACCAGGCTGAAGCGAGAGTCCAGTTTCTTCGTGTAGCTGAACGGGTCCTTTCCTGGGTTCTTGTTGGCTAAAACCACCACGTGCAGCGTGTCGTCTGGGCGCTGGATCAACCAGGTGGTCTCATGGTAGAGCTGATGGTTGCAAGGCAGGGTGACGACGTCCCCAGCTCGGACGGCCATCAGCGTGGAGCCTTTCAGATGGCTTTCTGCTGTGCAGGCACCTGGTGCGATTGGAGAGCGGAAAATGACTTTTCTGGGTCATATCAGAGGAGGGCGGGGGATTGGTGGGGGTGAGGGTGGGCATGGCGACAGGGTGGTGCAGGGGTCAGCATCGCTGCCTCGCAGTGCTGGGTCCCTGGGTTCAAGACTGGACATGGAGAGCTGTCTGGGTGGAGTCTGCATGTTCTCCACGTGTTGGCGTGGGTTTCCTCCGGGTGTGTGTGTGTGTGTGTGTGTCCGTCCTGTGAGGGAGTGGTGTCCTGTCCAGGGTGTGTGTGTGTGTGTCCATCCTGTGAGGGACTGGTGTCCTGTCCAGGGTGTGTGAGTGTGTCCTGTGATGGACTGGTGTCCTGTCCAGGGTGTGTGAGTGTGTGTGTGTCCTGTGATGGACTGGTGTCCTGTCCAGGGTGTGTGTGTGTCCTGTGACAGACTGGTGTCCTGTCCAGGGTGTGTGAGTGTGTGTGTGTCCTGTGATGGACTGGTGTCCTGTCCAGGGTGTGTGTGAGTGTGTGTCCTGTGATGGACTGATGTCCTGTCCAGGGTGAGCCCTGCCTTGTGCCTGTTGCTTGCTGGGATGGACTCCAGCTCCCCTGTGACCCTGGACTGGAGAGAGCTGTCAGAGACAGGACGGATACCAGAGGAGACAAAGTCAGCACTCTGCTGCATCAGGAATCAGGATCACCACCTCTGCAAACGACTGCTGATCCACAGCTTGACAGCCTGACCACTATTCAGTGTCACTGCCAGGACCAGATCTCGGTTTCCCCGTCTTCAGAACGCGAACGGAATCGCCCTCTGGGGCCCACGCGCGCTGAGACACACCCACGCCCCAGCTCTGCCGTGTTTCTGTCAGGAGTGGGGGCGGAACGAGGGACCGGGCCAGGCCGGGGGGGTACTCACAGAGCAGGAGCAGAGCAGCTCCAAGGTTGAGGTCTCCCATCTGGGACGGGGGACGGGGCTGATCAGACAGCTGTGAAAGAACGGGTCCCCTTGAGAACGCTGGTCGTGAGACAGGTCTGCGTGTGCGTGTGTGAGAGAGTGTGAGAGAGTGTGAGAGTGTGTCTTGAGGACTGGAAAACGAAAAGAGGCTAATGAGATGAGTCTGTTACATCAGTCCGTCAAAAAGCCCTCCCCCTCCTTTAAAAGCAATTTTCGCACAGAGTGCACTTCTAGAAGATGTGTCGCTCACCGGAAAAAAAAAAAAAACAATTGCATCTTAGTGAAGGTGTTAGTTGTGTATAATTCTAATGACCAAAACAAACTGCATTTTTAAATAAATGTGTACTATATATACTATATAAATGAGTATGTACTATATATACTGTAGTACTGTATATGTGTGTACTATAATATGGAACTATAATGGCAGAAAATGAACAGGTGGAAACATACCACATGAAAAACTGTTTTTCATGTCTGTGCTTCTGAGCTAATTGTGTTCGGGTTTATTGTTTTTATTGATTTGTAATTGTTATATTCGCTGTTTTCCAATAGAAGGGACAGGGGAGATTTAGGTCCTGCAGGAATTAAACGATTCTGCTACCCAGGGGCCCAAGACTACTCTGAAGGATACATAACATTTAAAATGTTAAATCTCTCTGCTTATGGGTGTCGCCGGGGGGGCGGGCGAGACAGTACCTGTCGTGAACGCTAGGTGGAGGGTGTGCAGATCCACTGCGTGTCAGCGTCTGCGACGCGCTGTAAGGAAAACGACGGATTAGTTTGCATGTTTTATGAGGAAATGCGTCTTTGGGAATTCACACAACAGTGCCTTTGTTCAGTGTTTGCACATTTGCCGATTATACGTTGACTTCCAGCAATGTTCGTGTTGATCTACCGCTGATATAGACACCTCTGAAGCTTGCAGAAGAAACGCGTATGCATTTCTGATCCACTGTACCGGTAAGAAAGACAAGGTTCAGATCTCAGAATAACTCTCGTTGGTGTTATTCCTTAAGGTACGGCTAGCTAATACAGTTTAGGTGATGGACATAAACACAATCCAGTACGCGGAATGTACAGTTTAACCGGAATGTAGTCTAGCTTTCCACATATACTATGTAAATAGTTTTAAAAAAATCTCTTATCAGATGTGGGTTTGAAAGAGGAGCGCACAGACACACTTGAAGAGCTTTTCCGGAGCTTCAGTTAATATGTATTTGAACTAACTATTAAGTTTGATTTCCTTTTTTTTTTAAAGTCCGATTGTTTTACAGATTTTCCTTTTTTGATTTCTGTCAAATACTGTGTTAGCTATGGACCTACTGTAAATGGTCTCAGTGTCCACTGTGTCCAGGTCTGTACAGTGACTGGACTGATCTCTCAGTGTCCACTGTGTCCAGGTCTGTACAGTGACTGGACTGGTCTCAGTGTCCGCTGTGTCCAGATCTGTACAGTGACTGGACTGATCTCTCAGTGTCCACTGAGTCCCGGTCTGTAACCCCACTGACTGGACTGATCTCTCAGTGTCCACTGTGTCCAGATCTGTACAGTGACTGGACTGATCTCTCAGTGTCCACTGAGTCCCGGTCTGTAACCCCACTGACTGGACTGATCTCTCAGTGTCCACTGTGTCCAGATCTGTACAGTGACTGGACTGATCTCTCAGTGTCCACTGAGTCCTGGTCTGTAACCCCACTGACTGGACTGATCTCTCAGTGTCCACTGAGTCCAGACCTGTAACCCCACTGAATGGACTGGTCTCAGTGTCCACTGTGTCCAGGCCTGTACAGTGACTAGACTGGTCTCAGTGTCCACTGTGTCCAGGTCTGTACAGTGATTGGACTGGTCTCAGTGACAGAGACAGTGTCCACTGTGTCTCAGGTCCTACAGGTTTGAAGACTGTAGAAACTGAGACCAGTCCAGTCACTGTACAGACCTGGACTCAGTGGACACTGAGACCAGTCCAGTCAGTGAGGTTACAGGCCTGGACACAGTGGACACTGAGACCAGTCCAGTCACTGTACAGAACTGGACTAAGTGGACACTGAGAGACCAGTCCAGTAAGTGGGGGGTGAACTGGCCTCAGCCTCAGCAGTGACCGCAGTGACAGTTGAACCTCCCGTCCCCGTCAACTGGGAAACCACGAGCCTATCAGACAGTCCTAACCAGTGCCTCAGCCCCAGACCAAAAAAAAAAAACCAAGTTCTCTTAGCTCAGCAGTGTCACCAGCTTTCAGTTCGCGTTTCTCCCACCCTGCTCGACAGCGGCTCAAATGGCGACGCTTTACATAAAGGCTTCTCTCTTCTTCCTCAGCTGTGAGTACCCATAGCTTCGGCTTCTGTTGTGATCTTCCAGATGTTAAATGTTGTGCTTTGCCAGACAGAGATCTTGCTTTCGCCTTGTGAAGTGGGACAGTAGTGGTTGGGGGCTTTTCTTTTTGGTTCGATTTGTTTGAAAACCCTGACCTGGGATCCCTTCAAGCTCACAGCTTCCCCAGCTGAAGTTCCCCTCCTTTTACTGGCAGAACAAAACAAAAAAAATTAAGTTGCTTTCTGTTGTTCTGGTACCGATTGTGATTGATCCATGGCTCTGGGCAAGTGGCGTGTGGTACTTTGGTAGCTGCATTCGAGGAACTGAATTATTTTGAGGAGTAAAGAACTGAGCTTGGAGGTACAGGAGGCTCTGCTGTACACAGAGGGGGGTGGGGGTGGGGAACAAGCCGCCCAGCCCTGTGGTTGAAGCCGATACCCCGGCTTCTCTCCAGACACAGCTGGGTGAGCTCCTCCAGTCAGGACAGGAGGCTCTGCTGTACACAGAGGGGGGTGGGGGTGGGGAACAAGCCGCCCAGCCCTGTGGTTGAAGCCGATACCCCTGGCTTCTCTCCAGACACAGCTGGGTGAGCTCCTCCAGTCAGGACAGGAGGCTCTACTGGACACAGAGAACGCATGACATCGTCAGATCAATTAGCTTTTAACTACTAAACTGGCTAGACGCACCAAATGGTTCCTCTCCTTTGTGATCATTGCAGTATTGATCTCGTATTATTATTAACGAGGCTTGGTCATTAACGAGCTCTTATCACTTACAGTATGAGATGAGACTGACCTGAATACTCGAATCATGCAGCCCCACAGTTAAGAGAATTTTCTTGAAACCAAAACCTGATTTTGTTGTCTGAATTCTTTAATTCTATACCTGCCGCAAATGCCTTGCAAGGCCCTAAGCAGGGACCAGTGAAAAGCTAAGAAGCCTTTTTCTTTTTGTGAAGTTTCCAAAGCTTGTCATGCACCGTGGTGGCAAAGAGATGCCGTGAGAGACATCGACATCTTTATCTCCTGCTTATGCGATTAAAATTGTGTCTGTAATGCACATAAACCACTTGATACGCCGTAGATTAATTAAAAATGTCAGAAAAGGTGGAGAAAAGGCCCTAGATTTTCCGTCACAGGATAGTAATGCATTTTCTGACATCAACACTGGATGTTTTATGTAAATATTTTAGGCCGGTCAGGTAGTTTACAGGTATTTGCTCATTGACTCCGGGATTGATAATTCCCCTCTTCCGAAGCTGAATTTCGGAAGGTCTTTATTGAATGTCGGCACCTCTGGCAGTGAAGAAGGTTAGTAATTAATGGAGCGAAAAGAGGCAGTCATACCTACCCAGGCAGTAAAGCTCTTCATTCGGAAGGGTGTCCGGTCTGAATTCAGGTCAGGGGCCGTGTCTGTCTTGGGATTGTGTGAGATAATACAACGTCATTTTCCTTTTTCCTTATATCGTCTCTGCAGGCGCTGGTGCGTGGGGCTGCAGTGTCTCTGGAGAAACCGTGCTGAGAGCCGGACTCGGGGACACCGTCACCCTGCCCTGTGACCTCAGACTCCGACACGAGACCACCTGGTTCATGCTTCGGAACGGGACCCTGTCTGTGGAGGTCTTAGCCAATAAAAACCCAGGACAAATCCAGACGCGCCCCTTCAGCTACGTGAGGAGACCGGACTCTCGCTTCAGCCTGGTGCTGAACCCCTCCACTAACTCCTCCAGTCTGAGGATTGAGGGGGTCACAGAGACAGACCAGGGGCTGTACTATTGCGCCACCAGAGACAGAGGAGAGATTCACATCGGAAAAGGCACCAGCATCCATGTGGGTGATAGAAATAGAGGTGAGAACAGACCCTTTCTACCTATTTGCTACGGAGGCAGGAACCTTTGCACATTTCAGGCCATGCAGTAGCCTGTATATACAGGGCCTTGTAATAGTGTTCAGCCCCTTGACCAATTCTCTCATTTGACTGAATTACACACCCCGCCTTCTCTGCGATATTTCTAAGCACTGAAACTCGACATGAATTATTTTAATGTGACGTTGTTTGACGTTAGAAAGTATTCTCAAGGCAAATAAAAAGCTGAAATACGCTGCCAAGGGGGTCTGAACACTTGTGCAAGGCACTGTAGAGGGGAAAATAATGAGAACATTAATGACTGAACAACGGCCTTTTTTTTATAAGTCAGTGTTACGCAATTAAAAAAAAATAGGATGCATTATTATATCCAACCATTATCCCTCTGACTGGTATAATTCTTAGAATTGTTATCAAAGGCTGAATGTCCGAACATCACCAGACCGTCTGGAATCGACTGGCCATGCCTGACCATCCTGGTCGTGACTCCCCCTCTGTCCACCCTGCTGACATCATGCTGCATCTTCTGTCTCTTTTACAGACCAGGTATGTCACTGTATGCAATACTTCAGATACCTGCATCTAGACTGAGGGCAGAGCACAGCAGGAGTGAGAGCAGACAGTGAGAGATCAGTGTGAGACAGTGAGAGTGAGATCAGTGTGAGACAGTGAGAGTGAGATCAGTGTGAGACAGTCAGAGTGAGATCAGTGTGAGACACTGACACTGACACTGACAGGGAGAGTGAGATCAGTGTGAGACAGTGAGAGTGAGATCAGTGTGAGACACTGACACTGACACTGACAGGGAGAGTGAGATCAGTGTGACATTGACACTGACAGGGAGAGTGAGATCAGAGTGAGATACTGACAGTGAGAGTGAGATCAGTGTGAGACACTGACACTGACAGGGAGAGTGAGATCAGTGTGAGACAGTCAGAGTGAGATCAGTGTGAGACAGTGAGAGTGAGATCAGTGTGAGACACTGACACTGACAGGGAGAGTGAGATCAGTGTGACACTGACACTGACAGGGAGAGTGAGATCAGTGTGAGACAGTCAGAGTGAGATCAGTGTGACACTGACACTGACAGGGAGAGTGAGATCAGTGTGACACTGACACTGACAGGGAGAGTGAGATCAGTGTGACACTGACACTGACAGGGAGAGTGAGATCAGTGTGAGACAGTCAGAGTGAGATCAGTGTGAGACAGTGAGAGTGAGATCAGTGTGAGACACTGACACTGACAGGGAGAGTGAGATCAGTGTGACACTGACACTGACAGGGAGAGTGAGATCAGTGTGAGACAGTCAGAGTGAGATCAGTGTGACACTGACACTGACAGGGAGAGTGAGATCAGTGTGACACTGACACTGACAGGGAGAGTGAGATCAGTGTGACACTGACACTGACAGGGAGAGTGAGATCAGTGTGAGACAGTCAGAGTGAGATCAGTGTGAGACAGTGAGAGTGAGATCAGTGTGAGACACTGACACTGACAGGGAGAGTGAGATCAGTGTGACACTGACACTGACAGGGAGAGTGAGATCAGTGTGAGACAGTCAGAGTGAGATCAGTGTGACACTGACACTGACAGGGAGAGTGAGATCAGTGTGACACTGACACTGACAGGGAGAGTGAGATCAGTGTGACACTGACACTGACAGGGAGAGTGAGATCAGTGTGACACTGACACTGACAGGGAGAGTGAGATCAGAGTGAGATACTGACAGTGAAAGTGAGATCAGTGTGACACTGACAGTGAGATCAGTGTGAGAGTGAGATCAGTGTGACAGTGACAATGACAGTGAGATCAGTGTGACACTGACAGTGAGATCAGTGTGAGAGTGAGATCAGTGTGACACTGACAGTGAGATCAGTGTGAGAGTGAGATCAGTGTGACACTGACAGTGAGATCAGTGTGAGAGTGAGATCAGTGTGACACTGACAGTGAGATCAGTGTGAGAGTGAGATCAGTGTGACAGTGACAATGACAGTGAGATCAGTGTGATAGTGACAGTGAGAGAGAGAGCAGTGTGACAGTGACACTGAGAGTGAGATCAGTGTGACAGTGACAGTAAGAGTGAGATCAGTGTGACGGTGAGAGAGAGATCAGTGTGAGTGTGAGATCAGTGTGAGAGTGAGATCCGTGTGAGACAGTGACACTGACAGTGAGATCAGTGTGAGAGTGAGATCAGTGTGATAGTGACAGTGAGAGTGAGATCAGTGTTTCACACACAGCCGAGACAGTCTGGGTGGAAGAGAGGGGTAACTGTGTGTACAGCGCAGAGAGAGGAATGGAGGGATCTCTCTCTCCCGTCTTCTGAGAGTCTGTTTTTCTCACCAGGCCGGCTGCAGGACAGAAAAGGACACCGAGGCGTGGCGCAGGTATTGTGCCTTCAGGTTTTGTCACAGCTAGCGGAATACAGGTGCCATTCGAACTTTCTGCGCAGGGTCCGTTTGACATGATTCCAGCGCACATTTGGAAGCTGACGAAGCTGTTTCACACGTCCTCACCTGTAAACAGCACGTTCTTCCATCAGATCACAGCCTGGCATCGAAGCTGAATGGTTGTGTGACACAGCACCATTATTAATATCATAATAATTAATAGCTCCTCGCACGTCTAGAGCTCTTCTCTGGACCCTCCACTCCGGGCTCTTCCCAGGTCATGGGGATCCCCTCCACCCCCCCCAGTGTGTACCCCCACCTGGATGATGCTCCAGTCCTCTCACACACAGCAGCTCTCAGGGGGATGGAGCCAGTTCAGAGAGGGGGGTGATTAGGAGGCCATGATGGGTCAAGACCAGGGGGGTATTTGACCAGGACACTGGGGTAACACACCTACTCTTCTCGAGAGACACCCCGGGATTGTTAATGAGCACAGAGAGTCAGGACCTCGGTTTGACGTCTCATCCGAAGGACGGTGCCTGTTTACAGTCCAGTGTCCCCCGTCACTATACTGGGGCATCAGGACCCACACAGACCGCAGGGTGAGAGCGCCCCCTGCTGGCCCCACTCACACCTCTCCCAGGAGTCTCCCCTCCAGGTACTGGCCGGGCTCACACTGCTGGGCTCCAGTGGGGCTGTGAGCTGGGTGAGAGCGCCCCCTGCTGGCCCCACTCACACCTCCTCCAGCAGCAGCCACTGGCCCAGAAAATAAAAGCAAGACTCCGATGCCCTGGAAATAAGGCTCAGGGCGCGAGTCCCCTGCAGAGGCACGAGACGCGTCTTCCTCGCTCGTCTCCTGAGCCCAGCCTCTGTGTGTGTGTCCCCAGGGGAAGGGACGGCAGCAGGACGTGTACGAGATCATGAGGCCGGCCGGGGACCGAGAGGCCGGAAGCGGGCGGGGCGATCTTCTCCCCCGGCCGCGAGCCCGGAACCTGTCAGGGTGAAGCGGCGCTTGTCTTCCCCCTCTCCTCCCGCCTCTCTGCCTGCCCGCGCCCGCTGTGCTGTTTCACAGGAAGCTCTCTGAGGCTGGGGCTTCGGGGGGATATGAATAGAAGAGTGGTCGCGCCCTGCCCCACCTCACTGCTCTGCTCTTGATGCTCCCCCGCGGGTGGACCAGGCACACCTGCAGATCTGAGGGGAAATGCAGCCCAACGCGCTTGTAGGTCGCAGCTTCATTGGCTTGTCTTGTTTCCGGCTCATTTGTGTTTCCTAATCCGTATCTTGTTTGTGCTGGGCAGTGGAGGGGCAATGGACCGAAAGATCTGAAGGAAAACGTGTTGTTTAAAGTGCTGACCAAAGCTTGGACGAGCTGGTGGTGCAGGAGTCTGCATGTTCCTCCCTGGTCAGTGTCCTGTGATGGACTGGTGTCCTGTCCGGGGTGTGTGTGTGTCCTGTGATGGACTGGTGTCCTGTCCAGGGTGTGTGAGTGCGTGTGTGTGTCTTGTGATGGACTGGTGTCCTGTCCAGGGTGTGTGAGTGTGAGTGTGTGTGTGTGTGATGGACTGCTGTCCTGTCCAGGGTGCGTGCGTGCGTGTGTCCTGTGATGAACTGCTGTCCTGTCCAGGGTGTGTGAGTGTGTGTGTCCTGCGATGAACTGGTGTCCTGTCCAGGGTGTGTGAGTGTGTGTGTCCTGCGATGGACTGGTGTCCTATCCAGGGTGTGTGCGTGTGTGTGTGTGTCCTGTGATGGACTGGTGTCCTGTCCAGGGTGTGTGTGTGTGTGTGTGTGTGTGTGTGTGTGTGTGTGTGTGTGTGTGTGTGTGTGTGTGTCCTGTGATGGACTGGTGTCCTGTCCAGGGTGTGTGTGTGTGTCCTGTGATGGACTGGTGTCCTGTACAGGATGTGTGTGTGTGTCCTGTGATGGACTGCTGTCCTGTCCAGGGTGTACCCTGCCTTGTGCCTGTTGCTTGCTGGGATAGACTCTTGGTCCTTGTCAACCCGGAAATTGAAAAAAAATTGGATGACTATTCAATAATTTTTGAATGAATGTTCAGTGGTTGTTCAAAATGTATTTAATTTATGTCACACAACTTCAGATCTTCTTCTTGTCATCATTAAATTTGTAATTTCACCTGCAGTGTCTACCTCTTGCACTGTGTTTATTAATTTTAATGTTGCTGTTCGGGAAAGATCCCAGCCCTCTGGACACAGATATCGCTTGAATCAGGAGATTCAGTCAGACTTAACCTGATTGTTCTGCGATATTTGTCCACACCGGGAATGCAGTAGTTTGGAAGCTGCTGATGTGTGGACTGTCTACATTCGCCAGCAAACCGAAATGAGAAGCGAATTCAACACAGCACACGGAGGTGCTTTGCAGACCCCCTGCGTGATGTACTTCTGCACTGACAGGAAGCCACAGCCTGTATCCTGTGCAGTAGCTCAGCTCTGTCAGCCCTGCAGGTGATGCAGATAGAGGCCACACACACACTCGCATACACTCGCAAGTGCACACACACACACTCGAACACTTGCACACACTAATGCACAGACTCATATACTCACACACACACTCATAAACGCACACACAAATGAACAAACACACACATTCACATACGCACAACGCACACAGACTCACAAATGCACACACACATTCACACACACACCAGTTTGCAGTAAATCAGAGCATCACCTGCAAGAGCTGAGAGTACAGTACTGTGAATTGAGTTAGCAAATGAGACGTGAACTCTGGACTGCCTATATTTGTCCCATCTGCCTTATTTTCTACATTGTAATTTATTTATTTTTTAGGCACTTGTCTCAAAAATAAAAGCAAGATACTGGCGTCTACTGTTGCCACTCACAAATCTCTCAAGTCATGAGCACTCTTACTGACGGGACAACCCAGCTCGTCAGTCCATCGGTGTTGCTTGGCGTAGAGAGCCACCTACTGGCCCAACAACACCACTGCAACAGGAAACTGGTTTTCCTTACAGCAGGGCTGTCCGTTCCTGCTCCAGTTTAAAACTGGTAACAGGGGGCTCAGAGGAACAGACACTTTTGAAATTAACACACAGGTCAATGAAAAGTGAAATGAAGGGCTCTTCTTTGCACAGAGGGGGGTGGGGGTGGGGAACAACCTGCTCAGCCCTGTTGTTGAAGCCGATACCCGGGCTTCTCTCCAGACACAGCTGGGTGAGCTCCTCCAGTCAGGACAGGAGGCTCTTCTGTACACAGAGGGGGGTGGGGGTGGGGAACAAGCTGCTCAGCCCTGTGGTTGAAGCCGAAACCCTGGCTTCTCTCCAGACACAGCTGGGTGAGCTCCTCCAGTCAGGACAGGAGGCTCTTCTGTACACAGAGGGGGGTGGGGGTGGGGAACAAGCTGCCCAGCCCTGTGGTTGAAGTCGATACCCTGGCTTCTCTCCAGAAACAGCTGGGTGAGCTCCTCCAGTCAGGACAGACAGGGGGCTCGTCTGTACAGCCACTTGTTTGGGACATTTTACTTTCCTATGCTGTGTAAGTACATTAATCGTACAAAGTAGAGTCTAAGGCCGTGCTGAATCCTTCAGCTTTCACAGGTGTCAGTCTGTGGTCAAAGATCACATTAAAAATCCAATATTGTTAAAACATTTATTAGACCTATTGAATAAATGAATTAGAACACGGTCTTGGGAAAGCCTACGTTAGGTATGGAGGTCATCATAAGGGGGCCGTTAATTGCTATGATGGGTTAATATTACATTTATAACCACTGGTTACCTGAGATTAATACTTGCCACTACTTCTTGTTGACTTCGGTCACTGGCGCTGCGCTGATTACGTAAACTAAAGTAATCCAATCGGGCACCGAAAAGCCCATTTAGCTCCGCCCCCTTGTGCTCGCCGGACTCCTCTGACGTCACAATCCCTCGCCGGTGCTCATAGATCATGTGTTCATAGACACGTTATAATTAATAATATTAACAACGAGAGTCTCCTGCTCAGCTGAGACCTGAAGACTCTTAACTGGGGTCTGACCTCGCCGTGGGCCATGAAGTAGCCGGGTTTTCAACAGACGGGTGTGTTTGAGGCGCTGAAGTTGAACCTCGGAGGCGGCTGACCGGCGTGAGCAGTGAGTATCCGGACACCACCGAAAACACTTAAAAAATATATATTTATGCATAAACAATAACGAAAAGTACAATACAAGCAAGAGTCCATATAACATTTCAAAACATCGTCAGGGGTACATATAACAAAATACATTCACATCATGAAAAAAGTTTTAACAAATTATATAAAGATGACGTCCGCGCCACTTTCAGCATGGAATAAACCTATTACTGTAGAAATAGTCGTTTACATCCATTTCAAAATGCTCAAACATAGGATTCTTCCCAGACCACGTGCCGTTATAATAATTAAATGTATTACAAACGATATTTTAGTATTGTTTTCGATGGGGCTCGAGCTTAACATAACATATTTTTCTTTAAAACAAATATCAGTATTTGTCTCTTTTTTAATATAAGTCTGCAATTAACATAACCACCACCGGATGTTTCAGGGGTGTAACTGTGCGTGATGATTGTTATAAAATAACTGTATTTAATTAATATGAATTCTAATACATGTTCTCTATATATTGAAGATGTTTATTTCAATACATCTGGGATTGAATTAGGAGCTTTTCTGACTGACTAAAGACACTTGCTAAATATATTAAATGAACTTTATAAGGCCAAAGCAGTACAGTACAAAAACACATTTATGTCCTCAGTTAAAGAGCACAGAATGGCCCGGGTTCTGGGTGGGTTCCCTGTGTGAACTGGGCTGCAGTACCAGTGACAGAGCTGACGGAGTCTGACAGACACGCTGAGCAGGAATGAGTCCCTTCAGGAGCCCCGAGTCTCTGGATTCCTGTCTGTCCTCAGTGTAATAACTCACACTGCTCCTCTCTCTCAGAACTGGAGGGTCTGTGTGCTGGGCAGTGTCCACACTGGGGTCAGATGGTCCTGGTGCTGTAGTATGAAGAGGATCAGACTCTGGGGCTCCCTCATCCTTGTGTCCTCCTGGTGGTGGTCCATCCTGCAGATTCCTCCTCCTCCTCCTACACCACCAGATCCCAAATCCTGCTGCTGCTGCCAGAACTACTGCAGCTCCCAGGACACCTCCTGTCACACCAGTAGACCTGTCTCCCTGGTCAGAGTCTGCAGGGAAACACAGCAACAGTAACAGACTGGTCTACTGCACTGGGACTGGAGCTCCTATTGTAACAGACTGTTCTACTGGACTGGGACTGGAGCTCCTATTGTAACAGACTGTTCTACTGCACTGGGACTGGAGCTCCTATTGTAACAGACTGGTCTACTGGACTGGGACTGGAGCTCCTATTGTAACAGACTGTTCTACTGCACTGGGACTGGAGCTCCTATTGTAACAGACTGTTCTACTGGACTGGGACTGGAGCTCCTATTGTAACAGACTGGTCTACTGGACTGGGACTGGAGCTCCTATTGTAACAGACTGTTCTACTGGACTGGGACTGGAGCTCCTATTGTAACAGACTGTTCTACTGCACTGGGACTGGAGCTCCTATTGTAACAGACTGTTCTACTGGACTGAGACTGGAGCTCCTATTGTAACAGACTGGTCTACTGGACTGGGACTGGAGCTCCTATTGTAAGACTGTTCTACTGCACTGGGACTGGAGCTCCTATTGTAACAGACTGGTCTACTGGACTGGAAGGAAACCCTTCTACAAACCAGTACCTAATTTTGCAATAAGGCTTAAATTGGGGGAAAAAATGAAAAATTACCTTTATAACCATGATGTAGATTTTGTTTGTCTGAGTTGTCTGACACTAAATATGAACAGAAGAAAGATAAATTGATTATTTTCTGTTTTCACTTTATTTCAAGATATGAGTGTAAAAGGAGGAAATAGTTTCAAGTTCTTGAAGATCTAGCAGATCAAGCAGAAGTTGAGAAGCTGCACATCTTTCTGAATTCTGTTCTAAGAGTCAATAACCAAAATTGGACTGATTAGTGATGTTTGGAGTTTACATTTCACAAACATGGGACTACTACTGCTACTACCACTAAATCTTATTTATGAAGAGCCTTTCCAAACCCCAGGATGCTGAATGCAGCTTAAAAGTCATGTTACTGTATTTGGTTAAAGGATATTTCTTTATTCTTCGTTATCACTAGTCATGTGCTTTAGTTCTGACAGGAAAGGGGCCTAATTCTGGACATACAGAGACAGTAGAGTTTTGGATTAAAATCGATGAGAGTCCTTCTCTGAACTGTATTCAATATCTCTCTGTTGCACCTAAGATTTTGAGTCAACCTCGAGTCTTTCAACACCCCAATATAACATTTCCATTCTCAGCTGTAGACAGGACCCTGACTTTATTTGATATACTCTGTTCAACTCTGTCTCCGTTGTAATTTAAGAGCTCAAAGCTGAGGAACAGGAGAAATGAGAGTGTAGGAGCTCTCCTCACCTTCGACAGTGACAGTGACAGTGATGACACTGATGGTCCTCTTGGTTCTCCTGTCTCTCACAGTGTAGATGCCCTGATCAGCCTGTGTGACTCTGTGTATGATCAGGTATCCCTCCCGCACTGAGACACGATCTTGTTGGGTGTCTGAGCTCTTTAGATAAACCACAGTGTTGTGAAACAGCACCTCCACCTCATCATCAAACACAGGGACTGAGAGATCTCCTCCAGACACTGCACTGCGGTTTTCTGTCCGAACTGAAAGAGACAGACGGAGTCACCATGAATTTCATCTCACTTCAAAGAACAGAGAAGAGGGTCACATCCCAGAGGACAAGGATAGAAGAGGTTGGATATAGAGGAGGCTGTGGCCTTTTGAATTATTGTGCTCTAAATCTAGTCGGGTTAACAAAACCTCAACATCCTTTGCCATCGTTTCGCTCGTAGGATGACTGCTTTCTCATCATGTTAAAAGACAAATTAGGTGCTGAAACCAGGATTTGTTTGTTTTTAAAGGGGCAAGTTTTCTGAATTACAACTCTATTCCTTTTTGAAATATTGGGTTTTCTTGTTTGTTAAGTGCTGTCCTGCAGAGACTCACACTTCAGTTGCCTATAATTGATCATTTCTTAAAATAACAATCAACTGATTAATAATTCCATTAGGGAGGGCACGGACATGTTAGGACTTTGCTAATTAACTATGGTACCTCCCTATTATGTACAAAGTTCAAATGTGCTCCTGTTTAGCAGTAATGTAATCAATGTTTTCAGGGCGCATGAGCACACAGTACCCATGGAGTTGGTGCCTACAACTGGATGGAACATTTGTTGACATTATCTGTACCTCAGAATATACGATTTATGTGATCGGTCTTGTTTCCCTGCACATCCAGGAAAGATATCTGCAGGTCTAAATGTTTAAATCTTCAAAGTCCTGCAGGCCAAGCAGGTGGAATTCTGTTTTCTGAAATACAGATCTGGAATCAAACCCAGAGCCCCAGCAATGCTGACCACTGTGCACCTTAAATGAACTAGATGAGCACACATGTCTCTCTCTTGTTTGCGAGTTGTGTAACCACATAAAACCGTTTCAGTAACTGATTCAGGAAGTGATGAAGGGACAGTGTGCAATGCTGTATAAGATTACTGTTTGATTTTTTTAGAATATCTTTAAGAAAAAGAAATGTAACTAAACTGGAAGTGGTTGTTTAAAGTTTGTTGTTCCTGTATTGGCAGTGGAATGAATGAATTTGCAGGGGCACTGTGCTATACTGTGGTCCAATCGACAGGTTTGGGGTTTCTACAGATCTCCAAGAGCAGAGCTGGGAGCAGCAATGTCTCGGGTACCTTAAGACCAGAGCACTGGTCCAGGGCTGTTTCGGGGCTCAAACAGGATGTTTAATTGGATTGATGAGGACTGGGTGCAGTGGGGCAAACTGTCGGGCAGCCTCATCCTCATCCTCACGGCCTCACAAAAATGTGAGCTGTGGTTTCAAGATTTATTGTATGACGTGAGCCTGTATGTTCAAAAGGTGATTCGTGTTATTAAAGATAAGTATTGGAATGTGTTACCTGTCACAGTGAGTCGAACGTCATCGAGAAACTGCAGTTGATCATGGTTCCCTCTGTAATAGCACTCGTAGTAGTCTTCATCTGAGAACTTTGTGTTGTGGAGGGTGAGAGAGAAGTTCCCCTGTCTGATCTTCTCTCTGGACACCTCAGCTCTGCCCTTATAGTCAGGGCCAGGATACTGTTTCCCACTGGAGACATCAAGCACTGGTCTGTGAGGAGTCTTCCAACGGATTCTGAGCTGCTCCTCAGGGATTCCAGTAGCCCTGGTCCCATCACAGGCCAGAGTGACCGAGTCACCCAGACGCACCGATAGTGGGAGCGCTGAGGAGACAGAGACACAATACAGCATTATACACACATACACACCCTCACAGACACACACTGGAGAGAGAGACACAGCAACACACCTAGACACCCCCTCACAGACACACAGCAACACAACTAGACACCCCCTCACAGACACACACTGGAGAGAGAGAGACAGCAACACAACTAGACACCCCCTCACAGACATACACTGGAGAGAGAGAGACACAGCAACACAACTAGACACCCCCTCACAGACATACACTGGAGAGAGAGAGACACAGCAACACAACTAGACACCCCCTCACAGAGACACACTGGAGAGAGAGAGACACAGCAACACAACTAGACACCCCCTCACAGACACACACTGGAGAGAGAGAGACACAACTAGACACCCCCTCACAGACACACACTGGAGAGAGAGACACAGCAACACAACCCCTCACAGACACACACTGGAGAAAGACACCCCCTCACACACACACACTCTGGAGCCCCTTACAGATGTGTCAGGGTCACCCAGTCTGGCAGCAGGTGCTCTTGTTGACTCTGGCCTTGAGACCTGAGCTCTCAGCTCTGTGTGACTCTACTTACCCCCAGGACAGCAGGAGACACAGAGCAGAGTCAACACCCTCCACATCGTCCAGCCAGACCCTAGAACACAGAGCTGTTTTAGAGTTCAGTGCTTCACTGCCTGAAGCCTGTCTTCAAACGTGATATAAAAACACTGACTTCTGTTAAATGATGGGTTTCTGTGTGATGCATTTTTTCTGTTACCTATAGACAGTGTTACATTTTATAATATTTAATATCTTATACAATATATCCATCGGGGCCGCTGGTGTGGAATAAGTGAATCTCAGGGCTGTGTGCTGTACTGTAACCTGAGCCTTCAGAGCTCTCACGGACCTCGGGGTGCACAGGGTGACACCCCAGGAGTGGGGGACAGCAACTGAAACATCTGATCCTACTGAACTCCATTTTAATGGTCCTGCCACGATTATCCACAGTAAATACATGACACTGAAGTAGGCCTGCAAATCACCATTACTGCAGGCAGTGTAGATTAATTAATTATCCATCATGATAACCTGAGAGTATTATGGAACCTACCAGTATTATGGAACCTACTGATCTATAACTTCTCTTTGTTTCTGTGAATTATTTAGTTCTTTATTTGTGTTGGATAATTAATAGTAAAATATTAAATCCAGGTCTAAAGGAAATGTCATACACAGATTCAAGAAACCAAGTGTTTTCCGTTTCACAGAAGGTGTTTTGATAGAAATTCTGATAAACCCCATGCATAGCAGTGAATGAAGAACACGAGGAACAACTGCAAGTGTTGAGGGATTAAGAAGTGTGAGGCTCTTCTGTACACAGAGGGGGGTGGGGGTGGGAAACAGGCTGCCCAGCCCTGTGGTTGAAGCCGATACCCTGTCTTCTCTCCAGACACAGCTGGGTGAGCTCCTCCAGTCAGGACAGGAGGCTCTGCTGTACACAGAGGGGGGTGGGGGTGGGGAACAGGCTGCCCAGCCCTGTGGTTGAAGCCAATACCCTGGAGCTTCTCTCCAGACACAGCTGGGTGAGCTCCTCCAGTCAGGACAGGAGGCTCTACTGTACACAGAGGGGGGTGGGGGTGGGGAACAAGCTGCCCAGCCCTGTGGTTGAAGCCGATACCCTGGCTTCTCTCCAGACACAGCTCGGTGAGCTCCTCCAGTCAGGACAGGAGGCTCTACTGTACACAGAGGGGGGTGGAGGTGGGGAACAGGCTGCCCAGCCCTGTGGTGGAAGCCGATACCCTGGCTTCTCTCCAGACACAGCTGGGTGAGCTCCTCCAGTCAGGACAGGAGGCTCTACTGTACACAGAGGGGGGTGGGGGTGGGGAACAAGCTGCCCGGCCCTGCTGTTGAAGCCGATACCCTGGCTTCTCTCCAGACACAGCTGGGTGAGCTCCTCCAGTCAGGACAGGAGGCTCTACTGTACACAGAGGGGGGTGGGGGTGGGGAACAAGCTGCCCGGCCCTGCTGTTGAAGCTGATACCATCAAGACACAGCCGGGTGAGATTCTGGGATCAACTTGCTAACTCTGGTAGTTAGCTTATGACCACTTTTCATTTGTAACCTTATGCCCTTACCGTTTAGTTTAGTTAGCTGCGTATAATTTTACCTAAATAATTACAGGACGTTTTTTATTGTCCCTTAAAACCGAATTTGTGATATATCACATTTGAAAACAATGTAGTGAAACGATCAACCGCGATTAACTGATGGTGTCGTTGTAAAATGGCGAGTCGTGCTACGAACAGGGAAGTAAGTCAAAGTGAAACTAAAGGTTTTGTACAATTTACAGCGCCCGTTCAACCAAAAGGAGCGAAGTACATCTAAAAAAATATAGCTACTTTCCCAAAACCAAAACGAATATGCAGGTACTATTCTCACGTCAGCCCAGATCAGCGCGAGATACTGTAGGAAGTGACTCACCTTCTGTGTCACACTCTCCAGTACTAGACATGTGTATAAAGCTGTATGGCTTGTTTCGCCGAGAAAAACGAGAAAACTCCCCTTTACTTTAAATTCATCAACCCGAGTTTTTCTTCTTCTTTTTATTATTCTCTAATTTCCAGTACTTGAAATCCTGCTGTCGCCCGCACTGGTCCGGACTTCTCCTGGGACAGTGAAACCGGGGACTTCCCCGTCCGGGGGACGGTGCTGAGCGCAGAGGCGCAGATAAGGAGTTGATGATTATGTTTGGTTTTATTTGTTAGAGCAGTATATACTAGTGTTTGTTTAGTGTTGGTTTGGAATGCTGTAGTTGTGTATTAAGGACTGTTATAGCTCTGGTTCTTGAAAAACTCAATGATTTAGACAATCTTAGAGTTAGTTATCTGCTTTTGTGTGTGATGTCTTTTTCAGGAATACCAGAGGTTCTCGAAATGCTGTAAAAAGAAAAGCGTTTTTTTTTTTAAGTGAGCGCTGGGTTTTATTTTATACAGGAAACGCATGCGTGTTGAAACACTATTTAAATTATATAAATGAGAAATAATCAAGCAAGGAAAACATGATCTATGTAAAAAAAATACAATTTGATCACATGATTTTCATCATTACCTCTGGTGGTTAAAGGTTTTTTTTTCTGTTGTTTTTTTTTTCTCTTCTACCTGTTTCTGATCCTCTGGTTGTAGTTGTATTTGTAAATTCTATACGTTTAATTAAAAAACAAAAATCATTTTTAAAAAAACGAGAGAAAACCGTTCTTCCAACGCGCCTGCGCGGCTCGGGTGTTTTCCAGTGTGGTTTCCTGGGCTGGACGTCACACTGATCTTGCAGCTGTCGCTCCTGAGCTGGGCCGGGATCTGTGGGGGGACGCTAAAATGTTTTAATGTTTTTAAAACATTTTTAAACCCCTTGAGCTCCCTGAGGTGGGTCAGGGGTTCGAGATACGGTCACCATTGCGGGTTGTGCGAGCCGGCTTACCAGCGCGGTGACGTCACCGCCCTCCCCTGTAATAGCAGGGCCACAGCCGCTGGGCTGACGGGAGATTGTCTTTTGGCTCAAGAGGCTGGGTCCCTGCTGAGTGACGCCGGAGACCCGGGTTCGAGTCCCCGAGGGTGGGGGGCCGACGTGAACCCCGAAGCATTACAATATTATTTTGCAGAATGTCGCAACTGGAAATGCAGTATTTCCTCGGTATCACACCAGCGACACCAGTACTTACTGGAATAAGGAGAAAGGCGGGGCGGCGGAAATATTGATCCGTTTCTGAAGGTTCAACAATGACCGTGTTTTATTTTCGAGCCTCGGCTGGCGCTGAACAACACAGAAACATTTGTTAGTCTTAATTCTTCAAAGGTGAGAGTGATCGCTCCTCACAGTCTCTCCCCGCACAATCACACGTGCAAGAATTACTTCATTTTGAATGTTCAGTGATCACCAAAAGCGACCTAAGGGGCCACTGTTTAGCATTTCGTATAATGAATGGAATGAAGCTATTGTGAAGGTATTGAATTCAGTTATAAAGTTCTACTACACTGGCAAGTACAAGAAACAACTAAGTTGACTCAAAAACTGACGTCCTTACCCGAGCATCAGCATCAGGAACACAAGAAAAAGGAATCACGTAGTGTATTTACGGCTAATTTGGGCCGTCATTCTCACACTGCAGTGTACAAAGCTGAACAGAACTGAACACAGAGAGCTGCCCTGGTGTGAGAAGAGATCACTTGTCTCTTGGTCACCTGATACAATCTTAGTGGCCCCTCGCCAATAACAGCGCGACACAGGTACACGAAGTGGGAAGTTAGAAACTCTTCCAGTTCTATCGCCCACCAGACACACGACACAGCGCCGTGACATGGAGGCACAGACTCTACTGCTCTTACCCTGTGGGTAACTCGCTTTTTCTTCCTTTCTTCCTTTATTGCAACCTGCTATGATCTATGTAATTAATAAGACGACCCAGTCAAAATGTCAGGAGCGCGAAATAAGCAATTTTAGTTCAATTTAAGTTCAAGATTTCGGTTGGCGCATGTTGCTCTTGAATTAATAATAAAAAAAAGTATTTTGCTTTTCCACCGCGATATCAACTTTAAAGTTATAATTAACAATCCAGTTTATTTTATCCTTTATTTAGGATAAAAATAAACTGCTTCGTCATTTTGAAACTATTATTATTATTATTATTATTATTATTATTATTATTATTATTATTATTTTATTTTGCTAAGACTAGTGTTTTTCAAGACATGATTGCCTGTTCTCAGGAGATGTTTTTACAGTCCTCACGATCCATGAAGAAATGACATTTATTATCACCGATCTGACATTAGTACAACCAATCCATGTTTTTCAAGCCGAATGTATAAAACTACATTTTCATATTAAAATAGAAATAAAGGCATCGAATAGAATTGCTAAGGTGGGTAATAAGAATTACACCCAGTTGAACTGATAAAGGAGTCGGAACAGGAGGAAAGATGAAATTTCGTGCGGGTGTTCAGAGCTGGACGGCGGACAGGGGCTGAGAGACCGTGTGTGTGTGTGTGTGTGTTCACATTTCCAAAGCAACCCCCTGTTTGTCGAGCTTAATTACAATTACCACAGTATTGCTCAAGTACAAAAACAGACCCCGCTTGACTGCAACAGAAGATCTAACTACAGTGTACGGAAATACTAACATGAACATACTCTGTGCTTTCTCGCTCGGGGTGCCCCGCTACTCTCAACAACACATCATCAGTAGGGCGAAACTAACCTGTCTCACGGCGGTCTAAAACCAGCTCACGTTCGCTATTAGTGAACAATCCAGCGCTTGGTGGTGAATTCTGCTTCACAATGATCGGAAGAGCCGACATCGAAGGATCGAAGAGCGACGTCGCTATGAACGCTTGGCCAGTTATCCCTGCGGTAACTTTTCTGACACCTCCTGCTTCGGACCCCAAAAGCCATACTGTCTACTTACAGTATTTGCAAAGTGCCAGACTTTGTTCAACTAATAATTACCGACTAGCCATTGTAAGTAGCTCTGCAATTTTCAATAGGAACACAACTCGCTATAATTTGAAAACTGTTTTAATTCTGAATGTAAAAAGTCTCCAATAGGCCTTACGATGATGTAGTATGATTTCCTATGCTTTCCAGACCAGCATAAAGTCCTTTCCGAATTCTCTGCAGGCGCTGCTGTGTGGGCTGTGGTCTCTGGAGCAGTCAGTCTGGGGGACACAGTCACCCTGCCCTGTGACCTCGAGCTCCGACACGAGACCACCTGGTTTCAACACCATAACGAGACCCTGGCTCTGAGGATTTTAGCCAGTAAGAACCAAGTGGAGCAGCAGACTGAACCTTTTGACTACTTGAAGAGACCGGACTCTCGCTTCAGCCTGGTGCTGAACCCCTCCACTAACTCCTCCAGTCTGAGGATTGAGGGGGTCAGAGTGACAGACCAGGGGCTGTACTACTGCGCCACCAGAGAGAAGGCAGGAATTAACATTGGAAATGGGACCTGGCTGAGGCTCCATGGAGGAGGTGAGAACAGTTTTGTTAAGTGTCCTATCCAGAGTGTGAGTGTGTGTGTGTGTCCTGTGATGGACTGGTGTCCTGTCCAGGGTGTGTGAGTGTGTGTGTGTCCTGTGATGGACTGGTGTCCTGTCCAGGGTGTGTGAGTGTGTGAGTGTGTGTGTGTGTGTCCTGTGATGGACTGGTGTCCTGTCCAGGGTGTGTGACTGTGTGTGTGTGTCCTGTGATGGACTGGTGTCCTGTACAGGGTGTGTGAGAGTTTGTGTCCTGTGATGGACTGGTGTGCTGTCCAGGCTGTGTGAGTGTGTGCGTGTGTCCTGTGATGGACTGTTCCTGTTTCCTGTCAGGACAGCTTGTAACTGTTCTGAAGTTCTGGTGTAGTGACGTCCTGTGATGGACTGGCTCTGGTGTCCTGTGTACCAGGAGAACAGTCCTGTTCTCTCTGTCTCTGCCCTGTCTTGAGCCCAGGGTTTCCAGGAGAGGTTCTACAGTAGGTTTTACTGTGACAACAAGGGGCTCTTTGATAAGAGATGGATGGAATGGTGAGAATAATCTGCGGTCTTCTAGCAATCTTCTGATCTTTACAACATTGTTGTTGTAGCACCAGAGCAACTGAACAACATGTCTGAAAATGCCACCTGTAGGACTGAACCCCACCGCGAGTGCTGTACCCTGCTGGTGTGGGTCCCTCCAGTCTGCGCCCTGCTCTCGGCCCTGGTCTCCTCCGCCTGCGTCTGCTGCCTCTGTCACCGGAAAGGCAAGATGATATTGATGGTGTCGGATACAGTCGCTGCCTCCTGCCTGAAGCGCTTCTTCCTGCTTCTAGTGTGATAAGGGGAGTCACATACAGACACGAAGTACAGGCCAATCTGGACTGCCAGGAAACCTGTGATAATGACAGTGCTCAGTAATATTGTAGCAGTGCTCAGTGAGACAGCAGCAGTGCTCAGTAATATGGTGGCAGTGCTCAGTGAGACAGCGACAGTGCTCAGTAATATGGTGGCAGTGCTCAGTGAGACAGCAGCAGTGCTCAGTAATATGGTGGCAGTGCTCAGTGAGACAGCGACAGTGCTCAGTGAGACAGCGACAGTGCTCAGTAATATGGTGGCAGTGCTCAGTGAGACAGCGACAGTGCTCAGTGAGACACCGACAGTATTTGTTGATATAATAACTTTGTTCAGTGCTTACCTTAAGTCAGGTAGATGATTCCCTTATACATGTATAGGTGATAAACAGCAGGGGGTGTCCAGACTTGATTAAATACCTTTACAAGTACATATGTACAGTAGCTCACACGTCTGGGGACAATATGAACAATCTGCAGTGTTTATTTCTGATTAAACTCTGCACTGCTGTCTTTTTCATAGAACTATTGTCCTGTTATAAATTGTGGTGTATAGCAGACAGCGCAGACTACCTAGATAGATAGATAAGACTTTATTGATCCCAAAGGGAATCATGATTCCCTGACTGAGTCTAGTCTGTCTCCTTGTGCTGCTCCTGCCTGATCGCAGCAGTGTGTGACAGCAGGTGTCTGTTTCTTCCTTCTCTGCCAACCCAGGGGCCAGACACACTACAGACCCCCCGCAGAGCAGGAGGAGCAGGAGAGGAGAGCAGGACCGCCAGCAGGTACCCTGTCTCTCTCGGAGCAAATATCATTCCCACAACATGCCGAAGTACATTTCCATGACATACTCTATAGAACAACACACTCCAGGAACATGTGCTAGAACATGGCCAGGACATGTGCCAGAAAAAAAAATGTGTTCTGGTACGTACTGTAGAACACAGTGGAAAACAGAGCAGAGAGTCCAATGGAACCGAAACCATCTAAATATTCCGTCTGTTGAGAAAGGTACGGTTAAGGATTCAGTCTTTTATTGTGATTGATATGTGTGTTTGCTCAGTACTGGACGCTGGAGATCTGCAGGGCTGCAGTAGTACTGTGCGATACCAGGAACTCGCTACTGCGCGCCGAACACGGTGCCCCCGGTAGGCGAGGATTGTTTTGACCTCGGAACCGAGCCCGCTGGCCCTTTTCCTGTCAGTGAAGGGAGTGCAAGCCAGCAGTCTGCGCTCCCGTTTGAGAAGTTGCTGTCAGCTGTTCGTTAAATGACAGTAAAGAGTCATTAAAGCGTGCGTATCGAAAGCTGCCGCAGTTCGAAGCCCGGAGCCGTGCTCAGCTGTCCGGTGAGCTTCGTGTTGGCTTTTCCCAGGACGAGGAGAGAGAGGTCCAGTACGCCACCCTGGACATCCGAGCCGCGCCGAACCGCAGCAGGAGAAGTCCGGTCCAGAGCCCGGAGTCCTGCACCTACTCGGACATCGGCCGCGCCCGAACCGGGCAGGCGGGCAAGAGGACAACGGCGCGTCTCGGTTACTGACTTTACACGAGCTTTTCCCCAGGAGTTTTCTGAAACAGGTCTGTTGATACCGGCGGTGGGACAGCAGTCTTCCGTGTTTGGCTCAACCCGAGATGAAACAATTAAACAGAGTATTTTCCCAGTTAAGACATGTGCAGGGCTTTTGTGAAAGGTCTTCCGCAGTTAACCAGTCATCAAAATGTTCATTTCGATAACAGTTCGGTACCTTTCTCGATCAAAATAGAAACCCTCAGGGCGGGTGAGCAGTTTTCACAGTAAACCGTCGGTTTAACGGGCTTCGGATTCAACAGACGAAATCTGCTGAAGAGGAATTTTGTGTCTGTAAAATCAGAAATACGAGACTCTCCGCGCGTTAAGCGGAAAATAACACAAATATGAATGAAATGTTAAACAGGACTGAAGTTTAAGAAAAGCAATGTTTAGCCTACCCAACGCTAGCCTAAAGAGGTACTGTAGGTCAGTTGTTCACGACGAATGTTGTATGCTGTAGCGAATTTTATACAGTAATAAACAGCTTATATACTTAATCATAAAATAACCAACTATATGAATTGACTATCTTAATTTCACATGTTTATATTTTTTTTTCTCATTGAACCGTGTGATTTTGGGGCTGGAAATTCGTGATGTAATTACATGACATTTGTTCGGTGTATACTGGGTGTACAATGCATGCATTTCTACCGTGAGGAACAAATTGGGTTCCGTTTTCGCTTCCAGTTTACGTGTGGAAACAGGGACATAATTGCGATTAATTGTGCAGCGTTGGAGAGCCAGCATTCCTCCACCCGTGTCGGCAATTTGTCGTGAAAAGACTCGAGTGGCGAAGCTGTCGGTGCACAATTGCTGCTGCTGTTCAGTTTTTGTGTCAAGAGTTTCACTTCCTGTTTCTGAAATAGTGATTCCTCAATAACAACAACAACAACAACAACAACAACAACCCGCCTCAGGCAAGTTCTGGCGACCTGCAGTGCTCACGGTATTACATAAATTAGTGATTAGTAATTAGCTGATTGTCTGAAGCGAATTCTGTCTTCTGACCCGAAAGCGTTAGGGGTGCCCATCCCCGTGTGAGTGGGGGTGACTGTTTAATGAGCCCGTTCGCAACTGGTTTATGTGACACAGACCCACGCCCGACGTGTCTGGAATTTAGGAGGGAAGAACATGCAAACTCCACACAGACAGCGCGTCTCAGCCCGGGAATCGAACCCGAGACCCAGGAGGCGTGCAGATGTCTTCGCTGTAGCCAATGTGGACAGATGCAGAAGAGTCTTGTTCTTCAAAGGACCCGACGAAATTGAATTGATGTCACCCTGTTCTTTTTGGGGAATAGAAAAAAAAAGGGAACCAAGGGAAGTCGTGTTGCTTTTCTTTTTAGGTTCATGTTCAAATATTAATTTGCACCAAAAACAAAAAGCAGTGACAAAAAGGCTGCTTTAGTCTCATTTAAATTCGAGGTCAGCTCATCGGGGCTCAGAGCTTTTTTTTCCTGCTGCTCCACTCTGACCACCCAGAGCTGGTTCGTCTACCCTGAGTTATATTAAGACCATGAGTGTAGCTGTAGCTGGTGTCAGCAAACTCTGAAAACCACAGAGCCCAGTTCTGTATTTTAAACCTGCGCAGAGCACAGAGCTGGGGAGAGGTGTGAGGACATCAGAGGTGACAGAGACCTCATCTCCCCCCCAGTGTTTCCACTGACAGCGAGACTGCAGGACCTGTGTGTTTGATCTGAGAGGAGAGCAGAGAGGGTGTGGGGGTGTGTGAGTGACCGATTCTTCTCCGTGTGCAAAATACATGAGATCACAACTTTCTAAAGATGTACAAACCCACAGTTCTCATTTCCTCAACCACAACTATTTCCACCAGCCTGTAAAAACACTTTATTAATATTCACAGTAAAAAAGAACACAGTTTATTCCCTTTGTGTCTTTGTGTCTGGTTAGTATTTCACTGTTCCTGCTCCCAGTTTGTCTTGTGTGTTGAACGTGACACCGTTCACTGGTGTTACAGAAATGTTTTTATGAAGCAGTGAATTGTCTCTTCAAGCCCACAGCAAACCCTACTGGCCAATACTGACTGGACCTGCAGGACACAGTACTGACCGACACTGACTGACCACAGAGGAGCTGGGCTCTGGACCTGCAGGACACAGTACTGACCGACACTGACTGACCACAGAGGAGCTCGGCTCTGGACCTGCGGGACACAGTACTGACCGATACTCACTGACCACAGAGGAGCTGGGCTCTGGACCTGCAGGACACAGTACTGACCGATACTGACTGATCTCATTGTAAAGGACAGAGACAGACTTTGGGCTGTACTACAGCCTGTTCAGGCTCTTATTAGACACACTGTATCAACACACCAATTTTACAATATTTACTGCTTTATTTCCCCCTGTTGTGCAGCGCTGATCTGCATGTATGTTTGATTTGGAAATCCTGAAGCTCTTTTACGACCCTAAAGCATCTTTTCAATTGAAAGAGTGAATTGGAGAGAGAGAGTTGTGCTATGGTATTGTTATATTAATAAACGGGGTTACCGGAGATTAAAGTTAGCCAGTACGATTTATTATTATTTTTATTTGTTTAACTTTTTATTAGTAAAGCAAGAGGAAAAAGAATACAAACAAGAGCGCATATAACATATCAGTTACATCGTCAGGGGTACATATTACAATGCAAATACACAATATAAAAAAGTTTAAACAGCAAATAAAGATAAGGTCCGCTCAGCTTTCATGTTTTTACATTTCGAAATCTGTAAGTCTGTAAACACGCCTTTGCATCTACTTCGAACACTTCAAACAGGACTCTTCCCAGATCGTTTCACTTTGTGTCTACAACAACGTGCCAGTGTAAGTCAATTACAAGAGATACAAGCCAGTATTGTTTTGATGGAAGTCACATGCGCTGGCGCCGCCTTAGGTACGTAATCCACATCTGTCCAATCAGGCCCAGGAATATCACCTGGACCCGCCCCCCTTGTTAGCGATGAGCCTTCCTGACGTCATAAAAGAGCGCCGGATGTTGTTCCCTCGTTGGGAATGTAGCAGGTGCGTTTGCTGTTTTGCGGTAGCGGCGAAATTTGTTTGGGCTCTTCGCTGCTGTCCTTTACTAAGACAGGCGAAGATCATAACCAGAGTCTCATGCTCAACCGATATACCGGGTCACTCGACCTCGCTGTGGGCTTTGAAATGGGCGAGTTTCCGGCGGACGGGCGGCTGACCCGGCGTGAGCGGTGAGTATCCGGACACACGCTGACCGAGCCTCTCTAGAGCAGCACCGACACGTCCGCTTCCAAAAAGCGTCTGAAATAGTTTAGTACACGTTTCAGGGGTGTGACTGTGCGTGCTGGTAATGATAAAATATCCTGTTTTTAATTAATAAATGTTCTGCACATTAGTTGTGGTGGAGGGGAGTCCCCATTACCTGTAAAGCGCTCTGAGTGGAGTGTCCAGAAAAGTTTCCAGTTTCCAGAAAAGCGCTATATAAGTGTTAGCACTTATTATTAATTATAATTATTATTCTCTGTGCCTTGAAGACCTTTGTTTCCAGTTTAGAGCTCCGTGATTTTAATGAGGAGCTTTTCTGGCTGACTCCAGACACTTGATAATTCTGTTTAATGAACCTTTTGAGCTCCCCGGAACTATGCCACTCTCCTGGGACAAGTGAGAAATGTTTGTTTTTTTTGGATGCGAGACATTGATTAGTCGCCTTAATATAGCGGGGGTTAGTCCTGTGAGCTGACTTCAACCCTGCAGGCCTGTGTCTGTTCCCCTAGTTAACGGCAATAACGTCAATATTCATACTTTTTCGTTACAAACTGAATAAATCTTCTTATCTAATGGCTCAGATCTGATTAAAGATCACACCCACAGAAAGTGGGAGATGAGATTGTCTAATTTTACTAACTAAAAAAAGTATATGGAAATATTAAAGATGAGGAGATCCCCTGAAGAAGGCTTCACAGCTGAAACGTTGTATTCTTCTCAGCAGGGAATAATTACTTGTTCCTTTGCAGACTAAGCATGCTGATGCAGCTCCCCACCTGAGCTAAGATTAGGAGATGTTGTACTGTAACGGTTTATATGAAACATCTTAGTTTTAAACCATTTCTATTAACACATTTACAACTTATTTAAAAAAACTTTGCAGGAGATGCAAGTGTCAAATGTGCATGTCCCCTTCTGAGCTTTTTGTGAGTCACTCAATGCTTGGAGATCATTGAAGTTTGGTTCAGCACACTCTGCAGTTTCAGGCTGCAGAAGGGAGAAGCCATCTTGTCTGTGCTTGTGAGTATCACTCCCAGCTCTTAGTTACTCGACAGCTCCGTCAGCCCTGCGCAGGTGCACTGTGATTCTCTCAGCCTTGTCCCCGGTGAGTGTGACGCAGGTGTGTCCCCCCAGATCTGGGGAGCAGAGCTCGTTGGCTTCTCACTGAAACCCCAAAGTGCCCCCTGGGTAAAGTAACTGGGGTAGTGAGTTATCTGAAATGGGGGCTGAGGGGTTGATGAAGGAGAGGAGCCCGGAGGAGTGAACCTGCCTCAGTCTTGGGAACTGGAGCTGAGACGTTGACCTCCTGCTCCGGTGTTCAGGCTGCATCTCCCTCCCATCCGGAGCAGTCTGGAAGATCTGGGAGAAGCCAACAGGAAGAAACTCCTCCTGGACCTCGACTCTGGGAGGAGCCCAGTGCCTGGACCCCCCCCCCCTGAAAACTGGGGCTGACCAGGAAGAGGAGGAAGAGCCCATACCCCCTGGAGACTTGGGTTGACCAGGAAGAGGAGGAAGAGCCCCTGGAGAGGAGGAAGAGCCCCTGGAGACTTTGGTTGACCAGGAAGAGGAGGAAGAGCTTGGACCTCCTGGAGACTCGGGTTGACTGGGAGGAGCCCAGGGTTGTCATCAGAACTACGGAACAAGGGGGAGAGAGAGCCTGTGGACAACAGGCCTGTGTTTCTCCAGGACGGGTCACCAGAACAGCAGCTCTGGACCGGAGCAGTCGGGACTCGGTGGAGCACAGGCTGCCTTCAGGCCTGTTTATTCCCACCAGACACAGCTCCTGCAGGAGGAACCTGACCCTGCAGGCAGGGAGAGGTCAGGGAGGCTGTGGGACAGGTGGGGAGGGACTGGGAATGTGGGAGCTGCCCCCCATGTTAGAAAATGGGACCAGGCACCCAAGGGTAGGGCAACACTCTTTGTCTGATTCTTAAACCTGAGGCCACTACAGAAGATTGCTCAAAGGATTTTTTTGCAATGAGTATCATGTGTTACTCAGTGGAGTCTCCAGGTGTTGGTTTAAAACTCTGAGCTGTCCTGTTTCTTAATGGAGATGCTGGATGTGTCCCGCAGGTTCGCTCATACAGGGACACAGTCTGGAAGTCCTGCTCCCTGATGGAGTCCGTGAGATCAGGGTGATCTCTCTCAGGAGTGTCCCACCTCTGTTCTGGATCAGCCAGGTAGAGAATGGAGGTTGTTCTCTGTGTGTGGTTCAGGGTGATGTGTGGGATCATGCGATGTGATTTTCTGTCGTCTTTATATTGTCTCTGCAGGCGCTGCTGTGTGGGCGGTCATCTCTGGAGGAGCCGAGCTCAGAGCAGTCAGACTCGGGGACACAGTCACCCTGCCCTGTGACCTAAGACTCTGAGACGAGACCACCTGCTTGCCAAGGAGAAAGCAGACCCTGTCTGTGGGGGTAATGGCTTATAAAAACCCTATACAGCAGCAGAATGATCCCTCTGACCACTGGAAGGGACTTGACTGGTGCTGCAGGCTGTCTGATCTTCCTACTTGTGTTTTACAGGAAATGAAGAGCCTACCCCTGACTTGAACCCTGAGCCCTGCCCAGCCTGACAGGAGATCGCAGCACGAGTGAGTCTGATCTTCACCCTGTTCTCTGCTCTCCTTCTGCATGTGTCTCCACTGGCTCAGTCACGGAGCAGGAGAGAGAGGTGAGTGAGACACCTGTCCTGTGTGTATACAGTCTAGAGAGGCACCTGTCCTGTGTGTATACAGTCTAGAGAGGCACCTGTCCTGTGTGTATACAGTCTAGAGAGGCACGGTACAGGGACACACCTGACCTGTATTTTAAAGAAGAAGGTTGTGAGTTTGGATGTGGAAGTGATGACTGTCTGATACCCTTGAGCTCTGGGGCACAGTGGAAGCAGGTCTTGTCACTGACAGTGTTAATGACGTCTGTCTTGTTTCAGTTTAAATGAAAGATTTGTCAAAAATGCAGTTAGACAGGGCTGAGAACTACTTCAGTGTCCGGTTTATTCTGGACGTAGATTTGAGCTTCGAAAGTATAGAAATGACGATTTTGACCATATGATGTTAATCCTAATATCTGACCAAGTATGAATATGTAAATAAAGCTTTTTATTATTGTCGTTCATCTCCGATCCTCCTCACAAGCCCACGAGATTCCCTGGAAAACACAGACGGAAGTTCGGACCAGATCGGCGGAAGTCTTAATGAAGGGACTGCTTTGTACCAAAACAACTGAAAACCTGACAGAATTAACAAGGACTCCTTTTCTTGGATATTCTCTGTACTTGTTAACCACTAAACCAGACCGTCTCTCCAGTCTGTTTCCTGAATAATTAGTTCATTGGCCTATTTCCCATGCTGGGAATGCACTGGGATGGTTAGTCACTAAACCAGTCAGTCTCTTTCCTGAATGTTTTATTTGTGTTGCATAGTGAGTTTACTGCTTAGTCATTGCAATGTTTAGTCACAGCCCAGTCTTTGTCCCGAATATTTACTCTTTTATTCACTGTACTGGTTAGTCACTGGGATTGGTAGTCACAGTACTAAGTAATCCCTAACAGGTATTCACTGTAGTGGCCTGTCAGTGTGATTGGTATTTGTTGTAATAGATAATTACTTAATCACTATACTTTGTATTCACTGTGGTTGGTACTGAGTATTCAGTGTAACAGATAAGCAGTGTAATGATTATTCTCTGTGACTGATAGGCCCTGTACTGGGTATTCACTGTCACAGATAACTTTGTGTTGGAAATTCACAGTAATGGTTTACAAGATATTCCCTGAAATGGTAAGTCACTACGCTTGTTCATGTCTTTGCTTATTTATTATTTTATTAAATGTTCACTGTAATGGTTGGACACTAAACCAGTCACTGTCTTTTAGGAATAACTGTCTCTTCACTCTGCTGGGTGTTCACAGAAATGGCTGCACACAAAAACGGTCCCTCTGTTTTGTGAATGATTATTGTACTACATAGTCACTGTTCTGGGTATTCACTGGGATGACGAGGGGAGTGGGGTAGTGTCACTGGGATTGGTCACTATACTAAGTAATCACTGTAAAAGATTTACTGTAGTGGCCTGTCACTGTAATACATAATGATTCATTCACTATACTTTGTATTCACTGTGGTTTGTACTGAGTGTTCACTGTAATAAATGTCTGCACACAAATAGTCAGTCTATTTCATTAATAATTGTATTACATAGTCACTGTGCTGGGTATTCACTGGATTGGTGAATATTGTACTACATAGCTTCTATACTGGTTATTCACTGGAACGCAGTGAGTCACTAAACCAGTGGGTCTCTCTGTGCTCACTGTAATGGTGAGAGGAGTGGGGTACCAGCCAGGTGAGAGCTGGAGGAGTGGGGTACCAGACAGTTGAAGCCAAGGAACATTCCTGTGTGACACTGAACACGCTCAACCGGAATCTGTGGGATCCTGAAGGAGGAAAAGTCAAGAGGGAGGACAGACGCCCCAACATCGGAGCTCTCTCCCGGTCGTCTCGTCTGGACGTCGGGCTCCAGGATCTCAGGGAAGGTTCCCTCCTCCCAGCCCGGCTCAGGCCTGAGGAGTCTGGAAGATCTGGGAGAAACTCCTCCTGGACCTCGACTCTGGGAGGTGCCCAGCACCTGGAGACCCAAGGGTGTCAAATTCATGATGGGGGTGCAAGGGTGTCATGGGGGTGTCACCTGAACGAGGTGAGGAAGGGGAGAGAGAGCCTGTGGACAACATCTGTTTCTCCAGGACGGGTCACCAGAACAGCAGCTCTGGACCGGAGCAGTCGGGACTCGGTGGAGCACAGGCCGCCTTCAGGCCTGTTTATTCCCACCAGACACAGCTCCTGCAGGAGGAACCTGACCCTGCAGGCAGGGAGAGGTCAGGGAGGCTGTGGGACAGGTGGGGAGGGACTGGGAATGTGGGAGCTGCCCCCCGTGTTGGGGAAACGGGACCAGGCAGCCAGGGGTGAAGTGGGGTAATACTGTACCAGGCTGGAGAGGGCAAGAGGATGTTCTTAACTGGACAGGAGGGGATGAGGTGCCAGGCAGGTGAGTGCAGACCAGGTGAGTCTCTCCTTCACTGGCTGTCCCTCGCAGGTGACGCTGGTCTTACATGATCGGGGCTGATCGGACCAATCTGGGATCCACAGACTCAGGGGGGGACAGAGTAGGAGTCGTCTCGGGGAGACATCCAGGGTGTCCCGATCTCCTGCCTGCTGGAGCCTGTGAGGATGACCATGATGACGAAGAGCTGCAGGTGACCCTGATTCAGGCTGCTCCTGGGAGACGAGCTCCAGGTGGAGAGCCAGTGGACTCCTCCTATCGGGGCTCCAGGGGGTGACCCTCAGGGCTGTGTCCTGACCTCCTGCCGTCTCTCGCCCACAAGAACCTGGTCAGTGTGCTGTTGACCCTACACTCTCGAACCCGAGTCCAACACCAGCCTCCAGCATGAGCACAAGGTCAGGTTAGTCCTGTCACTCCTGTGTCACACGCAGGGCATGAACACACAACCCTACTAGTGAGAGGAGAACCTGCACTAACTAGTAAAGTTACTAGTATTGATATTAGAGCCTGGTGAAGTATGTTATTCTTGAATTAATAGTAATACTATTAGTAGACTTATTTTATTAGCAGCACTATTATTGGAAGCAGTATTATTGTCGTTTTCAGTAGCAGTACTTGTAATAGAAGCAGTGTTGCTGTTTTTTTTTCCCCAAGAGGACACTAGTAAGAGAAACAGTTCTACTGTTATTTTCAGCAGAAACACTGGTGATAGAAGCAGCACTCTTGTCACCTGTATGTAATCTGTATGACACCACCATCAGGACTAGAACAGAGAGCTCAGACATGCCTCTGCTCTGTAGTTGTGATAGGATCCACACAGCTCCTCTGTGCTGAGTGATGTTGTGTAGTTATTGTACAGCTGTAATAGTTAAGGTCAGGTTTTCTCAATCTTGAGTGACAGGTGAACGCTGGGCTGAAGACAGATGACCAGGCACAGAGAGACTGCTGCCCTCAGACACACAAACCAGCTGTCACAGCTGTGTAGCCTACAGCAGCGCTTCCTGGGATGGAGGTGGGATGCTCTGTTCCCTTTGCCATTTTCCAGTAAGTCTGGTGGCTGACACTGGGAAGACCTGTATGTTTGAAGATTAAACCCTCTCCTGTTTTCTCTTCCCTAATTTTCAAGGCTGTCCAGAAGCTGCCAGTGGGAAGACAGGTATGGCTGGGAATTGGGATAGAGGTTGGTTACCCTCTCCTGTGTTTCTTTTCCTTAATTTTCCTGGATGTCCAAAAGAATTGACAGTGGGAAGACGGAGTGGAAGGGGAGTTGGAATGGAGGTGGGAATCCTATTTTTTTTTCCCAGCCAGTGGGAAGACCAGTGTGGATGGAGTGTTGGGATGGAGGTTGATGCTCTGTCCTGTGTTCATTTCTGTGGTTTTCCAGAATGTCCAATGGGAAGACCTGTGTCCAGTGGCAAACAGTGGGAAGACGACGGGCTGTAACCCTCTCCTGTTTTCTTTTCCTTAACTTTCCAAGATGTCCAGGGGCAGACAGTGGAGAGACAAGTATGGCTGGGATAGAGGTTAGATGTTCTCTCCTATAATCCTTTCCCTGATTTTCTAGGATGTCCATAAAATTGACACTGGGAGGACGGGTATGGAGGAGGAGTTGGAATGGAGGTTGATGGTCTCTCCCGTCTTTTCCCTTATTTTCCAAGATGTCCAGAGGCTGCCAGTGGGAAGACCGGTACGGATAGGAAGACAGAATGGGGGTTGATGGTCTCTCCTGTCTCCAGCAGTGCCTCCTGCTCTGAGGTCAAACACCAAAATGTCAAGGGTCAAAGGTCAAGATGGACTCCAATGCGGGGGCAGACAGTGGGAAGACCAGTGTGGATCGAGTGTTGGGGTGGAGGTTGACGCTCTGTCCTGTGTTCATTTCTGTAGTTTTCCAGGATGTCCAGAGGCAGACAGAAGACGGGTTGTCCAGTGGCTGACAGTGGGGAGACCAGTATGGATGAGGAGTTGGGATAGAGGTGGGATGCTCTCTCCTGTGATCTTTTCCATTTTCCAGACTGTCCAGAGGCTGCCAGTGGAAAGACGGGTATGGCTGACAGTTGGGATAGACGTTGGTTACCCTCTCCTGTAATTTTGTCCCTAATTTTCCAGGCTGTCCACAAGCAGACAGTCGAGAGGCAGGTGTGGTGCTGGGATTGATGCTGAACTCTCTCCTGTATGATTTTCCAGGCTGACCGGAGGTGGCCAGTGGGAAGACTGGTATGGTTGGGATAGAGATTGGATGTTCTCTCCTTTAATCTCTTTCCTACTTTTCTAGGATGTCCAGAAAATGTCAACCCTCTCCTGTATTTTCCCTAGTTTTCCAGGATGTCCCGAGGCGGCCAGTGGGAAGACGGGTATGGCTGGAAGTTGGGATAGAGGTTAGATGCTCTCTCCTGTAGTCTTTTCCCTTATTTTCTAGGATGTCCATAAAGTGGGAACACGAGTATGGAAGGGGAGTTGGAATGGAGGTTGGATGCTCACTCCTGTCTCTTTTCCCTAATCTTCCAGAGTCCAGAGGCTGCCAGTGGGAAGATGGGTATGGATGAGGTGTTGGGGTTGACATTGGACTGTACTGAATTGTCCAGGCTGGCCAGAGGCTGCCAGTGGGAAGATGGGTATGGATGAAGATTGAACCCTCTCCTGTATTCTTGTTCCCTAATTTTCCAGGATGTTCTGAGGAAGATGGGGAAGACCAGTGTGGATGAAGGTTGATGCTCTGTCCTGTGTTCATTGCTGTAGTTTTCCAGAATGTCTTGAGGCTCCCAATGGGAAGATGGGTATGGCTGGGAGTTGGGATAGAGGTTGGTTACCCTCTCCTGTAGTCTTTTCCCTAATTTTCAGGATGTCCAAAAGAATTGACAGTGGAAAGACCGATTTATAGGTGGGAAGATGGATTGGAGTTCAGATGCTGTCTAGAATGTCCAGAAAACAGCCAGAGGCAATACTAGTGTGGATGGGGGTTGATGCTCAGTCTTGTTAATTTCTGTAGTTTTCTAGAATGTCCAGTGGGAAGATAGGCATGGATGAGGAGTTGGAATGGATGTTGGAAGCTCACTCCGGTCTCTCTTTTCCCTAATTTTTCAGGCTGTGCCAGAGGCTGTCAGTGGGAAGACCGGTATGGATGAGGAGTTGGAATGGAGGTTGGATGCTCTCTCCTGTCTTTCTTTTCCCTAATTTTCCAGAGTCCAGAGGCTTCCAGTGGGAAGATGGGTATGAAAGAGGTGTTGGGGTTGACACTGGACTCATTGGACTGTATTTTCCTAAATTTGTTGAGGCTGACAGTGGGAGGACAGGTATGAATGAAGATTGAACCCTCTCCTGTATTCTTGTTCCTTAATTTTCCAGGATCTTCTGAGGAAAACAGTGGAGAGACAGGTATGGATGTGAAGATGGAGTCGGGGTTGGGTGCTGTCTCCTGTGTTTCTTTTCCCTAATTTTCCAGGGTGTCCAGAGAAGTCAGTGGGAACATCAGTGTGGATGGAGGTTGATGCTCAGTCCTGTTTTCATTTCTCTAGTTTTGCCAGAATGTCCAGAGGCTGACAGTGGGAAGACCAGTGTGGATGAGGAAGACAGGATGGGGGTTGATGGTCTCCTGCTCTCTGAGTTCATACACCAAAGTGTCAGGGGTCAAAGGTCAAGATGGACTCCAATGCAGGGGCAGACAGAGGGAGGACCAGTGTGGATGGAGGTTGATACTCTGTCCTGTGATCATTTCTGTAGTTTTCCCAGAAAGTCCAGTGGCTGACAGTGGGAAGATGGGTATGGATGAGGTGTTGGGTTTGACATAGGACTCATCGGACTGTATTTTCCTTATTTTTCCAGGTTGTCCAGTGGGAAGACCAGGTATGGTTGGGAGTTGGGATGGAGGTGAGAAGGTCTTTCCTGTCTTTTTCTTCCTCCTTGTCGGTCTCTGTGACGTTTCTTGAGCTGGGTGTCTTTCTCTCAGTCCAGCTGCTTGTGCTCTGTAAAACGCTACACTTCTGCAGTATTAAACAGGGCTTTTTGACTGGATTGCAGGTTTGATTCCAGAGGGGGACAAAGTCTTGTACCCCAGAGTGAGGTACTTTGCTCAGATGGACTGTTCTGATCATGGTTATCAGTGGCTGTACTGTAGGGAGTGGAGTGCTGACAATGGTGTACTCAATTCTCAAGAGTATTGTACCTTAATACACTTCGTCTGTGTTGAACTTTCACCTGTACTGAGCTTTGTTACTCAATGATATAGACCAGGGTGCTGAAGTCTTTCCTATATAATACTTGAACACCCAAACCTGTGTACTGTACTCCCATCTCCACTGAGCGTTAATACTGGTAATCCTCACACTTGTATAAGTAACTCTCTCCTGTCCTGAGCTTTAATTCTCAATGACAGACCTGTGTGCTGAGCTATCCTGCGGACTGTGCTGTAATACTGAAACCAGGGTGCTGAACTCGTACTTAATGTAATTCTCACATTGACACACGAGTGCTGGACTCTCACCTATTACTGTGCTTTCATACTCGTGTGTACTGACCCCTCATGTGGACTGGACTATCATACTTAAACCAGTGTGATACACCTGTGTGCAAAACTCACCTTTACTGTGCTTTAATACTCAAACCTCTGCGTTCGGCTCTCACGTGGACTCCACTAAAATACTTATTAAACCACTGTGCTGATCCCTAACTTGTAAGTGAGTTTTAATATTCAGCGACGTGTATGCTGAACCTTCATCTCTAGTGTACTTCAATACTCAAATCTGTGTGCTACCCTGTGAGAGTTAATATGTACTGACACACCTGTGTGCTTCAATCTAACCTTTTTGTAGCTTTTTTTAATGCTCAAATCTGGTGAGTAAACCCTCACCTGGACTGTACTAAACAACTTAAACCAGGGTGCTGAGCTCTCCCTTGTACTGAACTGGAATACTCAGTGATGCACCAGTTTGTCGAACCTTCACCTACAGTGTACTTGAATACTCAAGTCTGTGTGCTGAGCTGTCAACTGTACTATGAGAGTACTCAGCCCTGTGTGATGAACTGTACTGTTGTAATGCTCAGACTTGTACTGAACTTCAATATTCACTGACATGCCTCTATGCTGAACCTTCGTCTATAGTGAACTCTTGATTGTACTGTGCTTCAATACTTGGCGACACCAGTATGGTGAACTTTCACCTGCAGTGTTCTTTAATACTCAAATCTGTATGCTACACTCTTACCTTTTTACTGGGTTTTAATACTCAGACACACCTGTATAATTTACTTTCATTGTTTTTAATATAATGTTTTAATACTCAAATCTGTGCGGTCGGCTCTCACCTGGACTGTACTAAACATAACTGGTACTTTTTTTCTGTTTTAATTCTGAAACCTGTGTTCTGAACTCTCATCTGCAGTGAGCTTTAATACAAAACCCTGTGTGCTTCATTCTTGTCTGTAATGTGTGGTAATACTCAAACCCGTACACTAAACTCTAGCCTTTTCTGTGCTTTAATACTCAAATCTGTGTTCAGCTCTCCCCCGGACTGTACTAAACTACTTCAAGCAGTGTGCTCATCTCTCACTTGTATTGAAATTTAATACTCAGTGACACAACTGTCTGTTGAACTTTCACCTGCAGTGTTTTAATACCCAAATGTTTATGCTAAACTGGCAACTGTACTATTAGGGTACTCAGCCCTGTGTGATGAACTGTAACCTGTACTGTGTTGTAATAGAGATGTGAACTCGCATCAGACTGGTACTATTTTGCTCTGCTCAGAGTTGTGTACTGGGCTTCAATGGTGAAAACTGCCCAGTCCATCACTGGGGTTGCCCTCCCATCCCTACAGGACACTTATGACAGATGGTGCTTGAGGAAAGCTCTAGGTATCATCAAAGACCCCACCCACCCCAGGTACAACCTCTATGACCCTCTACCATCTGGAAAATGGTACCTGGACTACCAGAGTCGGAGACAGTTTTTACCCCTGCACTATTAAACTACTAGACTCCTAGTCTCTTTCGCCTACGATCTGAACCTCACAGTGCCTTCTCTCTTACCACAAACTCACACACACATTGAAATCTACCTCTACCTTCTGTGTCAAAAAGTTCACTCCCCATTATTTCTATCCTTTATTTCATTCTGTTGATGCATGATTTTGCAGATCTGATGTTTTGCACATTGCCGGTTGTCTTTTTATTATACAATTGATTTTTTTGTACTACTTATTGTCTGAGACCTAGCTAAAGAGCATTTAGTTATCCCATATACCTGTATGCGTATAATGATAATGAACTTGACTTGAATCCTCAGTGTTAAACCAGTATGCTGACCTTTTGACCTGCAGTGATCTTTATAATACTCATGTCTGTATGATGAACTCTTGCCATCTTTACTATTTAAAGATGTTGACGGTACTCTAATAGTTAAACCAGTGTGGCTGAACTCTCACTTGTAATTGAGCTTTAATATTCAGTGACATGGATGTAGACTGAACCTTCGGCGGTAAGTTACTTTAATACGTGAGTCTGTGTGCTACACTCTCGCCTTCACTCGGTTTCAGTACTCAATGATGCTCCTGTGTGCTTCACTCTCCCGTGATTTATAACTTCTTCCATACTCAAATCTAAATACTCCCCCCTTACCTGGGCTGTACTAAACTACTTCCTCCCATGTGTTGAACTCTCCCTTGTACTGGATGTGAATTCTTAGTGACACAGCTGTTTGTTGAACCCTCACCTGCGGTGTTTTAATACTCCAATCTGTGTGATGAGCTGTATTATGCCAATGCTCAGCCCTGTGTCCTGTACTGTTGTAAGACTGAGCCGAGTGTGTTGAACTGTCACCTGTACTGTTCTGTCATACTCAGCCCTGTGTACCGTACTGTGCTGTAATACATGGACTGCTGTACTGAACTGAGATTGTCCACTGTTTTAACAGTCTTCCTCTGTCCTGCATTTCAGTGTAACATACAGCCTTTAGTCTTTAACAGTCACCTGTGCTCTAGTGTCATACCCTGACTTTTCTACTGTACTGTTGTCACCTGTATTCTGTTGTAATATCGTGCCATGTGTACTGATCTACAATGTAATAACCCATTTGCTGTACCAAACTCTCACCTGTAATCTATTGTAATTCACTGACTTGTCTACTGTACTGTGATGTCAACTGTACAGTGTTGTAATACCCAGCCATCTGTACTGTCCTATAATGTAATAACCAGTTCAGTGTACCACTCATCTGTGCTAATAGGCAGACATCTGTACACTGTCATGGTAAATGTTTTCTATATTGTTGTATTATTCAGACCTGTGTATTGGAGGGTGATGTGAACAATCACTTGTATTGTTGTAACACCCAGCTCTTTCTGTGTCTGCTGTATGACAGTGTAATAAACACAGCAGTGTGTCAAACTGTCACCTGTGCTCTAGTGTAATACTCAGTCCTGTGTACTGTACTCTCCTGTTAACTGTTACCTATATTGTAGTAATACCTAGACCTGTACTGTATGGTGATGTGAACTGTCACTTGTATTGTTGTAATGCCCTCTGTGCTGTATGATGGTGTAATTAGAGCAGTGTGCCAAACTGTCACCTGTAATCTAGTGTGAGATCCTGATCTCTCTTGTACTGTGATGTCAACTGTCACCTGTATGGTGCTGTAATACCCAGCCATGGGTACTGTACTATAATGTAATAACCTGTTCAGTGTACCAAACTGTTACCTGTACTCTAGTGTAATACTCAGACCTGTGTGCTGTTATGTTAAATGTTACTTATCTTGTTATAATACCTAGACCTCTGTATGGTGATGTGAACTGTCACAAGTATGATGTAATACCCAGCTCCCTGTTGTACAACAATGTAATCAGAGCAGTGTGCCAAACTATCGCCTGTAATCTAGTGTAATACCCTGACTTGTCAACTGTCACTTGTATTGTGTTGTTATATCCAGCCCTGTGAACGGTACTATACTGTAATAACCTGACCTGTGTCCTAAACTGTCACCTGTCCTCTACTAATACTCAGCCCCATGTACTGTACTGGTAACCATAGACTGCTGTAGTGAACTGTCATATGTACTGTGTATGAATACTGGGCCCTCTGTCTAGTATTCTTACATCATACTCATACTTGTTTCAAACTTAGCTGTATGGTACTGTACTCTTTAGTCTTGGCTACTGTCATATGAACTGTTAGCTCTATTGTGTTTTAATGGCTAAGGGTGAGGACTGTAGTGCAATACTCAGCCCAGGAGGCCGACAGCTCCCCAGTACTACTCAGCTCGCAGTTGTTAGTCTCTGGGGACCATCACGTGTATTGTAGTGCTCATACCTCTGACCTCTTTTAAAAATGGTCAGACCTGTGTCCTCTTACTAGTGTAGGTGTAACCTTAATGCCTGTCTTGACACCAGTATTGTTCAGTCATGGAGAAAGGAGGGGGCTGATATTCTTCCTCTAGTGAGCTCTAGTCTTTCCAGGTGGAGCTGGTTCAGTGCTGAACTGTTTTGTTCTGTTACACCTCGCTGAACCTCTCCCTCACCTTCAGCACTGACATATCCTGAATTAAGAGGTAAGCTAGGGGGAGGTTATTGTACACGTTGTGGGTATGCGCATCGGTGTCTGTAGTCCTGCTCTACGCCTGGGGTGTGCTTGGGGTTTGTGGGCTTCACAGGAAGTAGGTCTCGTTTGGGAAATGTGGCCTCGGTCATCCTGAGTTGTGCACAAACATGCTCCCCCTGTCGCTGAAGGCCAAGAGAGCTGCCTGCCCTGTGCCTGTGGTCAGTAAGTCGAGGTGTGAGTAAGGATATTGACCCAGCTGCTGCCTGTGCTCACGAGAGACAGGGGGAGAGCTGGAGCTCCTCACTGCTCAAGAGTAAAGAGGTGAAACCCCTGGTCCAGGACCCAAACTGAGCCATGGGTAAGGAGGGGAGTCTGGGGGTTTCCTGAGGGCAGAGGCTGCTCTGTCTTCTGTCAGTATAACCTCCTACCTGTTTCAGATTGAAGACTCCTCAGTTACTAATTCAGGTCTAAAGGGCTGCAGCACTTCTCTCATGAAGAAGTTACCCCAGTGGGGGAGCTGAGGTGCAATAACAGCTGAGCTCCAGCAGATGGCAGTGTGTGCAGGAGAGGAGGTGCAAGAGTCCAGGTTTTTTTTATATTTGCCATCTACCACAACCCTAGTGGAATTCTTACTTGCTCAGCTGTACCCAGTGACAAGAGGGGAAAAAAAGTCCCCTCCCACAGCGATGATCAGTCTGCTTGCTATTCAACCTAATGCACCACCTTGATGTTCGCTCCCTGGTGCAGTCACCCACTCCAGGCTGGACTGGTCTTACAGTGGGAGATACAGGTGGGGCAGTGTTAGTGTGTAAAATGGGCCAAGGCAGGGGTACGGTCTCAACCCTCTGCTACTCTCTCACTGGGACTGTCCTGCTGCAGGACTTCATGAACTACATTTCCCAGCAGGCCATGAGGACGATTGTGGCCAATAGGCTGCCTCCCCTGGGTTGATAAGGTGCAGGTGTTGTCAATTGAAGCCTGCAGCCAGTGTATATAATGAGGAGCTCAGGGCCTGGTTGAACTCCTGCAGAGGGCTGGAGCCTGGAGGTGCAAGTTCATACATTCGGTGGGTTTGTCACTGGGAAAGAAAAGGTTAAAAAGCAGGGAAACTGGCTGAAGGAATATATATTAATCAACAAACTAGGTTATTTTTGCTAAGATAGTTTTGTAACTCACTCTGCCCATTGTCAGTTTTGCTGCTTTCTGATACTCCAGCTCATAGTGTGACAAACTTCACTGTGACTCTACGATGGTCCTGGTCACAACTGCAGGACCCAGACTGCAGTCGAGCTCTGTCAGCTGACCAGCTGGAGAAACAGGATTGGTCAGGTGACAATTAAAAAGCAGGAAGTGGAGTCTCCCAGTGTTGCTGCAGCCAGAGCAGCGAGTGGAGGAAGGAGCTGCTGGAGAAGAAAGACCAGTTCACAGTTCTGTCTGTGTCCTTCCCAGCACAACCCCCTGCTCTCCTACAGTCAGGGCACGTGTTTCATCTCTCTCACTTCCACAGAGCTCAGCAGGACTGGTTTGCTTTAGACATCTTTCAAATAAGATCTTGGATATTGTGCATGTACTCTACTCTATAGTGCTCCTGTTTGTCATTGATGGACAGTGGAAGTTTGCTGGTGACCCTGTGGTAACTCACATATACTACCCTTAGGAGGATCAGTACTGGCCCAGGCTGACCAGAAGAAACAGTTGTTTTTCAGCTCAGAGGGGACAGGAGACCTGTCCTGTCCCAGTGTCGAGTTCACAGCTCCACTCCCCCTCCAGGTGAGAGACAGGTGGACAGCTCTCAGAACAAACACTTTCACAGCCACAAGGTAAGGAAACTGCTCTTTATTCACAGTCCAGAAACCACAGGACAAACCTCTAGTTCTTCTCTGAGCTCTAGGTAGACGTGCAGTCGGCTTCACAGCAGGTCTTTGTGAAGACAGGCAGACTCCCAGCTCCCAGGCTCAGCAGTCAGACCTCCTCCCCCAACTCAGCTCTGCAGCTCTTCCCTCCTGCTCTGCTCTGCTCAGCACAACTGCTCTCTGTCCCCAGCAGCACCAGACTGAAGGCCTCCCCTCCTGCCTTTTAACTGTCTCCCCACCAATCGTCTTCCACCAATTAGGCAGGTGATTATAGGCAGCAGGTTGTTCTCCTGGGCCTCGTTGGGGATGAAGGTCAGACCAGTGCCACTCTTGCCTGAACCTGCTGGGCTCTTAGTGTGGAAATCGAGTGGTTTGGGAAAGGCGTGTGACGGGAAGGTGAAGTGGTTTTTGTGGGTCTTTCTGATCCCATATTATAATCAGTGTTAAACCATTGCTGTAGTTTGTTTTGGGTCTCAGGATTAACCTTGCTGGATGTCCTACAGGCTCACCCTCCTCATCCTCTGTGTTGGGACTCAGTTGTTCCTGAAATCAATAAAAAATAAACCCAATTCAACTAGGAAAATTGTGTGATTAGTTTTCCAGGATGAGTAAAAGCATAAATGTTAAAATATGCAGAGAATTCAATGAAAATAAACAGCTTGTTTATCAGAGGCTTTGATCCCACAGCCCCAGAATTAGAAACCCAGAGCTCTTCCACTGAGCCACAGTGTCTCTGTGAGTCTGGGGCTCCTGTGTGCTCTTGGTTTTCCCGGCTCAGGGTTCAAGACTGAGGGATAAAAGACAGACCGAATAAACTCTCCATCAGGACAGGAGCCAGTGGAGGAGTGGAGATGGTGCAGAACTCCTGAGCCCAAGGTTGCAGGTTCAAGTCTTGGCTGAGAACTGAGGTGGGTTTGCAGTGTGGTTCTCCCCAGCAGTGAGTGGGGTGAGAAGTAAAAGCCCACAGCTCTCGTGTCTTTATTTATCACCGTGTTACTGTTCACAAGAATTAAATTAACAAAAGCTCCAGGTCCTTCCAGGATTTGAACCCACAACCTCCAGGCAGAAGTCCAGAGCTCTTCCCCTGAGCCACAGGGTGTCTTTGTAGGTCTGGGGCTCCTGTGGGCTCTTGGTCTTCTTCCCAGGTCAGGGCTGAAACGGAGGGATAAGAGCCGGACCGAATCCCTCTCCCCTTGGGCCTGGAGCAGGTGGAGGAGTGGAGACGGTGCTGCGCTCATGACCAGGAGGTTGTGGGTTCAAGTCCTGGCTGATCCCTGGTAAGTAAACCGAGGTGAGTATGTGGGCAGGATGATGGGGAGGGGCTATTACTGGGGGGTAGTGGGGGGGTGGAGGAGGCAGAGCAGGGCCAGGGGGAGGGGCAGCTAGTGGGGGGGTGGGCTAGGAAGGGTAGAGCAGGGTAGCTGCTAGGTTAGGCAGGGGGGTAGTGGGTGGGTAGAGTAGCAGTAGAGGGAGGGGTAGTGAGTGGGTAGAGTAGGGTAGGGCTAGGATAAGATAGACAGTTAGGTGGGTGGGGTAGCACTAGGGGGAGGGGTAGCTCCAGTGGGGTAGTGGGGGGTAGGATAGAGTAGGGCAGGGCTAGGGACAGAGGTGAGGTTAGACAGGGGGGTAGCAGGTAGAGTAGAGTAGGGCAGGACTAGGCTGGTGTAGGAAGAGGAGGAGGCAGGTTGTGGAGGGCCAGGCAGGCAAGGAGAGGTGAGGGAGGAGGAGTGGCAGGTGGCCTGGGCCTGAGGGGGCAGGAGGAGGAGGAGGAGGAGTTGGGAGGGGGGCCCAGGCCAGGGTAGGAGGGAGGGGTGACAGGAGGAGGCAGGTAGAGCAGGGAAGTGTAGGGGCAGGCAGGCAAGGAGAGGTGAGGGAGGAGGAGCTGGGAGGGTGAGGAGAGGAGAGGGAGGAGGCAGGCTGGGAGAGGTGGGGGGGGCAGGTGGAGGAGTGGGGGGGGGAGGTAGAGCAGGTGGGGGGTGGTGGAGATGGAAAAATCTGTGGAAAAAACTTTTCCCCCTGCCCCCTGCCCCTCCACTCCCAGCCTGCCCCCTCCCTCACCTCTCCTTGCCTGCCTGCCTGCCCCTACACTTCCCTGCTCTACCTGCCTCCACCTGTCACCCCTCCCTCCCACCCTGGCCTGGGCCCCCCTCCCAACTCCTCCTCCTGCCCCCTCAGGCCCAGGCCACCTGCCACTCCTCCTCCCTCACCTCTCCTTGCCTGCCTGGCCCTCCACAACCTGCCTCCTCCTCTTCCTACACCAGCCTAGTCCTGCCCTACTCTACTCTACCTGCTACCCCCCTGTCTAACCTCACCTCTGTCCCTAGCCCTGCCCTACTCTATCCTACCCCCCACTACCCCACTGGAGCTACCCCTCCCCCTAGTGCTACCCCACCCACCTAACTGTCTATCCTATCCTAGCCCTACCCTACCCTAACCACTCACTACCCCCCTGCCTAACCTAGCAGCTACCCTGCTCTACCCTTCCTAGCCCACCCCCCACTAGCTGCCCCTCCCCCCTGGCCCTGCTCTGCCTCCTCCAACCCCCCACTACCCCCCAGTAATAGCCCCTCCCCATCATCCTGCCCACATACTCACCTCTGATACTCACCTTGGTTTACTTACCAGGGATCAGCCAGGACTTGAACCCACAACCTCCTGGTCATGAGCGCAGCACTGTCTCCACTCCTCCACCTGCTCCAGGCCCAAGGGGAGAGGGATTCGGTCCGGCTCTTATCCCTCCGTTTCAGCCCTGAACTGGGAAGAAGACCAAGAGCCCACAGGAGCCCCACACCTACAAAGACACCCTGTGGCTCAGGGGAAGAGCTCTGGACTTCTGCCTGAAGGTTGTGGGTTCAAATCCTGGAAGGACCTGGAGCTTTTGTTAATTTAATTCTTGTGAACAGTAACACGGTGATAAATAAAGACACGAGAGCTGTGGGCTTTTACTTCTCACCCCAGTCACTGCTGGGGAGAACCACACTGCAAACCCACCTCAGTTCTCAGCCAGGACTTGAACCTGCAACCTTGGGCTCAGGAGCTCTGCACCATCTCCACTCCTCCACTGGCTCCTGTCCTGAAGGAGAGCTCATTTGGTCTGTCTTTTATCCCTTAGTCTCAAACCCTGAGCTGGGAAAACCAAGAGCACACAGGAGCCCCAGACTCACAGAGACACTGTGGCTCAGTGGAAGAGTTCTGGCTTTCTAACTCTGGGGCTGTGGGATCAAAGCCTCTGAAAAACAAGCTGTTTATTTTCATTGAATTCCCTGCATATTTTAACATTTATGCTTTTACTCATCATGGAAAACTAAGCACACAGTTTTCCTAGTTGAATTGGGTTTATTTTTTATTGATTTCAGGAACAACTGAGTCCCAACACAGAGGATGAGGAGGGTGAGCCTGTAGGACATCCAGCAAGGTTAATCCTGAGACCCAAAACAAACTACAGCAAAGGTTTAACACTGATTATAATATGGGATCAGAAAGACCCAAAAACCACTTCACCTTCCCATCACACGCCTCTCCCAAACCACTCGATTTCCACACTGTAAGAGCCCAGCAGGTTCAGGCAAGACAGTGGCACTGGTCTGACCTTCATCCCCAACGAGGCCCAGGAGAACAACCTGCTGCCTATAATCACCTGCCTAATTGGTGGAAGACAATTGGTGGGGAGACAGTTAAAAGGCAGGAGGGGAGGCCTTCAGTCTGGTGCTGCTGGGGAGAGAGAGCAGTTGTGCTGAGCAGAGCAGGAGGGAAGAGCTGCAGACCTGAGTCAGGGGGAGGTCTGACTGCTGAGCCTGGGAGCTGTGTCTGGATGCATGTCTAGCGACAGTTTGCAGAAGAACTAGAGGTTTGTCTTCTGGTTTCTGGACTGCTTTATCCCAAACTGTGAATAAAGAGCACCGTTTCCTTACCTTCCTTACCTGGCTGTGAAAGTGTTTGTTCTGAGAGCCGTCTGCCTGCGTCTCACTTGGACGGGGAGTGGGGCTGTCAACTGGACACTGGGTCAGGACAGGTCTCCTGTCCCCTCTGAGCTGGAAAAACAACTGGGTTTATCTTCTGGTCAGTCAGGGCCACTGCTGGGCTGGTGAGAAAGGTTGATCGGCATGAGGGGAGAATCTGTGAGTTGTCACAGGGTCACCAGCAAACTTCCACTCTAGATCAATGGAAAATAGGTAGTAGAGGACATGCACCATATCCCAGATCGTATGTGAACGATGCCTAAAGCAAACCCGTCCTGCTGAGCTCTGTGGAAGTGAAAGAGATGAAACACGTGCCCTGACTGTAGGAGAGCAGGGGGTTGTGCTGGGAAGGACACAGACAGAGCTGTGAACTGGTCTTTCTTCTCCAGCAGCTCCTTCCTCCACTCGCTGCTCTGGCTGCAGCAACACTGGGAGACTCCACTTCCTGCTTTTTAAGTGTCACCTGACCAATCCTGTTTCTCCAGCTGGTCAGCTGACAGAGCTCAACTGCAGTCTGGGTCCTGTAGTTGTGACAAGGACCATCGTGGAGTCACAGTGAAGTTTGTCACACTATGAGCTAGAGTGTTAGAAAGCAGCAAAATTGACAATGGGCAGAGTGAGTTACAAAACTATCTTATTAAAAATAACCCAGTTTGTTGATCAATATATATTCTTTCATCACAGCTTCAGCCAGTTTCCCTGCTCTTTAACCTCTTCCTTCCCAGTGAAACCCACAGAATGTATGACCTTGTACCTCCAGCCTCCAGCCCTCTGCAGGAGTTCAGCCGGTCTCTGAGCTCCTTATTATATACACTGGCTGCAGGCCTGAATTTACAACACCTGCACCTTATGAACCCAGGGGAGGAAGCCTATTGGCAATAATCCTTCTCATGGCCTGCTGGGAAATGTAGTTCATGAAGCAGGACAGTCCCAGTGAGAGAGTAACAGAGTTGAGACTGTACCCCCTACCCTGGCCCATTGTACACACACTCCAGCACTGTCCCACCTGTATCTCCCAGTATCCGATGAGTCCAGCCTGGAGCAGATGACTGCACCATGGAGCTGAGAGGAAGGAGGCGTATTAGATTGAAAGGAAACCTGACCATCTCTGTGCCCCCAGTGTCAGACACTAGCTGGTAGACAAAGGCTGTTACTGCACCTCAGTTCCCACACCTTGGGTAACACTTCTGCAGTATGAAGCAGAGCCAGGAGGAGATCACCCTGAGCACAGAGACAGCAGCCCTGCCCTCAGGACTGCCCCAGACTCTCACTCCTCTCCGCTCCTGGGGTTTGACTCCTGGGAGTGGGGTTCCTCGCCCTTGAGCAGTGAAGACGGCGTGGCCACAGGCAGTAGGTGCATCAGTCTTCGCTCACTCACCCTGCACGGTCACTATAGTGACCGGTCCATCAGCTCTCTTACGCATCCGACATGGGGGTACCCCCCCCAAGGCTACATTGACAAAACAAGACCTCCTTCTGCGAGGGGCACAGTAAAGGAATATAGGCTGAGAACAGACAATTCACACATCATGTCCACAATAACCTCAGCTCGGGGTGGTTACTGTAGAAGAGAAGGCAGATCTGATTAAGGGAGAGTAGAGTAGTGGAGCAGGACATAGCAAACTGTTGAGCAGCAAAATAACTCCAACTGTAAACACTGCTGCTCAACAGAGGGGAAACAGCAGTAGGCATGTTGTTCTACAACCATACCAGGGAAGAGATCAGGCCTGGAGATTTTACACTTCCTCTCCTAAGAGTTTAGGACAGAGGTCTGAGCTACAAGTCTTACAATAGACAGTACAGAGAGTGGAATACTACAACAGAGTACAGGTGACCGTGTACATGAGAGTACAATACAAAGATAAACACTACAACACAGTAGAAGAGACAGTGCATCTCCCTACCCTACAGGGAGTAAAATACTACCATGGAGTACAGGTGACAGTGTACATTAGAGTACAGGTGACAGTTCAAATCACCATACAATACAGAGACCTGAATATTACAATAGAGTACAGGTGACAATTGACATCAGACTACAGTCCAGACAGCTGAATACAGTAGTGAAGAAGTGACAGTCCAATACAGATCTGAATCTTAAAATAAAGTACAGGTGACAGTTCCATACAGAGTCCTGCATCTTACAATAGAGGAGAGGTGACTATGTTCATATGTACTAAGATCTGAATATGAAAATAGTATACAAGGGGACAATTCACTTCACATTAGAATAGAAATCAGAGTATGACAATAGAGTACAGGTGACAGTTCACTTCACAGTTCAATACAGAGAATTGAGTCTTACAGTAGAGTACAGGTGACAGTGTACATGACAATACAAAGATCTGAATAGGACAATAGAGTACAGAGGACAATTCACTTCACAGTACAATCCAGAGTCCTGCATATTACAATGGAATACAGGTAACAGAACAATACAGAGATGTGAGTCTTACAATATAGTAGAGAACAGTTCACATGACAATATAAAGATCTGAATATGACAGTACAGTACAGGGAACAATTCACTTCACAATACACTAGAGATCTGAATGATACAATAGAGTACAGGTGACCGTACACTACAGGGATCTGAGTCTTACAGTGCAGTACAGGTGACAGTTCACACGAGAGTACAACAAAGAGATCTGAACCTTACAATAAAGTACAGGTGGCATTTCACTTCACAGTACAATACAGAGTCCTGCATATGACAATAGAGTAGAGGTGACAATGCCCATAATACAAAGATCTGAATATGACAATAGAGGACAGAGGACAATTAACTTCACAGTACAATACAGATCTGAATCTTACAATGAAGTACAGGAGACAGTTCAGAATATGAGAGAGTACATGACAGTACAATAAAGACCTGGATATTACACTAAAGTACAGGTGACCATGCGCATAAGAGTACAATACAGAGATCTGAATCTTACAATAAAGTACAAGTGACACTTCACATCGCAGTACAATACAGAGACCTGAATACTACAGTAGAGTACAGAGAACCAGTTGGCACACTGGTCAACTGAATAGACTAAAGCACAGTCCACAAGGCAGGGTATTACAACACCATAGAGGTGACAGATCAGCACACAGAAGTACACTATTACAGCACAGGACCATGGACAGCTCCAAGTGCTACAATACAGCTCAACACCGCAGTCCAATTATTACACTGTCGTACAGCACACAGGTTTCAGTATTACAACAGGAGAGGGGACAGTTCACATCAGGGGACAGAGGGTCGAGCAATACAACAGGATCAAGGTGACATGTCAGCACATTATTACAGCAGAGTACAGTACACAGGCAGGAGTATGACAGGGGACAGTTTGGAACATGGGTCCAATTATTAGACTGCAACACTACATCGGTCTGGGTTTTACAACACACTATAGGCGATAGTTCAGATTACCACACACAGGGCTCAGTATTACAATCGATGACAGGGGACACTTTCAGCCTGAAGTCTGAGTATTAACACTGCAATACAGGACAGAGGCTGACTGTTACAACACTGTTCAAGTTCATTGTCATTACACTCACCTACAGGTATATAGGATAACGAAATGCTAGTTAGCTGGCTCTCAGATGCTAAGTAGTACAAAAAAAACAATACAATTGTATAATAAAAGAAAGACAACAGGCAGTGTGCAACAACATCAACACAATGAAATAAAGGATAGAAATGATGGGGAGTGAACTTTTTGACATGTGAGGTAGAGGTAGATTTCAATGCGTGTGTGAGTTTGTGGTTAGAGAAGGCGCTGTGAGGTTCAGATCGTAGGCGAGAGAGGCTGGGAGTTCAGTAGTTTGATAGTGCGGGGGTATAAACCATCTCCGAGTCTGGTACTCCGGGCCCGAAACCTCCGGTACTCTTGTTTTCCAGAGTTCAGGTGACGGTTCAGTACACCAGTCCATATATGACAACACAGAACAGTACACAGGTCTGTGGGTTACAAAACCCTACAGATGAGCGTTCAGCACACGACACAGGGCTGAGTATTATAATAGTCCAGATCAGCACACAGATTTGAGTATTAAAACACACCACAGGTGAAGGGTCAGCAGACTGGTCTAGTACTGAAGCTCAGTACAACTGAGAGCAGCACACTGGTTTAACTCGTATTGTACAGTACAGGTGAGAACCCAGTACACAGGGGTGCCGTTGTGGATTAAAGCTCAGTACTGGAGCCCGTTCAGGACACACGTCGGAGCACTGCACAAAAACAGTACAGGTTACAGTTCATCACGCAGGGCTGAGTATTATAAAACACTGCAGGTGAGGGTTCTACAAACGATTGTGTCACTGAGTATGACAGCTCAGTACAAGCAAGAGTTCAGCACACTGGGTGAAGTAGTTTAGTACAGTCAGGGTGAGAGAGAGATGTCCAAACCGATGAGAGGATTAAAGCACAGAAAAGACCAGAGTAAAGATGACCAGTCATTACAGACGACAAAGAAGCAAACAGGTTTTTGTATTAAAGCTCACTGCAGAGGAGAGTTCAGAACACAGGTTTCAGTATTAAGGCACAGAAAAAAGCACTAGGTTATGTGTTTTAGTACAGTCCGGGTGAGAGGTGACCACAACACTTTCAGGATTAAGGCACAGAAAGTTGAGAATCCAGCACACACACATCTGAGTATTACAATACACTGCAGGTGAAGGCTCAGCAAACTGATGTGTCACTGAGTACTAAAGGTCAGTACAAGCTAGAGTCCAGGTGAGAACTGACCACACAGGTGTGAGTATTAAACAGTCAAGGTGAGAGTAAAGCACACAGGTGTGTCATTGAGTATTACAACTCAGTAAAAGGTAAGAGTGTAGCACACTGATTCACGTATTAAAGAACACTGCAGGTGGAAGTTCAGCATACTGGTGTGTCACTGAGTATTGAAGCAAAGTACAATTGAGAGTTCAGCACGCTGGTTTAAGTTTTATAGTACAGTACAGGTGAAAATTCAACACAAACGTATCATTGTGCATGAAAGCTCAGTACTGGTGAGAGTCCAGAACACAGGTCTGAGTATTGTAAAATAGTACCAGTCAGAACCGTGAGTCCACTTATCTGAGGATTACAATACAGTACATATAGGGCTGAGTATCAGTATAGTACAGCTGAGAGCCCAGCACAGAGGTTTGAGAATTACAACAGTCAAGGCGAGAGTTTAGTTTCTAGTTTGGAGTATTACCACACCGCACAGACAGCAGTGCAGCCCTTTGGAGTTTGTATTAGACCACAGTGGAGATGAGAGTTCAGCACACAGGTTCGAGTGTGAAAGCACAGTATAGGTGACAGTTTAGCACACACGTGCATCACTGAATATTAAAGCTCAGTTCAAGCTTGAGTTCAGCAAACTGGTTTAAGTATTATAGTCCAGTCCACGTGAAGGTTCAGTATACATTTTTGAGTATGAAAGCACAGTAAAAGGTGAGAGTTCAGCACTCGTGTGTCAATGTGAGAATTAAATTAAGTACAAGTTCAGCACCCTGGTTTCAGTATTACAGCACAGTCCGCAGGATAGCTCAGCACACAGGTCTGTCATTGAGAATTAAAGCTCAGGACAGGAGAGAGTTTAGTATACACGATTTAGTATCACCAGTATTATTTTGTATTAACACTCAGTGGAGATGAGAATATAATACACAGGTGAGGGTATTAAATTATAATATAGGAAAGAATTCAGCACACTGGTGTATCATTCAGTACCAAAGTTCAGCTTAGGTGAAAGATCAACTCACAGATGTTGAAGTGTATCAAGATACAATACTCTTGAGAATGGAGTACACCATTGTCAGCACTCCACTCCCTACAGTACAGCCACTGATAATGATCAGAACAGTCCATCTGAGCAAAGTACCTCACTCTGGGGTACAAGACTGTGTCCCCCTCTGGAATCAAACCTGCAATCCACAGTCATAAAGCCCTGTTTAATACTGCAGCAGTGTAGTGTTTTACAGAGCACAAGCAGCTGGACTGAGAGAAAGACACCCAGCTCAAGAGACAGGCAGAGACACGTCACAGAGACCGACAAGGAGGAAGAGAAAGACAGGAAAGAGCTTCTCACCTCCATCCCAACTCTCAGCCATTCCCATCTTCCCACTGGCCGCCTCTGGACAACCTGGAAAAAGACAGGAGAGACCATCAACCCCCAGTCTATATTCCCATCCATACCCGTCTCTCCACCAGCAGCCTCTGGCCAGCCTGGAAAATTAGGGAAAAGAGAGACAGGAGAGGGTTCAATCTTCATACATACCTGTCTTCCCACTGTCAGCCTCTGGCCAGCCTGGAAAATTAAGGAAAATACAGTCCAATGTCAACTCCAACACCTCATCCATACCCATCTTCCCACTGGCAGCCTCCGGCCTCTGGAAAATAAGAGAAAAGAGACAGGAGTGAGCATCCTACCTCCATACCGTTCTTCCCACTGTCAATTTTGAGTACATCCTGGAAAACTGGGGAAAAGATCACAGAGAAAGAATCCAACTTCTATCCCAACTCCCAACCATACCTGTCTCTCCACTGTCTGCCTCTGGACATCCTGGGAAACTTGAGAAGATTACAGAGAAAACATCCAACTCCTATCCCAAACATACTCATCTCTCCATTGTCTGCCTCTGGACATACTGGAAAATTAGGAGAAAGTGGGGCAGGAAAGAGTATCCCACCTCCATTCCAACTCCCAACCATACCCGTCTTCCCACTGTCTGCCTCTGGACAACCTGGAAAAATACAGTCCAATGTCAATCCCAACACCTCATCCATACCCATCTTCCCACTGGAAGCCTCTGGACTCTGGGAAAATTAGGGAAAAGAAAGACAGGAGAGAGTATCTAACCTCCATTCCAACTCCTCATCCATACCTGTCTTCCCACTGTCTGTCTCTGGACAGCCCGTCACCTTCCCACCGTCTGTCTCGGGACATTCTGGAAAACTACAGAAATGAACACAGGACAGAGCATCAACCTCCATCCCAACACTTCATCCACACTGGTGTTCCCACTGACTTTTCTGGACACCCTGGAAAACTAGGGAAAAGCAAGGAGAGAGCACCCAACCCCCACCCCATCTTCACATCCATACCCGTCTCTCCACCGTCTTCCTCAGAACATCCTGGAAAATTAGGAAAGAATACAGGAACAGGTTCAATCTTCATACATACCCATCTTCCCACTGTCAATTTTGAGTATGTCCTGGAAAATTAGGGAAAAGACTACAGAGAAAGCATCCAACTTCTATCCCAACTATACCTGTCTCTCCATTGTCTGCCTCTGGACATCCAGGAAAATTAGGATTAAGATGGACAGGAGAGAGTATCCCACCTCCATCTTCTCACTGTCTGCCTCTGGACATCCTGGAGAATTAAGGAAATTCAGCAGAGAGAGTCCAGCCTATACCCAATCTCTCCACCCATACGTGTTGTGAACCGACGTGCCCACTGACCTCAGACCTGGACAGCTCCCGGGCTCGGTAACCCGCTCTGTAGAGTGTAGAGGAGAAGGGCAGCTCTCTGCAGACCACAGTGGCCCTGAAAGCAAGGAAACGGCACCTGTGTGCTCTGGATGTGGACAGAAGGGACACTGAAAGTCCCCCAGTGTGTCTCCCGTCCCCCCCAGTGAAAGGTACTCCGATACTGTACGTCCCACACCTGACTCACCCAGGTGACACCAGCGATCCTCTAACTCCAGGGAGGGTCTCCTCCCAGTGACGACTGTGGGAAGATCCGACAGCACACAGCCGCTGGGAAGACCTGCGCTGCGGTCATGGAGATCAGGAGGAAGACCCTGAAGCAGACGGGACCGTCAGAACCGAGGGACACAGCTCGAGGCTCGCCGTGGGTAGTACTGAGGAGTCACCGAACCCATCCTGGTGGACTCCTCACAAGATCCCGATACGAGCTCCCAGGAGTCGGGATGAGAGGAGTCCCAGCACAGTCCCATGAGGGTTCGAGATGAGGTCGACTGGAACGACAACGGCGGAGAACAGAGGAGACGCACACGAGGTGCACTTCCCACAGAGCCCTGAACTGGAACAGCTTTCCAGAGGTTTATATCGCCTGAGTCCAGCCATGTTCGTACCCTGAAGGGGGTCTGAAGAGTCTGCTTGGGGCCCGGGGGCTGTTCTTGATGTTGTCCAGGGCTCTCAGCTGTTTCTCTGGGGTCCAGTTCAGAACCCTCCCAGGCCAGGAGACCAGGTCAGTGACCCCCAGACCGGAGCCCGATATCCACACCGAGCGAGCGTTACCCCCAGGTCTCGTGCCCAGCTGGGGGTCCGGCGCAGTGAGAGAGTGGTCCGAGGCGAACTCCGTCCCTCTGCTGCGGGCGATCGAGACCCCGGAGACAGGACAAGGTGCAGAGAGAGGAGAGCGGAGCGACTGGGCCGGAGGAGACCAGTACCGTGCCCACGCCCAGGGGAGCAGAGCGACTGGGCCGGAGGAGACCAGTACCGTGCCCGCGCCCAGGGGAGCGGAGCGCCTCTCCCGCGGAGACATACTGGGAGCAGGGGCTGTGGAGGCCGAGGAAGACTCCGTGGTGAAGGGCGACTGGCTTCATCACACAGAAAACGAACACAACAGCTTGTTTCAAGATGAACTACAGTCCCAATTTCTCAACCCAGTTGTTAAATCTCCCCCCAAAAAATTTGACAGTTTTGCAAAAGCTGACACGTTCCAAATTTAGCACCGAATCGTGAATTTCCTGACAGTACTGAATTGTCGCCACTTCGTTGCAAACCCCTGCTCTGGCCGCGGGCGAGAGTGAGAGTTCCCAGGCATCGCAATGTGGAGCTGCCCTTCCTGCTCACTAGTCACAGTGATGAGCGAATGAGCACCGATCGTGCAGCAGATACTTCACCGCAGAGACGTGATCTACGTGCAGAGTTCACAAGGAGTATTTGTGGGCAAAACCCATCTTGAAACGGAGAGTCATCTTTCTATTGAATTAAAGCAGGCCTGCTTGTTCACAGTGTCATAGGGTCACTTCTCCTCTGCCTCGTCCTGAACTACAGAACACAGCGCCGCACGTACCTGGAAATTCGGTCTATTCTGCGACGTCAACAGGAGGTTTCCCAAGTCCAAGTGCACATTTGACTCGTGTCGTGGTTTGAAACGCCCTGATCAATGCTGATTCTCTCTCACCCTGAAATTAAAACAGCGCTGTAGCTCCCCTCTAACCCAGGTGTGTGTGTGAAGACAGGACACGCACTGGACCAGCCAGAACCAGGGCCAGACACGAACCCAGGGCCCGAACCGATGGACGCCGTCACTGGCCTGGCCGCTCCAGGGGTACCAGTCAGAGCCGCAGGTCCTGTCCAGTGTGCCAGCTCACCGGTGGCACCGAGCAGCAGGGGGACAGGGGGGACAGGGAGAGGAGCAGGACAGGGATCCGTCCGCGAACACGCCACTCAGGGTCCTGAAGTCTTCCCCTGGAAGAAACACAAAGACCCGTCTGACCATGAACACACTGTCCACCTGACACTGGAACAGACCAGGGAACTGGTCCCACTCCCAGATCACCGGGGCCAGTACAGACCCCGCTGGGAATCCGTCTCCTTCCCACCCGGAGACCGGCGGCCTGGTCGGACGGGTCAGTCGGACCCTGAAAAGCCGGCTTCGGAAGCGCGTGTCCGAGAAGGGGATCCGATCGGGACCCCCGGCTGCCGGGGTCGACGTTCGCCCCTGGAGGAGTCCTTCGGGGATCCCCAGGCTTCACCCCCGTCTGCAGGAAGAGAGGCAGGAGAGGAGGAACAGCTGAGCGTCCCCCAGTGACATCTTGAAGACGAGGGACGAGCCGTGCCCGAGCAGCGCACCCTCACTCCCGGACAGGGGGTCCCTCTGAGGCACAGAGCCACTGCACTGCCCCATCTCTGAACTGGGTTCATCCCTCTGCTCTCCTCCCCACTGGGAGCTGCTGTGTGGGGAGAGTACTGGTGGGGGTGGAGGGGATCCCCATGACCTGGGAAGAGCTCCGAGTGGAGGGTCCAGCAAGGCGCTATATAAAAGAGTTACATGCCGACAGACCACCTTCCTAAGGACGTAGCCAAGGACCGACCAACGACCGGACCTGACCAGCGTCTCCTCTCCCGCTCCGTTCTGGGACCGGTCAGGAGGGAGGGCGGCGAGACCACAGCGTTATCGAGCCGACGGAGACGGGGCCGGCCCGAAACCCGACTCAAGGGGCGCCGGCCCGTCCAGACCAGGCAGCTGAAAGAAGAACGAGACGCCCTGGTGAAACTGGACCGAACCGAGCCCCACCGGTGAGCCAGCGGGGCAGAACCCGGAGCTCTGGACCCGACGAAGGCGAGACTGAGGTTCGAGACTCTGTGGGGACTTGACCTCCGACACCTGCAGGCGCCCCGGGCGGATGACATACTGGGGAGGCGAGGAACAGTCACACAGATCAGCCCACCAGACCTCTGGCAAGAACACTGTGACACGAACTGACCTTCTGAACACTCAGCTGCTCTCCAAACGCCCGGACGTCTGCTTCCAGTTAACTCTCTGCCTTCTGGACCCCAGGGGGCCGCGGAGACTTCCTCCCAGGGGCGCATGGTGATGATGTCATCATCTACCGCCCCCTCCTGGACCGAGCGCCTGCAACGACCGAGACGTCCCTCAAGGGGGGGACCCACCGAGCGGGACCGGGCGGGAAGGGAGCGGTTCGGTCCACCTGGAGCACGGCGCCGGCCACTGGGCTGTCCAAGCACCGGGCCAACGAGATCCCGGCCTCGCTCCCAGACAAGTCCGCTCAGTCCTGGGACTGCTGGGTGGGTACCGCAGGATTATTCCTGGATTCGCAGACAGAGCCTCAGTCCTCCAGGACCTGACTGGAGAGACAGCTGAGTAACAAAGCACACCGGACCAGAGAGCACAGCAGACAGGCGTTACCGACTGGAGAGACGCCGTTGTGCTCAGAACCTGTGCTGCAGTGTTCAGGCTCCGTCTCCCTCACCCTCGGCTAGGAACAGCCCCCTCCTACCCGTCTTCCCAACGTCAGCCTCTGGACATGCTGGAAAATTAAGGAAAACAGGAAATCTGCCGTGTACCGGAGTCGCTCCTGACCCTTGACCCCTGACCCCGTGGTTTGTGGGTGTTGACATCAGAGAGCAGGAGGCGGGGGTGTAGGCTGAGCAGCTGTGTCAGGAGTCTGAAGGCTCTGCCATCTCAGACAGAGCCCAACCTTCACTCGTCTCTCAAGACGAGCTCGCAGGAGAAACAGACCATAATGACAACTGTACAATAATATTACACCTGAGAATCACAGAGGAGCCAGTTAGTTAATGAATCAGAGACGTCTGAACTCTCCTCTGCTCCTGATGGTGGTGTAGTGCATAATTAGCACCGATAATTAGATTCTAATGCTGGTGCTGCTAGTGAATTAATTTGACTAATATAAATGGTAATAAAATTAACAATATTTCATCATGTACCAATATCAATACTGGTGGAGCATTAACAGTTCTCCTCTCACTAGTAGGGTTGTGTGTTCCAGCCCTGGGTGTGACAGGACTAACCTGACCTTGTGCTCGAGCTGGACTCGGGTTCGAGAGTGTAGTGTCAACAGCACACTGACCAGGTCCTTGTGGGCGAGAGACAGCAGGAGGTCAGGACACAGCCCTGAGGGTCACCCCCTGGCACCCCGACAGGAGGAGTCCAGCTCTCCACCTGGACCAGGGGCATCTGCAGCTCTTCAGCATCGTCACCCTCACAGGCTTAAGCGGGCAGGGAGCGACCTGTCTGGCACCTTGTACCCTTCTGTGCTGATGGGGGTACCCTGTCCCATCTTGTACAACCAGTCACACACCCCCTTGTCCTGTGCAGGTCTGGGGGTGCCCTCTCCTGCCTGGTACAGGGTCTGACCTGGCTCCTGGTGGGAATAAACATGCCTGAAGGCAGCCTGTGCTCCACCGAGTCCCGACTGCTCCGGTCCAGAGCTGCTGTTCTGGTGACCCGTCCTGGAGAAACACAGGCGTGTTGTCCACAGGCTCTCTCTCCCCTTCCTCACCTCGTTAGGAGGTTCTGACAATCCTGGGCTCCTCTTCATTACTGTGGCAACACTGGACTCCTCCTCCTCATTCTGACACCCCTGGGTTCCTCCTCCTCCTCCTGGTCAGCCAGAGTCTCCAGGGGGGTCCAGGCACTGGGCTCCTCCCAGAGTTGAGGTCCAGGAGGAGTTTCTTCCCGTTTTCTTCTCCCAGATCTTCCAGACTCCTCAGGCCCGAGCCGGGCTGGGAGGAGGGAACCTTCCCCGAGATCCTGGAGCCCGACGTCCAGACGAGACGACCGGAGAGATGGAGCCGATGGGGGAGGATGAGGGCGTCGGGGCTCCTGGTGTCCGACTGGGAGAGAGCTCCGATGTTGGGGCGGCTGTCCTTCCTTTTGACTTTTTCTCCTTCAGGATTCCAGTGGTACCCCCAGTCCTCCTGCTCTCGCCAGACTGGGACCACCAGTGGAGTGAATATTCAGGAAAAACACTGGTTTAGTGTTGAACTACTAACAGTGAAAATGCAAGTCAGTAATTATTGAGGTAAGAAACTTACTAGTTTGTGAATGTGCAGTACAGAGGTGATTTCTTAGTGAATCTGTCAAAGTGACTAACCACTACAGTGAGTTTCCAGTAAATATTCAAGAGACTGTAGAAGTGACTGACCATTAAGGTGAATCTGTAGTAAAACTATTAACAAAAAACGCTGTCTGATAGAGAAAATTTCTCCAAATAAACAGCACAAAATTATTAATTAAAAAAAACAGATGACTGAATTGCAGTTTCTATCCAAGAAAAGGGCTCCATGTCGTTTCTCTGCCTGTTTGTACAGAATATTGAGTCAGGTGCTCCAGCAGGAGTTTCTGACTTCCTCTGCTCTGTGAGCTCCACACTTCTGTCCTGTGAATCACACACAGAGCTGCAGCAGGGATGAGTGAGAGGTACCTCATGGGGACAACACTGAGCTCTTCCCCCCCAGTGTCCCCCTGCACCACAGCCCCCCAGTGTCTCCCTGCGCCACAGCCCCCCCAGTGTCCCCCTGCCCCACAGCCCCTGACAGCCTCACACAGGAGATTTAAACAGCTCCCCTCACCTGTCCCTCCTCTCTAATCACACTCCTGCTTCTGGGCTCAGCAGTCTTTTCAGGAGCCCACCTACAACTGAAAAACAGGACTGATCTGTACAGTAACAGACAGCACTCTGAACACCCAGTACAGTGACTATTAATACCCAGTGCAGTGATGATTAACACCCAGTGCAGTGATGATTAACACCCAGTGCAGTGATGATTACAGTGAATACCAAGCACAGTGATTGCCTGTCATAGTGAACACCCACTACAGTTTTTATTATACTGAACACCTGGTACAGTGATTTTTACAGTATTTTACAGTAAATACCCAGTACAGCAACTATCTGTCAGTGTAAATGGAGTAGTGACTATAACATCAATTACCCAATAAAGCAATTATACTGAATACCCAGTATGGTGATTACAGTAAAATCCCAGTACAGTGATTGTCCCTCACAATGAAAACAGAGTTCAGTGATTATTACAGTGAACACAGTACAGTGATTATATTAAATTAACAGTGCAGTGATTATTATACTGAATACCCAGTATGGTGATTACAGTAAACCCCCAGTACAGTGATTGTCCCTCACAATGAAAACAGAGTTCAGTGATTACAGTGAACACACATTACAGTGAGTGTCCCTCATTATGAAAACGGAGATCAGTGATTATTATATTAACAGTGCAGTGATGTTTATGGTGAACACCCAGTGCAGTGATTATTAATACCCAGTGCAGCGATTATTAAAGTGAACACCAAGTAGTTATTATACTGAACGCCCAGCACAGTGATTATTATACTGAATACCCAGTATGGTGATTACAGTAAAAACCCAGTACAGTGATTGTCCCTCACAATAAAAACAGAGTTCAGTGATTATTAGTGAACACACAGTACAGTGGTTATTATTTAAATAAACTGTGGTGATTATTACAGTGAACACACAGTACAGTAACTGTCCTTCATCATGAAAACAGTGCAGTGACGATTATATTAAATACCCAGTGCAGTGACTATGATGTTTCATGAGTCTAGAGGCAGCAGTCTGACCAGGATCTTGAGGGAGAGACAGCAGGTCAGGACACCACCCTGAGGGTCACCCTCCGCCACCCCAACAAAAGGAAGGAGATCCCCTCTCCACCTGGACCAGGGTCATCAGTAGCTCTTCGGCATCCTCCTCTTCCTCCAGCAGGCAGGGAGGAGGAGGAAGGCAGTCGGGACAGCCTGTCCGTCTCCCCGAGACGACTCCTGCTCTGCCCCCTCGGAGTGTGTCAATCCCAGATTGGACCGATCATATCCCTGCAGGATCGATGAAGACCAGCATCACCTGTGAGGGAAACCCAGTGAAGGAGAGACTCACCTGCTGATATCTTGCTAGCAAACATACTCCACTATATTGCAAATGATGAGATTTTCCTATAAAGTATTAAGAAACAACACACATCTACAGCCTAGGTGTTAATTTATAAGAGAAGCCTGTAAAACAAACCAGCAGGACTCAGTTTTCAGGGAGAAGCTGTGGAGTGAAAATGACTCAAGACAGAAACAGAACTGAGAACAGTCCCTCTGTCTCAGCTACACTCTCTCTGACTCACTCATGTTAATGTGCATCAGAAAAACCTGTTTTTTTGAGAGGGTGTAATGTAGCTGCCTCTGAATACATGTTTTTTCTTTAACAGTGAAGGGATTTACAAACACAACACAAAGTAAAACTATCTACTGCTTTCGTCTTCCGGTTGTTTTTATATCATGAACTATTCGCATTATGCCAGCACGGATAACACCAATACGGTCTTTGAAAGAAATAGTCACAGACCTGTTTTATTAATGACTTTAAGAGCAGCTGTGTGCATCTTCCGCTATTTAATGTTTTGTTTGTTTTTCCAGCAGTGAAACTACTTTGTAATAAACGAGTCAACAATGCAACGTTAACAAAAACACTTCAGATAGAAACTGCACAACGGGTGAATAATATATATACATATATACACACACACACACACCAGCTAAACCACAACACAACCTAAACTTTCCAGAACTGTGCTTTGTAACCAATCAGCAAAAAGCAAATGATCCTTTTTTCCCCATTACAAATATTCACCTCTCGTTTAGAACAGTTTAAAAGACGACGAAGCACGGTGATAAATTATCGTTTTTCCAGCAAAACGCAGACAAAAGCAAATGTTTGTGAAGTTACATAGCTTTTTCCCCTTACCTTGGAGAAAAACGCTTTTTATTGCAGTAAAAGTGAAGCACCCGGTCAAGTTCAGGCCTTTTTTAAATGATGACTTTAAGAGCAGCTGGGGGCATCTGTTGCCAATTAATGCTGCAAACAAATAGTTTCTATTATAAGGGCATTGCGTGGTTTTTGTGGGTCGGTGTTGTTATATCCAGGGTTGAAAATGTCATTTTACATAATAATACTTTACTTGTAGCATGTAATTATCTTTGAACGGTAATATTAAAGCCCTAGTTTATCCAAGACATACAAATTTAAACTGAACCAAAAAAACGGATGTTGTTTATAACACGGACCCAAGCTCAAACATCAGAAAGTGCCCATCCCTTTGTCAAGAAGTACAGACACACACTGCACAGCACATAGTACACACATCCGACAACACGTGTGTATTTGCTAACAACGCTTCACTTCTCAGTTTCCAAATAAATTAACTGTTTTGCAAACTATGGCAGGCGCAGGTGAGGTCCGATAACTCACTAAAGACGAACATAATGTTTGTTTTCACCGCAGTGCAACTATTGTATAATAAACGAGTCAACAGCGCAACGTTTGCCAAAACACTTCAGATACAAAGTGCACAACGGAAAGATAAATATTTTACCGGCAAAAACCACAAAAAGCCACACCACGGACTACACATCACAAAACACCAGACGAGCCCAACTCCTCAGAACTGTGTTCTGTAACCAGATGCATCAACACACAGCAAACGAACATTTCTTTCCCATTAAAAATATTCACCTCTCGTTTAGAACAGTTTAAAAGACGACAAAGCACGTCGATAATCTATCGGCTTTCCGGCGAAAGCAAATGTTTGCTGAGCTACATAAAAACGCCTTTGATTGCAGTACAAGTGAAGCACCTGTCTGCTTGAACACAAGTTGCAGCCAAAATGACGACTCACCCCTCCCACCGGTTCAAATAGCCCGGCTGTGGGAACAGCTCCTCTGATAGGTTGAGGTCTCTGTCATTCCCAGCGACTTCTGACCAATCATAACCTTAAACCCGCCCCCCCATAGCGCGCATGCCTGGTTTATGTTTTGAAACCCTTCTCTCGTAAGAACTTAGGTAACTTGTGAGGAAACACAGAAAAGTAAAAAAAAAAGTGTCAAATCGCCCCTTTTCAAACTGTAAACATTCAAATCAGCCTCTGTAGGAGCTGCCGTAGTGAGAAACAACAATAAAATAATAAATACGTGCATAGTGCTTATTTTCTCCACCACACGGTATTCAAACCTGTATAAATACTGAATAATATTCATAGTGGAAAAACAATCAATCATTCAAAGTTTATTTCTCAAAGGCACAGCAAGACAGCGTGCCGCAGTGGTTGCTGGCAATGAAATGTCTTTTCTACGAGCTCCCAAAATGAAAACATCACACAGTTAAAGTTACGAAATAAGGTGACATAATAGTAGAGAACAGTGCGATAGAAACGGAACAAGAGAAGCTCAGACAGGGGTCAGTCTACACAGAGCTGCGATGTGTCCAGGCTGTGTGCAGTCCATGGTGTCCCAGTGGTCCAGTTGTGCCCAATACAGTGACAGCTGTGTCCGTGTAGCCCGGGCGGGGGATGAGCTGAAGGAGCCGCAGTCTGACTGCAGTCTGGCTGTGTCTCTCTTCTGCTACAGGCAGTATGGAAATAGATCAATGAACTGCAGCAGCAGGAGTCACAGTTGCACTGCAGGGGTTGCTGGGTCGCTGGGTCCAATCCCGGACCCGGGGTGCTGTCTGTGTGGAGTCTGCATGTTCTCGCTGCATGTTCGAGTGGGCTCCTTCCAGGGGGGAAGTCTTCAGTCCCAAAGGGGCAGAGGACAATAACATTAAAGAACTACACTTCTCAGCATACACTGGGCCTCAAGTCTTCAGTCCCAAAGGGGCAGAGCTCAGTAGAATTAAAGAACTACACTTCCCAGTATTCACTGGGCCTCACAAGTCTTCAGTCCCAAAGGGACTCAGTAGCATTGAAGAACTACAATTCCCAGTATTCTGTGCCCCTTGACTTGAAAAGCATGCTCCCTTTAAACTCAATCAAGTGCACAGTGATGTACAGAAATGTTGACTCATTTACCTTTTTTTCTCGGTATGTTTGAGCGAGTGGGGTATCGCAAAATCAGAACGGAAAATCATTTTATTTCTGTCTCGAGTGAGTGAAGGAAATGATTGGGGGTTTTACATTTCCTTGGGCGTTAGGTTCTGTGTTTCAGTTGGAAGTGATTTTTTTTACCTACTTTTCTATGAAACCGCAGCTGTTCGTATCTGATCATTATCATCAACCAGGAGTTACCTTAAAGTGTTAGTTTTCGGCTTCTAGGATGGACGACTCGAATCACTAATTACCAGGAGCCGAGACAGAACAGTTTAGTCATTAAGCGCGTTTCTAATTGACTAGTAGCAGCTTTTTTATGGTTCATTTTCAGTTTTGCTGAGGTTTCTAAAAGCACTGTTTGGTACTGTGGTTTGCTGTAAGTTTTTATCTACTACAATGTTGCATTTTTTTATACACCGTTTTTATACTACAACCGTGTGTGACTTTGTTTGCAAATGACGGCTTTGACTTGTTTTTTTGATAATTAATAAATGAAGTTGGTCAGTGTGGACTGTTCCTTTGATATTCCTCCTCGATAAAGAGAGTAAAGCAGACCCACTGGACTCAAGACCCTCTGCAACACGGACACAAGCCTGCAGGAGTTATCGGAAACCTCATTTTAGGGAAAACACATTAGGCAGCCTGCTTACTTGTGGACCAGACTCAGCCCAGACCTGTCACTTCTGTCTACTGCATGCATAACGCGCAGTACCGAGTGTCTTACTGTAAAACACTGATGTTTGCACATGTAATGGCTTGAAACCATGAGGAAGTGACGATAGGTGTACTCCGAGTCCTGCTGCGATTAACGCCGTTTCTCGACAATTAGATCAGAACGGCTTCTTTCTTTTCTTTTATTTTTTTGCATTGAGTTCATATTCCCTATAAACAAAAGACCCGCGCACACACACACACTCTTGGGGGGGGAGAGGCGTAATTGTATTGATCATGTCGTCTGCCTCCGCAGAAACATGCAATATACTCGCGTCCGGGGGGGTTGGCTGACAGTAGCACTGGTGAATGTGTTGGGGTTTTTAAAAATACATTTCGGGCTGGCCGGAGAGAAGGGAGACGAGAGAGAGAGAGAGATCTAATTCCAAAGTTCCCACACCTGCCAGAATCCCAACGGGTCCTGATCCTACTGGGAGAGGGAGGAGGGAACTCAGCTGAACTGTCAGCCCAGTGTGTGATCTCCTGTCCCAGCCTGAGGAACAGACAGTGAGCCCGTCTCTCAATAATAATAATACAGTGTGTGATCTCCTGTCCCAGCCTGAGGAACAGACAGTGAGCCTGTCTCTCAATAATAATAATACAGTGTGTGATCTCCTGTCCCAGCCTGAGGAGCAGTGAGCCTGTCTCTCAATAATAATAATACAGTGTGTGATCTCCTGTCCCAGCCTGAGGAACAGACAGTGAGCCTGTCTCTCAATAATAATAATACAGTGTGTGATCTCCTGTCCCAGCCTGAGGAACAGTGAGCCTGTCTCTCAATAATAATAATACAGTGTGTGATCTCCTGTCCCAGCCTGAGGAACAGACAGTGAGCCCGTCTCTCAATAATAATAATACAGTGTGTGATCTCCTGTCCCAGCCTGAGGAACAGACAGTGAGCCTGTCTCTCAATAATAATAATAATACAGTGTGTGATCTCCTGTCCCAGCCTGAGGAACAGACAGTGAGCCTGTCTCTCAATAATAATAATACAGTGTGCGATCTCCTGTCCCAGCCTGAGGAACAGTGAGCCCGTCTCTCAATAATAATAATACAGTGTGTGATCTCCTGTCCCAGCCTGAGGAACAGACAGTGAGCCTGTCTCTCAATAATAATAATACAGTGTGTGATCTCCTGTCCCAGCCTGAGGAACAGACAGTGAGCCCGTCTCTCAATAATAGAGAGAGATGCACTCCCTTTCGGATGCACTCGCGTCTCTTGAACGCCGCCTCAACAAAGTCAAGGTTTTATTTTCCACGAAATACGAGGGGTGGAGAATAAAACTTTGACTTTGTTTTCGTCGACAGAAACGAGCGGCGCACCGATGCCACACGTGTCACAAGAGGCCAACAAGGTCCTAGGGACCGCAGAGTGCTGCTCTGAACCGAAAGAGTTAAACCGAAAGTAAAAGGGCAGTCACGTGGGAGTAGGAGAAGGGGACAGACGCGAAAGGCGCCAGTGTTTGAAAATGTTGGCGGTCCTGAACCTTGTTCACTTTGTCTCGGCTCTTTCTCCCGAGACGGAAGATCCCGCAGAAATCTCCGTCCAGGGCTGACGAGGAGCGCACTAGGTGAGTAGAGCCTCTCGGCGGCCAGCTTAGCTTGCAATGACATTATAAGGCTGCACATCCTCTCTTCAGCACAGGGATAAACACCTTCACTCGTCCCTGTGCCTCCTGACGCAGCCCGCCCTGCTGGAACTGCTTTAATCGCACGGATCCCGCCCTGCAACGGGGTCGAGAAGCCGTGCAAACGCCGTCATCGGGGCTAGGAAAAAAAAAAGCTGTTTTATGAAGGCACCCACCACCCCACCAACACAAAAGAGTTAGCAACCGGACGCCGAGGGAGAACGTGCAGGATTAGCGCTGTCGCTTGTGCTGGTAGGGAACGGCTTTCAATCGGGTTCCGGTGCGAGTTTTGAACGGCACAGACTAAAACAGAACTGCTGTGTGTGTTTGTGTGTGCGGTGGGTACACAGAGGGGGGTGGGGGTGGGGAACAGGCTGCCCAGCCCTGTGGTTGAAGCCGATACCCCGGCTTCTCTCCAGACACAGCTGGGTGAGCTCCTCCAGTCAGGACAGGAGGCTCTGCTGTACACAGAGGGGGGTGGGGGTGGGGAACAGGCTGCCCAGCCCTGTGGTTGAAGCCGATACCCCGGCTTCTCTCCAGACACAGCTGGGTGAGCTCCTCCAGTCAGGACACGAGGCTCTGCTGTACACAGTGGGGGGTGGGGGTGGGGAACAGGCTGCCCAGCCCTGTGGTTGAAGCCGATACCCCGGCTTCTCTCCAGACACAGCTGGGTGAGCTCCTCCAGTCAGGACACGAGGCTCTGCTGTACACAGTGGGGGGTGGGGGTGGGGAACAGGCTGCCCAGCCCTGTGGTTGAAGCCGATACCCTGGCTTCTCTCCAGACACAGCTTGATGAGCTCCTCCAGTCTCCTCTTCACGGTTTCCTTGTGCAACATGAACACTTCGGCGGTTGTGCACGCAGGAAACGGGCTGAAACTGCTCGTTTCGGGGGGGGGGGGGGGGCGTAATTGTATTGATCATGTCGTCTGCCTCCGCAGAAACATGCAATATACTCGCGTCCGGGGGGGTTGGCTGACAGTAGCACTGGTGAATGTGTTGGGGGTTTTAAAAATACATTTTGGGCTGGGGGAGCGAGAGAGAGAGAGAGCGAGCGAGAGAGAGAGAGAGCGAGCGAGAGAGAGAGCGAGCGAGAGAGAATGTTGGAGCAGTCTGCAGCCCCTGGTCTCACACTACACGACACAGAAATCAAGTTCCTGCTCTACGCAGATGACCTGGTCCTGCTGTCGCCCACAGAACAGGGGCTGCAGCAGAACCTGGCACTGCTGGAGCAGGACTGTCAGACCTGGGCACTGACAGTCAATCTGGACAAGAACAGAGTTATGGTTTTCCAGAAGAAAGCCAGACCTCAGGGAAACAGGTACAAATTCACACTGAACAACAACACATTGGAGCACACATCCAGCTACACATATCTCGGTCTCACCATCAGCTCTTCCGGGAGTTTTGACCTGGCAGTGAAGGCACTGAGGGAGAAGGCACTCGGCTTTCTACGCAATAAGAAGGAGGCTCTTCAACATCAACCCACCAACAAGAATCTGGCTCCAAATATTTGAAAGTGTAAAACAACCCATTGCCCTATACGGCAGTGAAGTGTGGGGTCCCCTCACAGACCAGGATTACACCCAATGGGACAAACACCCCACAGAAACTCTGCACATGGAGATCTGTAGAATCATCCTCCGTGTGCAGAGAAAAACCCCTAACAACGGGTGCAGGGCCAAATTAGGCCAGTACCCACTATTGATAAACATACAGAAAAGAATATTAAAGTATTGGCTACACCTAAAAAACTGTGACCAAAATTCCTACCACCACAAAGCCCTGCTGAGCCAAGAGCTGAGCCCAGAACAGAGCCCCCTGAGCCAGCTGGTCCTGAGGCTCACTGACCTGAGCCACACCAACACTAACCAGCATCAGGACAACACTGCTAGAGCACCACAACCCAGACTCAACCACATCACAGCACAGATCAAACAGCAATATCTCACATACTGGGACACACACACACACAAACACAACATAAACTGGAATGCTACAGAACCTTAACCAGACAATACACACTAGCTGAATATTTGACCAAAATAAAAAATAACAAACAGAAACAGACCCTGACGAAGTACAGGCTCAGTGACCACAACCTGGCCATAGAAACTGGGCGACACAGGCAGACCTGGCTGCCCAGAGAGGACAGGCTGTGCTCCCACTGCCAGCGGGGAGAAATAGAGACAGAGGTGCACTTCCTACTGCACTGGGACAGATACTCTGGGATTAGAGAAACATTCTTCCCGAAATTCAGAAATCTAATCCCAGAGTTCCCACACCTGCCAAAACCACAACAGGTCCCAATCCTACTGGGAGAGGGAGGAGGGAACTCAGTTGATCTGGCAGCCCAGTATGTGATCTCCTGTCCCAGCCTGAGGAACAGACAGTGAGCCTGTCTCTCAATAATAATAATACAGTGTGTGATCTCCTGTCCCAGCCTGAGGAACAGACAGTGAGCCTGCCTGTCAATAATAATAATACAGTGTGTGATCTCCTGTCCCAGCCTGAGGAACAGACAGTGAGCCCGTCTCTCAATAATAATAATACAGTGTGTGATCTCCTGTCCCAGCCTGAGGAACAGTGAGCCTGTCTCTCAATAATAATAATACAGTGTGTGACCTCCTGTCCCAGCCTGAGGAACAGACAGTGAGCCCGTCTCTCAATAATAATAATACAGTGTGTGATCTCCTGTCCCAGCCTGAGGAACAGACAGTGAGCCCGTCTCTCAATAATAATAATACAGTGTGTGATCTCCTGTCCCAGCCTGAGGAACAGACAGTGAGCCCGTCTCTCAATAATAATAATACAGTGTGTGATCTCCTGTCCCAGCCTGAGGAACAGACAGTGAGCCCGTCTCTCAATAATAATAATACAGTGTGTGATCTCCTGTCCCAGCCTGAGGAACAGACAGTGAGCCCGTCTCTCAATAATAATAATACAGTGTGTGATCTCCTGTCCCAGCCTGAGGAACAGACAGTGAGCCCGTCTCTCAATAATAATAATACAGTGTGTGATCTCCTGTCCCAGCCTGAGGAACAGACAGTGAGCCCGTCTCTCAATAATAATAATACAGTGTGTGATCTCCTGTCCCAGCCTGAGGAACAGACAGTGAGCCCGTCTCTCAATAATAATAATACAGTGTGTGATCTCCTGTCCCAGCCTGAGGAACAGACAGTGAGCCCGTCTCTCAATAATAATAATACAGTGTGTGATCTCCTGTCCCAGCCTGAGAACCAGTGAGGCTGTCTCTCAATAATAATAATACAGTGTGTTATCTCCTGTCCCAGCCTGAGGAACAGACAGTGAGCCTGTCTCTCAATAATAATAATACAGTGTGTGATCTCCTGTCCCAGCCTGAGGAACAGTGAGCCCGTCTCTCAATAATAATAATAATAATACAGTGTGTGATCTCCTGTCCCAGCCTGAGGAACAGACAGTGAGCCTGTCTCTCAATAATAATAATACAGTGTGTGATCTCCTGTCCCAGCCTGAGGAACAGACAGTGAGCCCGTCTCTCAATAATAATAATACAGTGTGTGATCTCCTGTCCCAGCCTGAGGAACAGACAGTGAGCCTGTCTCTCAATAATAATAATACAGTGTGTGATCTCCTGTCCCAGCCTGAGGAACAGACAGTTAGTCTGTCTCTCAATAATAATAATACAGTGTGTGATCTCCTGTCCCAGCCTGAGAACCAGTGAGGCTGTCTCTCAGTAATGCTCCTTCTGTCTACAGTATATGTCAATATTTTAGGATATGTCTTTATTGTAAATGTCTGTAGTTTTTATTGTATTTCTAGTTTCGTTTCATGTTCATTTTATTTTTTGTATTTGCTGTGGCAACACTGATTGTACCCATCGGTCATACTAATGAAGCACCTTGAACTGAACTGAATTCAATTCAATTCAATTGGAAAAAAAAACGCGTGAAAGTGGGTGCGTTTCCTCGGGGCCCCTGGGACACGCCTGAAGCTGCGGCCACCCAGTGCCCACGGCGGCGACCCCCGGTTGCAATTCCACGCGATTTCATTGCGGGACAAAGATAAAGAGCTTTTTCAACCCGCCCAAATTTGAAATCAAAACTCACATGTTAATACCATTTACAGCCACTGGGGGGCATCGTGTGACAGACCACGTGCTGGCGAGCCTGACTTCCGTGTTCTTATAGAGGCGTTTCTCTCTGACGTTTGACATGTGAAAATATCAGGAGCGTCAGTTATTGCTGCCTCGGTCCCGTCCTTCATCGAGACCTGTTTGTTTTCGTCTCCGGCAGAGACCGCGGCAGGTGTCTCGTTTACAAAATCCGGGATTTAGATTTCTGATGTAACGAGTTCAGGCAGATTCTAGTTACAGTTTAACAGCTTCTCCCAGGTCTTCTAGTGCTGCAGACACACACACTGACCCCTCCAGGACCAGGACTGGACAGCCCTGCTTTAAAGACCCCTGGAGACTCTGCAGACACACACACACTGACCCCTCCAGGACCAGGACTGGACAGCCCTGCTTTAAAGACCCCTGGAGACTCTGCAGACACACACACACACTGACCCCTCCAGGACCAGGACTGGACAGCCCTGCTTTAGAGACCCCTGGAGACTCTGCAGACACACACACACACTGACCCCTCCAGGACCAGGACTGGACAGCCCTGCTTTAAAGACCCCTGGAGACTCTGCAGACACACACACTGACCCCTCCAGGACCAGGACTGGACAGCCCTGCTTTAAAGACCCCTGGAGACTCTACAGACACACACACACTGACCCCTCCAGGACCAGGACTGGACAGCCCTGCTTTAAAGACCCCTGGAGACTGTGCAGACACACACACACTGACCCCTCCAGGACCAGGACTGGACAGCCCTGCTTTAAATACCCCTGGAGACTCTGCAGACACACACACACTGACCCCTCCAGGACCAGGACTGGACAGCCCTGCTTTAAAGACCCCTGGAGACTCTGCAGACACACACACACTGACCCCTCCAGGACCAGGACTGGACAGCCCTGCTTTAAAGACCCCTGGAGACTCTGCAGACACACACACACACACTGACCCCTCCAGGACCAGGACTGGACAGCCCTGCTTTAAAGACCCCTGGAGACTCTGCAGACACACACACACACTGACCCCTCCAGGACCAGGACTGGACAGCCCTGCTTTAAAGACCCCTGGAGACTCTGCAGACACACACACACACTGACCCCTCCAGGACCAGGACTGGACAGCCCTGCTGTTTCTGAAATGCCTGATCTATGATTGAGCCTGTTCTAAAAGTCAGTGAGTCTTATTCATGTGTTCCTTGTTATAGTGACTGTTTCTGTATTTGCTGTGCTGTGTCTCTCTGCAGAGTCCCAGTATGAAGCTCTGGATTGTCTTCACTGGGATCTTCTTCAATGGAGGTGAGAGCTGAAAACATTTTTTGATAATTCCATTCTTTTTAGAGAGGTGAAAGTAAAAAGAACTACAGTAAATATTCAACATGCAGATAACAACCAACATTTTCTTCATTTAACGTCTAATGCCTGCGTTTAATCCTTATACCCGATTGAGGTGTCATTTTCCGTCTTTTTAGTTTCTAAACTCTTGAGTTGTGTTGTTCACTATGAACTGTGCTCCTGCCAAAATAGATCAGTATTTCTCACATAAATCGGTATTTGTTCTTATTGGAAATCCGGCAACTTTCTCAGTAAGGAAAAGTTTGATCACAGTAATATTAACATCCGGTACATGTTTGTTTCACTGTGTTGTGGAGCTTGGTGAAGATTGAATATCCTGTGTTCATCATGCAAAGAAAGTGCTCAGGGCACAGTGCAGTTTGTTCTTCCTTTAATCTTCTGCAAGAAATCTTCACCTGTCTCTGCTGCTTCAATCTGTGACCAGATCTATTGATTACAGTCGGGGTGTCGTAGACTGATGCTCGCTGCGGCTGAGTTTCTCCTGCGTGTGTCTGTAAGGGTGCTGTCCTGCGTCTCTTTCTCGGTGTCGCTGGGAGGCAGTGGCTGATTGGGTAGAAAAACCTGTATCTTTGTGTGTCTGTGACGGCGCTGCTGTCTCCCCCAGTCTGCCCAGGTCCTGTCTCGGTGTCGGTGAGGTTTGGGGACTCGGTCTCTCTGCCCTGCGACGGATCAGCCTACAGGGAGACCCCAGAAGATCGGATCTACCTGAGGTGGAAGACTCCACAGCTCCTCGTCTATGAGTTGAGCAGAGGACACCTCTACACTGGCCCGGGGTTCGAGAACAGAGCTGAGGTGTCCCGAGAGAAGATCAGAGAAGGAAACTTCTCCCTGACTCTTCATCACCCTTCCTTCTCTGATGAAGATGTCTATGAGTGCGCGTTCAAGAAGGAAATCAACAACCTGATGATTTTGGGAAGCATCAGGCTGAATGTCACAGGTACAAACTGTATTTCTTTTGTCACAGGTGTCAGAAACACGATGAAAACACAAGGTGTGGAGATCCAGTTCTCCTCTTTCATCTTGTGAAGAATATTCTTGTGTGTCATGTTGCTGTACCCTGTGATCTAGCCTGACAACACAAACAGTAGAGATATTGACCAGTGTGTAAAGGTCTGTACAATCATGTCCTTACCCTTCTGTTTCTCTCAGCTCATTCAGAAGTCCTCACCCTGCTGTCCGGAGACAGTCTGACTCTCTCTCTCCACACTGCTGAGCCAGTGGAGGTGCTGTTTGATCCTGCAGGATCTACTAGGTCTCTCAGGGTTTTCCTGAGCAGCGCAGGGCTCCCTGGCCCCGGGTACGAGCAGAGAGTGTGGGTGCAGGACGGCTCTCTGACACTGCGCTCCCTCACACCAGCTGATCAGGGGAGCTACACAGTGAGGGACCTCCAGGGAAACACCATCAGCACTGCGATCGTCACTGTGGAGGGTGAGCAGGTCTACAGTAGGGGGACTAGAGGGGTCTCCACTCCTGACAGAGGGGGGTTCTTATATCGCTCTCTGTCCTGATTGTCTTCCAGCTCGCAGAGACACTGTCACCCTGCAGGCTGGAGCCTCTCTGTCTGTCCCCCTGTTCACTGGAGACCCAGTGGAGGTGCTGTTTGACCCTGCAGGAGGTGGAAACTGGACCTCAGTGTGTTCTGTCCAGAACAGCACAGCCAGCTGTGTCCCCCAGTACAGAGACAGAGTGTCAGTGGACAATCAGGAGCTGAGGCTGCAGGAGCTGAGGGCGTCTGATCAGGGGAGCTACACAGTGAGGGACCTTCAGGGAAACACCATCAGTGCTCTGATCGTCTCTGTGGAGGGTGAGGATCTTCAGTTCTTCCCATCAGGTCATGTTTTTTATCTAAGGGTTGTGTTAATGCAGCCTGTGGAAGATGTTGAGTCCAAGACATGTTGGGGTGCAGTCTGTAGGATTCCAGATTTTGTGCCCCAGGAGTATTGGGGTGCAGTCTGTAGGATTCCAGGTGTTGTACCTCATGGGTATTGGGGTGCAGTCTGTAGGATTCCAGATGTTGTGCCCCAGGAGTATTGGGGTGCAGTCTGTAGGATTGTAGGTGTTGAGCCCCAGGAGTGTGGGGGTGCAGTCTGTAGGATTGTAGGTGTCGTGCCCCAGGAGTGTGGGGGTGCAGTCTGTAGGATTGTAGGTGTCGTGCCCCAGGAGTGTGGGGGTGCAGTCTGTAGGATTGTAGGTGTCGTGCCCCAGTAGTGTGGGGGTGCAGTCTGTAGGATTGTAGGTGTCGTGCCCCAGTAATGTGGGGGTGCAGTCTGTAGGATTGTAGGTGTCGTGCCCCAGTGACGCTGTGTCTGTCTCTCCCTCACAACAGCCCCTCGTACCCGGAGCCGTGTGGTCAGTGCTGTGGCCACTGGCCTCGCTGGCGCCTGTGTCCTGGCCGTGGTGGCTGTGATCTGGGGTAAGTGGGGGAGACTCGGGGGCAGTGGGCAGTACCGGGCAGCACCAGAGGGCCTGGCGCCTGGAGAGGAGAGGGAGGACGAGACGCTGACCGGCCCTCCTCACCAGCACTGTCCCACAGCCTGGCCGGACCACCGGGGGGCCCCACTGAGAGCGGGGGTGCAGGGAGATCATGCCATTCCCAATGGACACCCTGCTGTTCCCAGTGAAGATCCAGCCATTCCCAATGGACACCCTGCTGTTCCCAGTGAAGATCCAGCCATTCCCAATGGACACCCTGCTGTTCCCAGTGAAGATCCAGTCATTCCCAGCGGTGATCCTACATCCTGACTCGAGGATCTTGTCTGGTCTTCTCAAGGGGAACTGTAGTCACACCACTGTAGTCAGCTCTTTACATATCGGGTGAGACCACTGTAGGTGCGTTTTTTATTCTTTTTTTGTATTGTTCTGCACTGAGTTTGTTTAATGAACAAATGTTTGTTTGTTTTTTAACAAAGGAACAAGTGAGAGGTTTCTTCCCTGCTTGAAAGAGAAGAGAGAAAACGCAACGTTTCGGCTGTGATCTTCACACCCGAAGGAGGCTTCAGAGCCGAAACGGTGCGGTTTTTCTCTCTCCTCTTTCCGGCAGGGAAGAAACCTCTCACTTGGCATGCTGACGCAGCTGCCCGCCTGAAATGTGTTTTTACTGTGTTTGTAACTGATTTAACCTTGACCGTTTAATTGCTCTGAACTGCCGCAAGGTGCTCTTGCTCAGAACAAATGTCTAACGTACTGGAGACTGAGTGGTGCTCATGGGGTTGGGGTTTTGTATGGGGGATTTTTTTATTTTATTTTTGGCTACCTTTCTTACTATGTTTTTATACAAGACTATTTATTGTAGAGGTCCGTAGCGCTGCTGGGCAGCTCTAAAAACCCACAACCGGCAGCTCTTATTCCGCCGTCACGTTGTCAGTGTCAGTGCCAGCAATGCGACTATATCAAGTTTTCAGTCCCATTTGGGCCAAGGTTAGTAGCATTAAAGAACTACAATTCCCAGCATTCACTGGGCCTCACAGTCTTCAGTCCCAAAGGGGCAGAGATCAGTAGAATTAAAGAACTACACTTCCCAGTATTCACTGGGCCTCACAAGTCTTCAGTCCCAAAGGGGCAGAGGTCAGTAGAATTAAAGAACTACACTTCCTATTTACAATTAACTACAATTAAATTTACTTTTTTTCTGAGTATGTGTGAGCGAGTTGGGGTATCGCAAAATCAGAACAGCAAATCATTTTATTTCTGTCTCGAGTGAGTCAAGGAAATGATTGGGGGTTTTACATTTCCTTGGGCGTTAGGTCATCCCCACCAGTGTGCCAATACCTGTGTTGGTGAACGTCTACCGCTGCACCAACGGGATCACCGTGTGGTATGGCAACACCTCTTCTCGAGAGAGAAAGGCACTGCAGAGAATGGTCAATATGGCCCAGAAGATCATCGGCTGCGGTCTCACCGAGATTAAACAGCTCTATGAGGACCGCTGCCGTGGTAGAATTCTGGCCATCACAGAGGACAGTCACCACCCAGGGCATGAGCTCTTCACCCCACTGCCCTCAGGCAAGAGATATAAGAGCAAACGGACACTGACCACCAGATTCCTCAATAGCTTCTACCCACAAGCAGTGAGACTGGCGAACACATTTGGCCATCCCCCTCGGACCACACCTACACCATCACCATCTACCTCATTGTAATTTATTTATTGTACGTCTCCAGTCATTGTTTACACGTCTGTATTGTTTACATTCCAACTGTCTGCATGTTTACTTGCACATTGTCTACTGTTTGTTTGTATATTATTCTTGATGCACTGTTTGCACTTTGTCTTGTTTTTTTACACTTGTTTTACAATCGAGACACTTTCTGTAAGTAAGAATTCCATTGTACCAGTACCGGTTACATATGACAATAAAGTTCAAGTTCAAGTGTGCAGCCCCCTCCTGGATGATGCTCCAGTCCTCTCACACACAGCAGCTCAGTGGGGAGGAGAGCAGAGGGATGGAGCCAGTTCAAGGCAATGTTTATTTATATAGATTTGCATTCTCGTTATACAGGCATGTCTGTTCTGCAGTATTGGGCTCAGGTGTGAAAGCAGTGTTGTCTGTTTCACCTGCCTGCAAAGCACAATCCCAATCTGGGCCCATGAAGTTAGAAAGTCTCAGGGCAGAGCTGTCCTGACCACAAGGGGGCAGCAGAGAGCCAGGGCTCAGTGGAGCTGAGAGAGTTTATTTCTGTTTTTTTTCCATGTTAACTTAATTATTTTATGTGCTTTGGCAACACTGATCATTCCCATCGGTCAGGTTAATAAAGTAACTTGAATTGAACTGAGTCAGACTGCTGGACAGTTCAGGTGTCAGAATTTTTTTTGCAATATTAGGCTTCAACCGGGTTTTTGTGTCTTAGAAGAAAAAGCAGTCACTCCCCTCGAATCTGTGACCATCTGAACACAAACTGTACATCGCTTGAAATGCTATATCATGTTTGTGATGAATAAATTAACGTGAGATTTTTTTTTGCCAGTGGAGTGGATGCTCGGATTTAGTGAACGAGAATGTGAACAATCTGAAGTGTTTTCGATTCTTTATAAACATTTTCCCTGTGGTATGTTTCTGCTCGTGTTTAGTGGCTGTGAAGCGCAGATCGTTCAGTTTGTCACGTGAGAAATTTCCAGTATAGTCTTCACAAAAAAACAATACAGAATTATTTTTTTTTTTTTTTTTTAAGATTAATCGATTTGTCCCAGATTTTTATGCAAGCTAGTCGACACCTAGGACGAGGCCTACCCCTACAGGCACTTTGGGCCAACTGATAGGACTAAAAAATGAAAAAGAATGATCTGTGAAAACAGGAAAAAAACACCTGCTGTTTTTTTTCTTACATTTGTCTGCTGAGTGGACACATTGAGAGACAAGAAACATGACTGTTCACTCTCGATGGGGTGAGCTGCTATCTGCTATGTCCTGTAGCAGAGATAGAACGATATTTAACCCAGATCCTAAACCCTCTTACTCTGTAGAGCCACTCTTAACCCTTAAATCTTCGCTTATTAGTGTTAGGAATAGTAATTCAAGCGAAAACAAATCACAGGGGCACAGCCCGGGTTTGAACTCGTGAGTCTACAGTTTTTACCCTCCACACTATAGAGCCACACCCCTTCGCTTCCCACTCCTATTAACTTCTCAATGTGTTACTGTCGATAAGACTTAAACCAAAAGACACGCAGAGCGTTTCGGCAAGATTCAAACCCGCAGCCACCCAGCTCTGGGTCCACAGCCATACCCCAGGTCTCACACCGAAATGGATCTCACATTTGATCCATTTATTAATATTTTTAAAAGTAAAAATTCCATCGAAAGAGCGCACAGGGGCAGCATGGGGAAAAACACCGTCTCAGACACACGAGTACAACAAGAAAAACAGCTTTATTTCTCCTCCAATCCCACGAGCACAGTCGGAGGTGGGGTGGACACAGCCCAGGCCTGTCCTGTCCTGTCCTCCCGGTTAACGGTTGGACTTGGCCACTCTCTCCAGCTCGTCCTTCTTCTTGATGGCGTAGGAGTTGGACGACCCCTGGGGAGACAAGAGAGGGGGACACGATGAGGACGACCGCCAGCTGGGTAAAAAAAAAAACAAGGACACGGCGCTATCCTTCCGGGTAAATTACCGAACAGCTTAAAGATGAACCAGTCGGTGTGTCTCACTGTGAATCGGGAGGCAGGAGGGATCTGCCAATATTTACAATCTGTACTGTGGGAGGTTCTCTCACTCGCAGCCTGCAGTAACCAGATGTTGCCACAAGAGGGCATCATCCACAACACCTGTTAAGTTCGAGTCCCCTGGGGCGTGTTTGCTGCTGGGCTGCCAGAGAAGAGAGAATCTTCTAATTTGCTTCTAAGGGAAGCTTCACTGTGAATCAGTCTGACTACTGCACTGTCACACCTGGAGTGGATCAGACTGCTGCACTGTCACACCTGGAGTGGATCAGACTGCTGCGCACTGGGAGTCTGACTGACAGCACTGTCACACCTGGAGCGGATCAGACTGCTGCGCACTGGGAGTCTGACAGCACTGTCACACCTGGAGCGGATCAGACTGCTGCGCACTGGGAGTCTGACTGACAGCACTGTCACACCTGGAGCGGATCAGACTGCTGCGCACTGGGAGTCTGACTGACAGCACTGTCACACCTGGAGCGGATCAGACTGCTGCGCACTGGGAGTCTGACTGACAGCACTGTCACACCTGGAGCGGATCAGACTGCTGCGCACTAGGAGTCTGACTGACAGCACTGTCACACCTGGAGCGGATCAGACTGCTGCACACTGGGAGTCTGACTGACAGCACTGTCACACCTGGAGCGGATCAGACTGCTGCGCACTGGGAGTCTGACTGACAGCACTGTCACACCTGGAGCGGATCAGACTGCTGCGCACTGGGAGTCTGACTGACAGCACTGTCACACCTGGAGCGGATCAGACTGCTGCGCACTGGGAGTCTGACAGCACTGTCACACCTGGAGCGGATCAGACTGCTGCGCACTGGGAGTCTGACTGACAGCACTGTCACACCTGGAGCGGATCAGACTGCTGCGCACTGGGAGTCTGACAGCACTGTCACACCTGGAGTGGATCAGACTGCTGCGCACTAGGAGTCTGACTGACTGCACTGTCACACCTGGAGCGGATCAGACTGCTGCGCACTGGGATTCTGACAGCACTGTCACACCTGGAGCGGATCAGACTGCTGCGCACTGGGAGTCTGACTGACAGCACTGTCACACCTGGAGCGGATCAGACTGCTGCGCACTGGGAGTCTGACTGACAGCACTGTCACACCTGGAGCGGATCAGACTGCTGCGCACTGGGAGTCTGACTGACAGCACTGTCACACCTGGAGCGGATCAGACTGCTGCGCACTGGGAGTCTGACTGACAGCACTGTCACACCTGGAGCGGATCAGACTGCTGCGCACTGGGAGTCTGACTGACAGCACTGTCACGCCTGGAGCGGATCAGACTGCTGCGCACTGGGAGTCTGACAGCACTGTCACGCCTGGAGCGGATCAGACTGCTGCGCACTGGGAGTCTGATAGAAAGTCAGGCCATTATCAATGGGTAAAGGTCACAGCCCTACAAAGCTGTAGGGAGAGACTCCCAAAGTTGTCCTGTTCACCGCAAAGCATACTGGGACACGAGTTTGGATCTGCGGTGCATGAGAACTGACCGCACAGCCAGACTGAGGGCAGTCACTCCAGACTCGGACCAGCCCTGAGTCCCCCCCCGGCTGACCGCCGGCTAGCCCAGCTCCTGCCTCACCTTGGCTGCGTTGATGAGCTCGTCGGCCAGACACTCCGCGATGGTCTTGATGTTCCTGAAGGCAGCTTCTCTGGCACCAGTACACAGCAACCAGATCGCCTGCAGGAGAGAGAGAGAGAGGGGTTCATACACACACACTGACTGGACACTCCAGGACATGAACACTGCACTGAGAGAGAGAGGGGTTCACACACACACACTGACTGGACACTCCAGTACATGAACACTGCACTGAGAGAGAGAGGGGTTCATACAGACACACTGACTGGACACTCCAGGACATGAACACTGCACTGAGAGAGAGAGGGGTTCACACACACACACTGACTGGACACTCCAGTACATGAACACTGCACTGAGAGAGAGAGGGGTTCATACACACACACTGACTGGACACTCCAGTACATGAACACTGCACTGAGAGAGAGAGGGGTTCATACACACACACTGACTGGACACTCCAGTACATGAACACTGCACTGAGAGAGAGAGGGGTTCATACACACACACTGACTGGACACTCCAGTACATGAACACTGCACTGAGAGAGAGAGAGGTTCATACACACACACTGACTGGACACTCCAGTACATGAACACTGCACTGAGAGAGAGAGGGGTTCATACACACACACTGACTGGACACTCCAGTACATGAACACTGCACTGAGAGAGAGAGGGGTTCATACACACACACTGACTGGACACTCCAGTACATGAACACTGCACTGAGAGAGAGAGGGGTTCATACACACACACTGACTGGACACTCCAGTACATGAACACTGCACTGAGAGAGAGAGGGGTTCACACAGACTGGACACTCCAGTACATGAACACCGCACTGAGAGAGAGAGGGGTTCATACACACACACTGACTGGACACTCCAGTACATGAACACTGCACTGAGAGAGAGAGGGGTTCATACAGACACACTGACTGGACACTCCAGGACATGAACACTGCACTGAGAGAGAGAGAGGGGTTCATACACACACACTGACTGGACACTCCAGTACATGAACACTGCACTGAGAGAGAGAGGGGTTCATACACACACACTGACTGGACACTCCAGTACATGAACACTGCACTGAGAGAGAGAGAGAGGGGTTCACACAGACACACTGACTGGACACTCCAGGACATGAACACTGCACTGAGAGAGAGAGGGGTTCACACAGACACCCTGACTGGACACTTTTGCTCATGGTGGTCCTGACCTGGTTGACCCGGCGCAGGGGGGACACATCAACAGCCTGTCTTCTCACAGTTCCAGCTCTGCCGATACGGGTGGAGTCTTCCCTGGGACCACTGTTGATGATCGCGTTGACCAGAACCTGGAGTGGGTTCTGACCGAGAAAGAAAGGGGGTTAATACAAACTGGACACTCCAGTACATCGACAAGGCACTGAGTTTATCGGACAAGTGTCTCTGAGCCGGTGATCAGCTGAGCCCTGAGTTGCTGCAGCCAATGAATAAGCAGAGAAGTTTGATCTGCGAGGACTCTAGCACACCAGGACAATGAGGAGGGTGTCGGGGTGTGACTCTAGTCTCGCTCATTTTTCTGTATTAGGTGGGAGCTCCAGTCCCAGTCCAGTAGAACAGTCTGTTACAATAGGAGCTCCAGTCCCAGTCCAGTAGAACAGTCCTGTTACAACAGGAGCTCCAGTCCCAGTCCAGTAGAACAGTCCTGTTACAATAGGAGCTCCAGTCCCAGTGCAGTAGAACAGTCTGTTACAATAGGAGCTCCAGTCCCAGTCCAGTAGAACAGTCCTGTTACAATAGGAGCTCCAGTCCCAGTCCAGTAGAACAGTCTGTTACAATAGGAGCTCCAGTCCCAGTCCAGTAGAACAGTCTGTTACAATAGGAGCTCCAGTCCCAGTGCAGTAGAACAGTCTGTTACAATAGGAGCTCCAGTCCCAGTGCAGTAGAACAGTCTGTTACAATAGGAGCTCCAGTCCCAGTCCAGTAGAACAGTCTGTTACAATAGGAGCTCCAGTCCCAGTCCAGTAGAACAGTCTGTTACAATAGGAGCTCCAGTCCCAGTGCAGTAGAACAGTCTGTTACAATAGGAGCTCCAGTCCCAGTCCAGTAGAACAGTCCTGTTACAATAGGAGCTCCAGTCCCAGTGCAGTAGGACAGGTCTCCACAGCGTGTATGTATAGTGTCCAATAAGACTCTACAGGTGTGACAGAGCAGAAGGGGTCAGTACCTCTCCGGTCAGCAGGTGGATGATCTCGAAGGCGTGCTTGACGATCCTGACCGTCATGAGCTTCTTGCCGTTGTTGCGCCCGTGCATCATCATGGAGTTGGTGAGACGCTCCACGATGGGACACTGCGCCTTGCGGAAACGCTTGGCTGCATAGCGCCCCCCAGAGTGAGGAAGGTACTTGGCATACTTCTCTTTAACTGCGATGTAGTCCTGAGACACAGAGAGAGAGGGGTTCACACACACACCCTGACTGGACACTCCAGTACATGAACACTGCACTGAGAGAGAGAGGGGTTCACACACACACCCTGACTGGACACTCCAGTACATGAACACTGCACTGAGAGAGAGAGGGGTTCACACACACACACTGACTGGACACTCCAGTACATGAACACTGCACTGAGAGAGAGAGGGGTTCACACACACACACGGACTGGACACTCCAGTACATGAACACTGCCCTGAGAGAGAGAGGGGTTCACACAGACACTGACTGGACACTCCAGTACATGAACACTGCACTGAGAGAGAGAGGGGTTCATACACACACTGACTGGACACTCCAGTACATGAACACTGCACTGAGAGAGAGAGGGGTTCATACACACACTGACTGGACACTCCAGTACATGAACACTGCACTGAGAGAGAGAGGGGTTCACACACACACACTGACTGGACACTCCAGTACATGAACACTGCACTGAGAGAGAGAGGGGTTCACACAGACACACTGACTGGACACTCCAGTACATGAACACTGCACTGAGAGAGAGAGGGGTTCATACAGACACACTGACTGGACACTCCAGTACATGAACACTGCCCTGAGAGAGAGAGGGGTTCACACAGACACACTGACTGGACACTCCAGTACATGAACACTGCACTGAGAGAGAGAGGGGTTCACACAGACACACTGACTGGACACTCCAGTACATGAACACTGCACTGAGAGAGAGAGGGGTTCACACACACACACTGACTGGACACTCCAGTACATGAACACTGCACTGAGAGAGAGAGGGGTTCATACACACACACTGACTGGACACTCCAGTACATGAACACTGCACTGAGAGAGAGAGGGGTTCACACACACACACTGACTGGACACTCCAGTACATGAACACTGCACTGAGAGAGAGAGGGGTTCATACAGACACACTGACTGGACACTCCAGTACATGAACACTGCACTGAGAGAGAGAGGGGTTCACACACACACACTGACTGGACACTCCAGTACATGAACACTGCACTGAGAGAGAGAGGGGTTCATACAGACACACTGACTGGACACTCCAGTACATGAACACTGCCCTGAGAGAGAGAGGGGTTCACACAGACACACTGACTGGACACTCCAGTACATGAACACTGCACTGAGAGAGAGAGGGGTTCACACAGACACACTGACTGGACACTCCAGTACATGAACACTGCACTGAGAGAGAGAGGGGTTCACACACACACACACTGACTGGACACTCCAGTACATGAACACTGCACTGAGAGAGAGAGGGGTTCATACAGACACACTGACTGGACACTCCAATACATGAACACTGCACTGAGAGAGAGAGGGGTTCATACACACACACTGACTGGACACTCCAGTACGTGAACACTGCACTGAGAGAGAGAGGGGTTCATACACACACACTGACTGGACACTCCAGTACATGAACACTGCACTGAGAGAGAGAGGGGTTCATACAGACACACTGACTGGACACTCCAGTACATGAACACTGCACTGAGAGAGAGAGGGGTTCATACAGACACACTGACTGGACACTCCAGTACATGAACACTGCACTGAGAGAGAGGGGTTCATACAGACACACTGACTGGACACTCCAGTACATGAACACTGCACTGAGAGAGAGAGGGGTTCACACGGACACACTGACTGGACACTCCAGTACATGAACACTGCACTGAGAGAGAGAGGGGTTCATACACACACACTGATTGGACACTCCAGTACATGAACACTGCACTGAGAGAGAGAGAGGGGTTCATACAGACACACTGACTGGACACTCCAGTACATGAACACTGCACTGAGAGAGAGAGGGGTTCATACACACACACTGACTGGACACTCCAGTACATGAACACTGCACTGAGAGAGAGAGGGGTTCATACACACACCCTGACTGGACACTCCAGTACATGAACACTGCACTGAGAGAGAGAGAGGGGTTCATACAGACACACTGACTGGACACTCCAGTACATGAACACTGCACTGAGAGAGAGAGGGGTTCATACAGACACACTGACTGGACACTCCTGCACATCAACACAGCACTGAGTTTATCGGACAAGTGTCTCTGAGCCGGTGATCAGCTGAGCCCTGAGATGCTGCAGCCAATGAATAAGCAGAGAAGTTTGATCTGCGAGGACTCTAGCACACCAGGACAACGAGGAGGGTGTCGGGGTGTGACTCTAGTCTCGCTCCAGGAGACAGAGAGAGAGAGAAAACGAGAGACCCTGCACACTGGCCCCAGAGCGCAGCAGGACAAACGCACAACACGGGCAGTTCAGGCAGGAAATGAGGTGGGACACTCTCTCAACACAGTGGGAGTCTTTCATTAAAACACCCTCCGTGAAAAGAGATGCCCACTATTACATAAACTCACATTCACACGAAAAGGCAGTTAAGAGTTAACAGGGACCAGGGTGCTGCCCATCTGTCACCACGCTCATCAATAAATCTAATCCATATTAAGAGAAAGCCCCCAGGACGACACCTTGTCCCCTTGCCAACGCCGACGCGTGGGTGGGGAGACCAACCCTTTTGAAGAAACAATTTCTCCACGCCTGGACCGCGATTAAAAACAGCGATCTTTTAAAAGCAGACTGAGAGAAAGGAGCCAGGAGCTCGCCCGAGCCGGGCCGGGAATACCTGCAGGGAGATGTCGTTGATCTGCACGTCGTCCGTGCTCCACTTCCCGAACAGCTTGATCTCCGGGGTCTCGGCGACAGCGGGTGCGGCTTCCCAATCGGTCATCCTGGCGGGAGAGGAACGGGGGATGAGCACAGCCGCGGGGACCGGGATCGATCCCGCTCCCCAGAACGGCCGGGGAAAAGAAACTCCTCTTCCACCGTGAGGGAGGGAGAGAGAGAGCCGGTCTCCCACGTCTTGATCAATATGAATAATCAGAATCCCCCCACTTCCACAGCGCTCCTCTGGACCCCCCCCACTCCGAGCTCTTTACATGACAGGTCAGGGGGCTCCCCTCCACCCCCACCCCAGTGTGTACCCCCACCTGGATGAAGCTGCAGTCCGCTCAGCACACAGCAGGGGAGTCAGTGTGCGATTCCTTGCTCTTATATAGCGCCTTTCTGGACCCTCCACTCAGAGCTCTTCCCAGGTCAGGGGGATCCCCTCCAGCCCCCCCCAGTGTGCAGCCCCCACCTGGATGATGCTCCAGTCCGCTCAGCACACAGCAGCTCTCAGTGGGGAGGAGAGCAGAGGGATGGAGCCAGTTCAGAGAGGGGGGGTGATTAGGAGGCCATGATGGGTCAAGACCAGGGGGGGTATTTGACCAGGACACTGGGGGTGACACCCCTACTCTTCTCCAGAGACACCCCGGGATTGTCAATGACCCCAGAGAGTCAGGACTTCGGTTTGACGTCTCATCCGAAGGACGGCGCCTGTTTACGATTGCAACCCGCGAGTATCCAGACGGTGGAAAAAAAGAGCTCCGATCATCGATAGCTGCAGTTTTCAGTTACGACGCGTCGATCTGGGCTCAGGTCCGAAGTAACCGGACCGCAGGAGACGAAGCGATGAAAACGGGAGAAATACCCCCACCACCACCCACATCCCCAGCTAGAGGTGCAAGGCGTGGACGCGACCCGACACGGGGGAGATACCCCCCCTTTACAGGCGCACACAGACACGCGTGTTTCGACCCACGAGTCCCTAACTGCGCCCCTCGGGGACCACACGTGGAACGGAAACGGCATCTCGTTACATCGGACCCGGGGGTCTGGTCCACCGCAGCCGGTAAACGCAGGACTCCCCCACTAGGCCCCACCGCGGATCCCCGGCCTCGCCGTAGAGCGCGCAGCCGGCGGGCCCGCACCCTTGCCCGGGTGAGGCGCGGGAGAGAGGTCCGCCGACCCCCCAACGCGAATATACACACACGCACAGACCCGAGGCGCCGGCCCCGGCCCAAAAAACACCCAACGTCCACCCACAAAGCCCGCTCTACTGAATATATTTTATTTATCTCCCCCCCAATAAGACAAAAACCCTCTTTAAGACTCTTAGAAACCACGGACGGCCGAGGTGACCCCGGGACTCGGCTTCTGCGTGCATTTCCCGTCTCGTAGCTTATGAAAAGGGTTTAATGAGAGGGGGGGGGTCCCCGTCCTGGAGCGCAGCTCTCCTCCGCCTGCGAGCGGAGCCACATGGCTGCCGCACACGGGGCGCATCGGGGAGCCCGAAACAGGACCGAAAACACCCCCGAACCCCACACGCTCCCCGGCCCGGCCCGGCCCGGCGCACTCCCGTCCCCGACCACCTCCGTGCCGCCCGGGAGCGCCTGGCGGGGGTATTTTCGGCGGAAAAGCCGGGTTGCGGGCACTCACTTCGACTCGGGCCCGTCCGGCTGGGGCGCAGTGTGGCGGCGAAAAGAGGAGGCGCAGCGCGCAGGCGCGGCTGATATCCGTGCAGAGGGGAGGGGACTATGGAGGGGGGGACCGGAAGGAGCTCGCTACCCATAGGGCTCGGCGGCTTGACGTCACTTCCTTGGTGATGGTTGCCCGTGTCTGAGACGCGTTCCTCTTTCCACGCGGCGTATACCCCGTTAAATATTAAGACACTTGCTGTCCATCGATTTAAAAATTAATATATATAGATGATAAATGTGTGTTTTTTTGTGTGACTTTGGACTGAGTTGCACATTTATATTAAAAAAGAGACCATATTTGCTTTTGAAGAAAAAAGATGTTGTGTTAAGTTTCAGCCCCCTCGAAAACAATACTAAAATATAATTGGCAATACATTTAATTATTATGATGGCACGTTATTATATACACGAAATGAAGTGGCCTGGGAAGAAACCTATCTCTGAGCGTTTTAAAATGGATGTAAAGGAGTTATCTCCAGGCTATTTCAAATGGTCAAAAACATGAAAGCGCTGCGGACGTTATCTTTATAATTTGAATTTATTTTGTACCCCTGGCGATGTTTTTGTCTTGATATTGTTATATGTACTCTTGCTTGTATTGTAATTATTGTGATTGTTTATGCATAAAAAAACTAAAAAAACGCGACCTAGACACCTTTATACTTCTCTCTTTCTTTAACTTTTTTTTATTTGAACAACAAAAGTAAATACAATACAAACAAGATAACACATAACATATCAATATTAATAACACCGTCACCATAATACCGGACAAACACACTTTACGTAAGAAGTTTGAACGGCGTAAATTAAGATCAGGTCCTTCTCCCTGAATAAGTAAAATAACCCCGAAAACGATAACAAAATAGGATCTAATTTGCATCGTGGAAACGGTAGTGCTTTACATCACATTAATTCTCAGCCCCCTGTTGTGAACGTTTTTAAAAGCCGTTTTTACATTCGGTAATATGTGAGAGAACAGCTCAGCTCAGCTCTCTCGGGCAGAAACTAGGCTAGTCGCATTTCATTGTAATTAAAAACGTTTTAGGACGGGGGTGTTTTTTTGCTCCCGGTCCAGGAAAAACGAAACACAAAGGCACCCCAAAAAAGAGAAAGAGAACGATTTCCCTGTGATCAAACAGGGTCGTTCTTCAAAACTGAGACGGAGACGGAGACCCCGGTTCGTTTAAAAAGCGAAATATATATATATAAATGTATTTATTTTATTTTTTTTGGGGGGTGGGGAGAGAAGCACTTTGCTGCTATCTTTTCCCGCTCGGGAAGAGGAAGCTACACACGGGTGTCTTTCCCTCTTTCGGCTGGAGTTTTTTGGTTTTTTTTCCCCTTGACCAAATGGTCCTTTTTTTAAAAATAAAAATTCTCCTCTCTCTCAGTTGCAGCTGGCGTGACTGGGATGTTTTGAAGCAGGCAGACTGTAGCCTGATAACCAGGGGTAAAAGCTCTCGGGAGCCGCAGGAGCTGGTGAAGTTCACCGAAACTGATGTGTCGCAGCCGGACAGCTGTAGAAACAGCTGGTAAAACCTCAAAATACCCCCCCCCCCCCCCCCCCCACACACACACACACACCTGGGTAGAAAACGAGAAGGCCTCGGGGTCAGGTTGGAAACTTTCATGTTTATTAAATTCGGGTAAGTATCGTAACATTTCCACGTAAAAACACCCACACGCACACACACAAACCACCTGAATCAAAACCTAAGATTAAGCACAGGGACTTTTTATCTGAAGACTACCACGCCACGACATCAACTCAGCCTGGCTGGTCTGTACAGGTCTCTACAGCCTCTGGAAGAAGGAAAAGGACGCCCTTTCACGGCTTCAAATGGACCAGAACCTGTTTAGCTCATTTCTGCAAGAGTGGTACTGAAGGTTATCGGTTTAGCTCATCGACTTCAGATCAGCACACAGGCTTTCAGCAGAACTCGAAATTCAAAAGATTTTCTGTCAACATTTTATCGTCATCGGATTACTCGCTCAACTGCAAAATAACACTCTGTCACTCCACCGACTGGACTGGTCTCAGTGTCCACTGTGTCCAGTTCTGTAACCTCACTGACTGGGCTGGTCTCAGTGTCCACTGTGTCCAGTTCTGTACATTGACTGGACTGGTCTCAGTGTCCACTGTGTCCAGTGATGGACTGGTGTCAGTGTCCACTATGTCCAGTTCTGTAACCCCAGTGACTGGACTGGTCTCAGTGTCCACTGTGTCCAGGCCAGCAGCCTCAGTGATTGGACTGGTCTCAGTGTCCACTATGTCCAGTTCTGTAACCCCAGTGACTGGACTGGTCTCAGTGTCCACTGTGTCCAGGCCTGTCCAGTGACTGGACTGGTCTCAGTGTCCACTGTGTCCAGGCCAGCAGCCCCAGTGCCTGGACTGGTCTCAGTGTCCACTGTGTCCAGGTCAGCAGCCCCAGTGACTGGACTGGTCTCAGTGTCCACTGTGTCCAGGCCAGTAGCCTCAGTGACTGGACTGGTCTCAGGGTCCACTGTGTCCAGGCCAGTAGCCCCAGTGACTGGACTGGTCTCTCAGTGTCCACTGTGTCCAGGGCTGTAACCTCACTGACTTAACTGGTGTCAGTGTCCACTGTGTCCAGTGCCTGGACTGGTCTCAGTGTCCACTGTGTCCAGGCCAGCAGCCCCAGTGACTGGACTGGTCTCAGTGTCCACTGTGTCCAGGCCAGCAGCCCCAGTGACTGGACTGGTCTCAGTGTCCACTGTGTCCAGTGACTGGACTGGTCTCTCAGTGTCCACTGTGTCCAGTGCCTGGACTGGTCTCAGTGTCCACGGGCGTACCGAGCTGGGCGGCGGCGGCTCCTAGCACACGCTCGGCGGGAGGCGGGGGGGGGCGCGGGGACACTCGGCGTGGCGCCGGCGCATCCTGAGCACGGCGGAGTCCACCCGGGCGGCGGCCCGCTTGCTGCGCAGGTCCTCGTCCAGCCGCAGGCGGGCCAGCTGCAGCAGGGCCAGGTCGCGGGCCGAGGAGCCCAGGGCGCGCCGCAGGACAGCGCCCCCCTGTGGCCGGGAGAGGAAACGACACCTGGCTACTCCTGCGGTCATTCACACATCCACCACAGGACACACCCTGGACAGGACACACACACACACCCTGGACAGGACACCAGTCCATCACAGGACACACACACACACACACACACACACACACACACACACACACACCCTGGACAGGACACACACACCCTGGACAGGACACACACACACACCCTGGACAGGACACCAGTCCATCACAGGACACACACACACACTCACACACCCTGGACAGGACACCAGTCCATCACAGGACACACACACTCACACACCCTGGACAGGACACCCGTCCATCACAGGACACACACACACCCTGGACAGGACACACACACACACCCTGGACAGGACACACACACCCTGGACAGGACACCCGTCCACCACAGGACACACACACTCACACACCCTGGACAGGACACCCGTCCACCACAGGACACACACACTCACACACCCTGGACAGGACACCAGTCCATCACAGGACACAGACACCCCCCCGCCTGCGTCTCCTGCAGACCCCTGCATCACCTGGATGAGGGCGCCGGCCTCCGGCAGCTGCGTCCCGGGGTGCCGCTGGTAGACTCTGACCACAGGCCTGTCCAGCCTCTCGCGGGTCAGCAGGTCGGCGCTGGACACGGGGCCCTGCGGACGAGAGGGCCCGGTCAGGACGCCGCGGGGGAGGGGCGCGCTCGCAGGGCGTCCGGCGGCGGGGGGCACTGACCAGGGCCGAGTCCCGGCTGTGCTGAATCCAGTCCAGCTGCCTCTGCTGCCGGTGCACGGCCTGTCGGGTGGCGGCGGAGCTCAGGGCCAGGCGTTGCTGAAAGGGGGGGGGGGAGACACGCTGACTTGCTGGACCCTTGACCCCCGACCCTTGACCCCCCACCCCCCACCCCCGCCGAGGTCCCTTACCGACAGGGTCACGGTCTCCGCAATCTTCCGGACCAGCCCCTCGCTCACGGATTGGTGGGTGGCCCGTTGCCGGGCGACGGCCTGGCCAATCGCCTGCCGGATCTCCTGCCTCAGCTGCTGTGATTGGCTGAAAGCCGCCTGGGACGATTCCATGACCTCCTTGCACTCTGAGGGCCGGAAAGACGTGGAAACAGAGACAGAGATGGCTACACGTCCTCCTGCACTGCGACACATATGCTGGGATTAGAGAAACAGCCTTCCCCGAATTCAGAAACCTCATCCCAGAGTTCCCACCGCTGCCAGAATCCCAACGGGTCCCGATCCTACTGGGAGAGGGAGGAGGGAACTCCGCTGAACTGGCAGCCCAGTGTGTGATCTCCTGTCCCAGCCTGAGGAACAGACAGTGAGCCTGTCTCTCAATAATAATAATACAGTGTGTGATCTCCTGTCCCAGCCCGAGGAACAGACAGTGAGCCTGTCTCTCAATAATAATAATACAGTGTGTGATCTCCTGTCCCAGCCTGAGGAACAGACAGTGAGCCTGTCTCTCAATAATAATAATACAGTGTGTGATCTCCTGTCCCAGCCTGAGGAACAGTGAGCCTGTCTCTCAATAATAATAATACAGTGTGTGATCTCCTGTCCCAGCCTGAGGAACAGACAGTGAGCCTGTCTCTCAATAATAATAATACAGTGTGTGATCTCCTGTCCCAGCCTGAGGAACAGACAGTGAGCCTGTCTCTCAATAATAATAATACAGTGTGTGATCTCCTGTCCCAGCCTGAGGAACAGACAGTGAGCCTGTCTCTCAATAATAATAATACAGTGTGTGATCTCCTGTCCCAGCCTGAGGAACAGACAGTGAGCCTGTCTCTCAATAATAATAATACAGTGTGTGATCTCCTGTCCCAGCCTGAGGAACAGACAGTGAGCCTGTCTCTCAATAATAATAATACAGTGTGTGATCTCCTGTCCCAGCCTGAGGAACAGACAGTGAGCCCGTCTCTCAATAATAATAATCCAGTGTGTGATCTCCTGTCCCAGCCTGAGGAACAGACAGTGAGCCTGTCTCTCAATAATAATAATACAGTGTGTGATCTCCTGTCCCAGCCTGAGGAACAGTGAGCCTGTCTCTCAATAATAATAATACAGTGTGTGATCTCCTGTCCCAGCCTGAGGAACAGACAGTGAGCCTGTCTCTCAATAATAATAATCCAGTGTGTGATCTCCTGTCCCAGCCTGAGGAACAGACAGTGAGCCTGTCTCTCAATAATAATAATACAGTGTGTGATCTCCTGTCCCAGCCTGAGGAACAGACAGTGAGCCTGTCTCTCAATAATAATAATACAGTGTGTGACCTCCTGTCCCAGCCTGAGGAACAGTGAGTCTGTCTCCCAGTAATGCTCCATCTGTCTACAGTATAAGTCAATAATTTAGGATATGTCTTTGTTGTAAATGTCTGTAATATGTCTGTAGATTTTATTTTACTTTTATTTTTGGTTTTGTCTCATGTGATTTTTCTTATTTTTATTGGCTTTGGCAACACTGATTGTACCCATCGGTCGTGCTCATGAAGCACCTTGAAAGGAATTGAATTGACTCTTGCTGTAACTTCAGGAGATCCTGCACTGCCCTTTTCCTGTGGTTTTCCAAGGCAGAGAGCACAGAGAGGACGCACCGGGACGGAATGAGGGAGACAGGCGAGGAGAGGTCACGCACGGGGCTTTCTGCTCACATCGTATTTGCAAATGAGCCACATAATATCCGGGCTCTGAGACGGGGTGATAAACTCCCCGATTTGCCTTTTTCGGAGATTAAGTCACCATCTGAACTCCCGAGCGTCTGAGCCGGAGCTCGGGGCGGGACAGAACCTGGAGTGACGGGTCCGGTGGGACTGGTTCCGCAGGGGGACGGCGTGGCGGCGCGGCCGGCCCCGTCAGACCCGGTGTGTGGGATCAGATCCAGGACTCGGGACCTCTCCGCTGCACAGTCCAGCAGCCTCCTACTGCACACACTGAGGGCCTGAACACAGAGGGAGAGAGGGCTGGATACACACACACTGAGGGCCTGAACACAGAGGGAAAGAGGGGTGGATACACACACACTGAGGGCCTGAACACAGAGGGAGAGAGGGGTTCATACAGACACACTGACTGGACACTCCAGTACATGAACACTGCACTGAGAGAGAGAGGGGTTCATACACACACACTGACTGGACACTCCAGGACATGAACACTGCACTGAGAGAGAGAGGGGTTCACACAGACACACTGACTGGACACTCCAGTACATGAACACTGCACTGAGAGAGAGGGGGGTTCATACAGACACACTGACTGGACACTCCAGTACATGAACACTGCACTGAGAGAGAGGGGTTCACACAGACACACTGACTGGACACTCCAGGACATGAACACTGCACTGAGAGAGAGAGGGGTTCACACAGACACACTGACTGGACACTCCAGTACATGAACACTGCACTGAGAGAGAGGGGGGTTCATACAGACACACTGACTGGACACTCCAGTACATGAACACTGCACTGAGAGAGAGAGGGGTTCACACAGACACACTGACTGGACACTCCAGTACATGAACACTGCACTGAGAGAGAGAGGGGTTCATACAGACACACTGACTGGACACTCCAGTACATGAACACTGCACTGAGAGAGAGAGGGGTTCATACACACACACTGACTGGACACTCCAGGACATGAACACTGCACTGAGAGAGAGAGGGGTTCACACAGACACACTGACTGGACACTCCAGTACATGAACACTGCATTGAGAGAGAGGGGGGTTCACACAGACACACTGACTGGACACTCCAGTACAGGTTGGTCAGGCTCTCCTGTACAGTACACACACACACCTGGAGCTGGGTGACGGTGGCCCTCAGCCTGCCCTCCAGCTGGGCCTTCAGCGCGGTCAGCTCTGCCCGCTCCCTGTCCAGCAGCTGGTCCGCTCCGTCTCGGCCCTGCGAGGCACGGCGCCCACTGAGGGGGGTGGTTTCGAGAAGTGATTGACGTTTCGGCGGCGTGCCACTGGACAGTGCCCAACTGTATCGTAGCGAATTGCGCTGCGCTAATGGTACAATATTCCAAACGACATTACTGTAGTGTACGGAAGTATAATACATTCTACTCTCAAGTCCTGCAGTACACTGTACTGTATTTTAGTCCTGTACTGTAGTCCTACTACAATGTACTGTATTTTAGTCCTGTACTGTAGTCCTACTACACTGTACTGTGCTTTAGTCCTGTACTGTAGTCCTACTACACTGTACTGTGCTTTAGTCCTGTACTGTAGTCCTACTACACTGTTCTGTACTTTAGTCCTGTACTGTAGTCCTACTACACTGTACTGTGCTTTAGTCCTGTACTGTAGTCCTACTACACTGTACTGTATTTTACTGTACAATAACGTAGTGTAATGTGCTGCACTGTACTATATTTTTACGTACAGTAATGTAGTTTAGGGTACTATACTATATTCTACTCTACATTACAGTAGTGTACGTTACTGCAGTGTACTGTATTGCTGTATAGTACTGGAGTGTACTGTACTGTATTACTGTATTCTACTGTAGTATTGTATTACTGTATGACTGTAGTTCTGTATTACCGTGTTATTGTAGTACTGTATTACTCTAGTACTGTAGTACTGTATTCATTACTGTATCAGTGTACACCCATGTCCTGAACCTCAGCGCAAGTGTGTCCCCTGTGTGTCCTGCTTCTGTATAGTAGTGTAGTGTAGTACTGTATTACTGTAGTACTGAGTGACTATATTACTGTATCACTGCAGTACTGTGTTACTGTATGACTATAGTACTGTATGACTGAAGTACTGTATCACTGTGTTACTGTATGACTGCAGTACTGTATCACCGCAGTACTTTATGACTATAGTACTGTATGACTGTGTTACTGTATGACTATATTACTGTATGACTGCAGTACTGTATGACTATATTACTGTATCACTGCAGTACTGTATCACTGCAGTACTATATCACTGCAGTCCTGGATCCCTGTGGTACTGTGTGACTGCAGTACTGTATGACTATATTACTGTATGACTGCAGTACTGGATCCCTGTGTTACTGTATGACTGCAGTACTGTATGACTATATTACTGTATGACTGCAGTACTGTAGTACTGTGTTACTGTATCACTATAGTACTGTATGACTGCAGTCCTGGATCCCTGTGGTACTGTATGACTGCAGTACTGTATGACTATAGTACTGTATCACTGCAGTCCTGGATCCCTGTGTTACTGTATCACCGCAGTACTGTATGACTATATTACTGTATGACTGCAGTCCTGGATCCCTGTGGTACTGTGTCACTGCAGTACTGTATGACTATATTACTGTATGACTGCAGTCCTGGATCCCTGTGTTACTGTATCACTGCAGTACTGTATGACTATAGTACTGTATGACTGCAGTCCTGGATCCCTGTGTTACTGTATCACTGCAGTACTGTATGACTATATTACTGTATCACTGCGGTCCTGGATCCCTGTGGTACTGTATCACTGCAGTACTGTATGACTATATTACTGTATGACTGCAGTACTGGATCCCTGTGTTACTGTATCACTGCAGTACTGTATGACTATATTACTGTATCACTGCGGTCCTGGATCCCTGTGTTACTGTATCACTGCAGTACTGTATGACTATATTACTGTATCACTGCGGTCCTGGATCCCTGTGGTACTGTATCACTGCAGTACTGTATGACTGCAGTCCTGGATCCCTGTGGTACTGTATGACTGCAGTACTGTATGACTATATTACTGTATGACTGCAGTCCTGGATCCCTGTGTTACTGTATCACTGCAGTACTGTATGACTATATTACTGTATCACTGCGGTCCTGGATCCCTGTGGTACTGTATCACTGCAGTACTGTATGACTATATTACTGTATGACTGCAGTACTGGATCCCTGTGTTACTGTATCACTGCAGTACTGTATGACTATATTACTGTATGACTGCAGTCCTGGATCCCTGTGGTACTGTATCACTGCAGTACTGTATGACTATATTACTGTATGACTGCAGTACTGAATCCCTGTGTTACTGTATCACTGCAGTACTGTATGACTATATTACTGTATGACTGCAGTCCTGGATCCCTGTGGTACTGTATGACTGCAGTCCTGTATGACTATAGTACTGTATGACTGTGGTACTGGATCCCTGTGGTACTGTATCACTGCAGTCCAGGATCCCTGTCCGCCCGTGTGCTGGACGCAGTGCGATGTGTCTCCTGTGTGTCCGGGGTCCAGCTGACCCCACACTCACGGTCTCCGCGCCGGTGGGCCTCAGGCCCCGCCCCTCCACGCAGCGCCGGTTCAGCAGCAGCTCCCGCCGCAGGGAGGACAGCGCCCCCTCCAGGGCCTGCCGGCCGCGCCCCAGCCTCCGCGCCTCGGCCCCCAGCCTGGCCGCCTCGCCCCGCAGCGCCGCCTCCGCCGCCCGCACGCCGCGCATGTGCTCCAGAGCCACGCCCACGCTCCGGCCCGCGCAGCGCTCCCGCAGACAGGCAGGGGGCAGCTGGGGAGAGGGAGAGACTGGACCCTGAGAGAGAGAGAGAGAGGGGTTCATACACACACACTGACTGGACACTCCAGTACATGAACACTGCACTGAGAGAGAGAGGGGTTCATACAGACACACTGACTGGACACTCCAGTACATGAACACTGCACTGAGAGAGAGAGGGGTTCATACACACACACTGACTGGACACTCCAGTACATGAACACTGCACTGAGAGAGAGAGGGGTTCATACACACACACTGACTGGACACTCCAGTACATGAACACTGCACTGAGAGAGAGAGGGGTTCATACAGACACACTGACTGGACACTCCAGTACATGAACACTGCACTGAGAGAGAGAGGGGTTCATACACACACACTGACTGGACACTCCAGTACATGAACACTGCACTGAGAGAGAGAGGGGTTCACACACACACTGACTGGACACTCCAGTACATGAACACTGCACTGAGAGAGAGAGGGGTTCATACAGACACCCTGACTGGACACTCCAGTACATGAACACTGCACTGAGAGAGAGAGGGGTTCATACACACACACTGACTGGACACTCCAGTACATGAACACTGCACTGAGAGAGAGAGGGGTTCACACACACACACTGACTGGACACTCCAGTACATGAACACTGCACTGAGAGAGAGAGGGGTTCATACAGACACCCTGACTGGACACTCCAGTACATGAACACTGCACTGAGAGAGAGAGGGGTTCATACACACACACTGACTGGACACTCCAGTACATGAACACTGCACTGAGAGAGAGAGGGGTTCACACAGACACACTGACTGGACACTCCAGTACATGAACACTGCACTGAGAGAGAGAGGGGTTCATACAGACACACTGACTGGACACTCCAGTACATGAACACTGCACTGAGAGAGAGAGGGGTTCATACACACACTGACTGGACACTCCAGGACATGAACACTGCACTGAGAGAGAGAGGAGTCCATACACACACACTGACTGGACACTCCAGTACATGAACACTGCACTGAGAGAGAGAGGGGTTCACACAGACACACTGACTGGACACTCCAGTACATGAACACTGCACTGAGAGAGAGAGGGGTTCATACACACACACACTGACTGGACACTCCAGTACATGAACACTGCACTGAGAGAGAGAGGGGTTCATAAAGACACCCTGACTGGACACTCCAGTACATGAACACTGCACTGAGAGAGAGAGGGGTTCATACAGACACACTGACTGGACACTCCAGTACATGAACACTGCACTGAGAGAGAGAGAGGGGTTCACACAGACACACTGACTGGACACTCCAGTACATGAACACTGCACTGAGAGAGAGAGGGGTTCACACACACACACTGACTGGACACTCCAGTACATGAACACTGCACTGAGAGAGAGAGGGGTTCACACACACACACTGACTGGACACTCCAGTACATGAACACTGCACTGAGAGAGAGAGGGGTTCACACACACACACTGACTGGACACTCCAGGAGTTGAGAGACTCACCAGGGTGTCCGCGGACACAGGCCTGACTTTCTTCACATCCTGCTGATCCACGGACCCCGCCGCCTCCTCGCCCGGACCGGGACCGGCCTCTCTGGACCCGGCGGTCCGGGGCGGCGGCGTGCCGGGCTGGGCGGCACCGCGGGACCGGGCCGAGCCGGCTCTGTCGGGCCCCCGGGAGAGACGCACCAAGCGCTCGGCCAGGCGGATGGACCGGACCGTGCTCTCCCGCCAGGACTCCGGCCCGATGGTCTCCGTGGCCGGAGGGGCGGACTGGACTCGCATGCCTTTCTGATCAGTAATCGATAATCGATAATCAAGATCGATCTGGACGGAACAATTAGGGCAATGTACTGAAGGAGCAGCGGCTGCACAAGCCGAAACGGTGCAGTTGATTAACAGGAGTGTCGTCTCCCACGAGTGACCGCGGAACAGCCGCGGAAAACAATTTAACAATTTTAATTCGCAATCCCGTTAAGCCCTCTGACTTAAAAAGCCGGGAGGGCCGTCCGTACTTAAAAAAAATAACCCAAAACAAACCAACACAAAATACCTGTGGATAATTATCACCAGAAAATAATTTAAAAAAAAAGGGTTTACGGGCGTATAAAGTTCGTGTTTATAAATGCGCTCCTCTCCCCCTCGCGCGGTGTTCGCCGCCGTCGCCCGAGCAACCGTTGCCGGGCAACAAGGGGAGAGAGGGAAGGGGGCAAACACGGAAGAGGCTCCTATTGGCCGGTTTGCGGTCATGTGACGAGGGCGAAGCCGAACCGCGGGACTTGTTTTCCGTCCCGACAGTCTTTGAGCATCAAGTAACACAAAGGAGAACTTATCCACGGAGGTGAACAACAACAACAACAACAACAACAACAACAAAAGGCACAAAACAATATGCAGTGCAGTAAGGTACAGCACAGACAAGTTCAGTACAGTAGAGTGCCGTTTGGTCCAGTACAATGTAGTACGGTACAGTTCAGAAAAGTGCGGTACAGTACAGAACTGTTCAGTACAGTAAAGTTCAGTATAGTATATGTAGTACAGGACACAGTGCAGTACTGCAGTGTTCAGTACAGTATTTTACAGTAGGATTCAGTATAACACATGGTATAGTAGTACCCAGTGCAGTACAGTAGTGTTCAGTACAGTAAGGTTCAGTACAGTGCAGCATAGCGCAGTACATTTCAGTATAGTATGTACTGTAGTACACAGTGCAGTACAGTACTGTTCAGCACAGTAAAGTTCAGTACAGTGCAGTATAGTGCAGTACAGTTCAGTATAGTATGTACTGTAGTACCCAGTGCAGTACAGTACTGTTCAGTACAGTAAAGTTCAGTACAGTGCAGCATAGTACAGTACAGTTCAGTAAAGTATGTACTATAGTACACAGTGCAGTACAGTACTGTTCAGCACAGTAAAGTTCAGTACAGTGCAGTATAGTGCAGTACATTTCAGTATAGTATGTACTGTAGTACACAGTGCAGTACAGTACTGTTCAGCACAGTAAAGTTCAGTACAGTGCAGTATAGTGCAGTACAGTTCAGTATAGTATGTACTGTAGTACACAGTGCAGTACAGTACTGTTCAGCACAGTAAAGTTCAGTACAGTGCAGTATAGTGCAGTACAGTTCAGTATAGTATGTACTGTAGTACACAGTGCAGTACAGTACTGTTCAGCACAGTAAAGTTCAGTACAGTGCAGTATAGTGCAGTACAGTTCAGTATAGTATGTACTGTAGTACACAGTGCAGTACAGTACTGTTCAGCACAGTAAAGTTCAGTACAGTGCAGTATAGTGCAGTACAGTTCAGTATAGTATGTACTGTAGTACACAGTGCAGTACAGTACTGTTCAGCACAGTAAAGTTCAGTATAGTGCAGTACAGTTCAGTATAGTATGTACTGTAGTACACAGTGCAGTACAGTACTGTTCAGCACAGTAAAGTTCAGTACAGTGCAGTATAGTGCAGTACAGTTCAGTATAGTATGTACTGTAGTACACAGTGCAGTACAGTACTGTTCAGCACAGTAAAGTTCAGTACAGTGCAGTATAGCGCAGTACAGTTCAGTATAGTATGTACTGTAGTACCCAGTGCAATACAGTACTGTTCAGCACAGTAAAGTTCAGTACAGTGCAGTATAGCGCAGTACAGTTCAGTATAGTATGTACTGTAGTACCCAGTGCAGTACAGTACTGTTCAGCACAGTAAAGTTCAGTACAGTGCAGTATAGTGCAGTACAGTTCAGTATAGTATGTACTGTAGTACACAGTGCAGTACAGTACTGTTCAGCACAGTAAAGTTCAGTACAGTGCAGTATAGTGCAGTACAGTTCAGTATAGTATGTACTGTAGTACACAGTGCAGTACAGTACTGTTCAGCACAGTAAAGTTCAGTACAGTGCAGTATAGTGCAGTACAGTTCAGTATAGTATGTACTGTAGTACACAGTGCAGTACAGTACTGTTCAGCACAGTAAAGTTCAGTATAGTGCAGTACAGTTCAGTATAGTATGTACTGTAGTACACAGTGCAGTACAGTACTGTTCAGCACAGTAAAGTTCAGTACAGTGCAGTATAGCGCAGTACAGTTCAGTATAGTATGTACTGTAGTACCCAGTGCAGTACAGTACTGTTAAGCACAGTAAAGTTCAGTACAGTGCAGTATAGCGCAGTACAGTTCAGTATAGTATGTACTGTAGTACCCAGTGCAATACAGTACTGTTCAGCACAGTAAAGTTCAGTACAGTGCAGTATAGCGCAGTACAGTTCAGTATAGTATGTACTGTAGTACCCAGTGCAGTACAGTACTGTTCAGCACAGTAAAGTTCAGTATAGCGCAGTACAGTTTACTGTAGTACCCAGTGCAGTACAGTACTGTTCAGCACAGTAAAGTTCAGTACAGTGCAGTATAGTGCAGTACAGTTCAGTATAGTATGTACTGTAGTACCCAGTGCAGTACAGTACTGTTCAGCACAGTACAGTGCAGTATAGCGCAGTACAGTTCAGTATAGTATGTACTGTAGTACACAGTGCAGTACAGTACTGTTCAGCACAGTAAAGTTCAGTACAGTGCAGTATAGTGCAGTACAGTTCAGTATAGTATGTACTGTAGTACCCAGTGCAGTACAGTACTGTTCAGCACAGTACAGTGCAGTATAGCGCAGTACAGTTCAGTATAGTATGTACTGTAGTACCCAGTGCAGTACAGTACTGTTCAGCACAGTACAGTGCAGTATAGCGCAGTACAGTTCAGTATAGTATGTACTGTAGTACCCAGTGCAGTACGTTCACTGCTATTCCAGCGACTGGTATTGAAAGAAGTATTCGTCCCCTCTGCAGAGCGTCCCGGGGCTGCCGAGTGCGGATCACATCGATCTTCCCTCCTCTGTGAAAGTCGCTGTCTCAAGGGGAGGGCTGGGGGAGACGCAGTGAGCCGAGCAGAGTATGTATACGCTGTCATAGACTGCGTGTTGTAGAGTATGTGTAACAGGCGTGCTGTTTTGAGGGGTGTTCACACGCATAGGAGCCAAGTGTGGCCGTAAAAATACATAATAATAATAATAATAATAATAATAGATCCTCGCCGTTTCCGCGTGTTAAAATAGTCGGGGGTTAGTGAGATTAACCGTTTTTTTCATTAAAAAAAACGATACATGTTTTGTTCATGTATCATCTCTTTGTCTTGGGATTCCTGTGCTCCTTGGGCTGGATTGCTTGATCTTCAATAGAAGTCCGGTGGACGAATACGGGGGCGCACTGTCGTGGAGACCTGAACCGAACCGTGAAACGGGCGCGTTTTTCTTCTCTGGATTCGGCAGAGCTAACTCTCTCTCAATTCAAGGTGCTTCATGAGCCTGACCGATGGGAACAACCAGTGTTGCCAAAGCCAATAAAAATAATAAAATTAACACGGAACAGAACAAAAAATAAAAGTAAAATAAAATCTACAGACATATTAGAGACGTTTAAAACACAGACATGTCATACAATATTGACATGTACTGTAGACAGATGGAGCATTATTGGGAGACAGGCTCACTGTTCCTCAGGCTGGGACAGGAGATCACACACTGTATTATTATTATTGAGAGACGGGCTCACTGTCTGTTCCTCAGGCTGGGACAGGAGGTCACACACTGTATTATTATTATTGAGAGACAGGCTCACTGTCTGTTCCTCAGGCTGGGACAGGAGATCACACACTGTATTATTATTATTGAGAGACAGGCTCACTGTTCCTCAGGCTGGGACAGGAGATCACACACTGTATTATTATTATTGAGAGACGGGCTCACTGTCTGTTCCTCAGGCTGGGACAGGAGATCACACACTGTATTATTATTATTGAGAGACGGGCTCACTGTCTGTTCCTCAGGCTGGGACAGGAGATCACACACTGTATTATTATTATTGAAAGACAGACTCACTGTCTGTTCCTCAGGCTGGGACAGGAGATCACACACTGTATTATTATTATTGAAAGACAGACTCACTGTCTGTTCCTCAGGCTGGGACAGGAGATGACACACTGTATTATTATTATTGAGAGACGGGCTCACTGTTCCTCAGGCTGGGACAGGAGATCACACACTGTATTATTATTATTGAGAGACGGGCTCACTGTTCCTCAGGCTGGGACGGGAGATCACACACTGTATTATTATTATTGAGAGACGGGCTCACTGTCTGTTCCTCAGGCTGGGACAGGAGATCACACACTGTATTATTATTATTGAGAGACAGGCTCACTGTCTGTTCCTCGGGCTGGGACAGGAGGTCACACACTGTATTATTATTATTGAGAGACGGGCTCACTGTCTGTTCCTCAGGCTGGGACAGGAGATCACACACTGTATTATTATTATTGAGAGACAGGCTCACTGTCTGTTCCTCAGGCTGGGACAGGAGATCACACACTATTATTATTATTGAGAGACAGGCTCACTGTTCCTCAGGCTGGGACGGGAGATCACACACTGTATTATTATTATTGAGAGACGGGCTCACTGTCTGTTCCTCAGGCTGGGACAGGAGATCACACACTGTATTATTATTATTGAGAGACAGGCTCACTGTCTGTTCCTCAGGCTGGGACAGGAGATCACACACTGTATTATTATTATTGAGAGACAGACTCACTGTCTGTTCCTCAGGCTGGGACAGGAGATCACACACTGTATTATTATTACTGAGAGACAGGCTCACTGTCTGTTCCTCAGACTGGGACAGGAGATCACACACTGTATTATTATTATTGAGAGACAGGCTCACTGTCTGTTCCTCAGGCTGGGACAGGAGATCACACACTGTATTGTTATTATTGAGAGACAGGCTCACTGTCTGTTCCTCAGGCTGGGACAGGAGATCACACACTGTATTATCATTATTATTGAGAGACAGGCTCACTGTCTGTTCCTCAGGCTGGGACAGGAGATCACACACTGTATTATTATTATTGAGAGACAGGCTCACTGTCTGTTCCTCAGGCTGGGACAGGAGATCACACACTGTATTATTATTATTGAGAGACGGGCTCACTGTCTGTTCCTAAGCTGGGACAGGAGATCACACACTGTATTATTATTATTGAGAGACAGGCTCACTGTCTGTTCCTCAGGCTGGGACAGGAGATCACACACTGTATTATTATTATTGAGAGACAGGCTCACTGTCTGTTCCTCAGGCTGGGACAGGAGATCACACACTGTATTATTATTATTGAGAGACAGGCTCACTGTCTGTTCCTCAGGCTGGGACAGGAGATCACACACTGTATTATTATTATTGAGAGACGGGCTCACTGTCTGTTCCTCAGGCTGGGACAGGAGATCACACACTGTATTATTATTATTGAGAGACAGGCTCACTGTCTGTTCCTCAGGCTGGGACAGGAGATCACACACTGTATTATTATTATTGAGAGACGGGCTCACTGTCTGTTCCTCAGGCTGGGACAGGAGATCACACACTGTATTATTATTATTGAGAGACGGGCTCACTGTCTGTTCCTCAGGCTGGGACAGGAGATCACACACTGTATTATTATTATTGAGAGACAGGCTCACTGTCTGTTCCTCAGGCTGGGACAGGAGATCACACACTGTATTATTATTATTGAGAGACAGGCTCACTGTCTGTTCCTCAGGCTGGGACAGGAGATCACACACTGTATTATTATTATTGAGAGACAGGCTCACTGTTCCTCAGGCTGGGACAGGAGGTCACACACTGTATTATTATTATTGAGAGACAGGCTCACTGTCTGTTCCTCAGGCTGGGACAGGAGATCACACACTGGGCTGCCAGTTCAGCTGAGTGCCCTCCTCCCTCTCCCAGTAGGATGGGGGCCCGTTGTGATTCTGGCAGGTGTGGGAGCTCTGGGAGAGAGGGGACTGCCGTTTGATCCGGCACACGCGGGTGTCCAGACCGCGATCAGCCCGTCCACGAACGTCACGGGACGAGCCTTCTGCTCTTCGACCGGGAAAAACAAAAAAACCCCGTTGAGGCGACGTTAAATTCCCATCGCAAAAAAAAAAACGCGTGAAATCCCTCCTCTTCGTCTCCCAACTGCTCGTAAGCGCAAGTACATCAGGAAAGCACCTCGACGCCGCTGGGATTTTGGGATGTCTGGGCACAGCGCGTCGAGACAGGGGAACCTGATTTGATTAAATGCTTTATGGGCCATAACTGAAATACTGAATGAAATAAATCAAATGCCTTATGGGCAATAACTGAAATAATGAATGAAATGCTTTATGGGCCATAACTGAAAGAATGAATGAACTATTGAATGAATAATGTTTTCAGATTCTCGTTCTTGGAGTTTTTTTCCTTTTGTTTTTTTTTTTGGGGGGGGTCCTGGTCTTGTGTGTGTGTGTGTTTGCGATGGGGAGGGGGGGTCCCCCATGTCCTTCCGAACCCTAAAAGGAAATCAGCACACGCATCCCTTTCCTAAATCCTGCTGTTGTCGGTTGTACTTTTTTTAAATGTTTTTTTTTTTAAATCTTTTGCCTTTGAACCGCGGCGTTCAGGTTTCATCTGCTACAGAACAACAGAATAAATCGCGTCGAAGGGCCCTCTCAGAGAGAGAGAGAGAGTCAGAGAGAGAGGGCTCCCCGAGAGATCAGGGAATGTAGGGGTTCCCCCCAGGTCCAGCGCTGCCCGGGCTGGGCCCCAGCGCCTGAGCTGAGGCCGGTTCTGGGAAGACGGACCCTGAAGGAGAAGTCGGTGGCCGGACAGAAGGACTGAGTCCCCCTCCTCGCCTCCTCTGTCCGTCAGTACCGGCCGAGAATTTCCCCGGTGAGCTGGGGTGGCCTGTGCGCGGAGGGGGGGTTGGTCAGTGGGTGTTCCAACAGCTGTTCTTCGCGGGGGGAGGGTGGGGGAGCTGCCGGCGTCTCGACGGCGGAGTGACGTCATGTCGAGTCATTTTGAAAGTTTTCTTTTTTTTTTTCCAGACGCCCTACGTGATTTGCAGGTTTTTCTATTTTTAACTCTTGTCGTGTCATGATAATGTTACTCGGATGTTATTCGGATGAGTCCCACAGCTGAGGAAACAGCAGAACTGTATTGTTGTAAGAGCTCCAGTCCCAGTCCAGTAGACCAGTCTGTTACAATAGGAGCTCCAGTCCCAGTCCAGTAGAACAGTCCTGTTACAATAGGAGCTCCAGTCCCAGTCCAGTAGAACAGTCTGTTACAATAGGAGCTCCAGTCCCAGTGCAGTAGAGCAGTCTGTTACAATAGGAGCTCCAGTCCCAGTCCAGTAGAACAGTCCTGTTACAATAGGAGCTCCAGTCCCAGTGCAGTAGAACAGTCTGTTACAATAGGAGCTCCAGTCCCAGTGCAGTAGACCAGTCTGTTACAATAGGAGCTCCAGTCCCAGTCCAGTAGAACAGTCTGTTACAATGGGAGCTCCAGTCCCAGTGCAGTAGAACAGTCTGTTACAATAGGAGCCCCAGTCCCAGTCCAGTAGAACAGTCTGTTACAATAGGAGCTCCAGTCCCAGTCCAGTAGAACAGTCTGTTACAATAGGAGCTCCAGTCCCAGTCCAGTAGACCAGTCTGTTACAATAGGAGCTCCAGTCCCAGTGCAGTAGACCAGTCTGTTACAATAGGAGCTCCAGTCCCAGTCCAGTAGACCAGTCTGTTACAATAGGAGCTCCAGTCCCAGTCCAGTAGAACAGTCTGTTACAATAGGCGCTCCAGTCCCAGTGCAGTAGAACAGTCTGTTACAATAGGAGCTCCAGTCCCAGTCCAGTAGACCAGTCTGTTACAGTAGCAACTGCACACACAACACTTATCAGACTGCAGACACACTGTGTCACACTCACGTGAGCGCACGGGCGCTGACTCACAGCTGCCCCCCCAACGGCGGCCGATGACGTCACCCCCCTGGGGACGTCCCGCTCCGGCCGGCAGAACCAGGACGTTCCGTGCCTCGAGGCCGGAACGGGGAAGTGACGTCCGGGAGCGACTTCCGGTTCGAACTGCCCCTCACACACACATACGCACACGCTTTCTTAAGACCGAACCTGGCCGTTTCGGCCCCGGTCCGGCTGTGGGGCCCTGCTGCCGGGCACCGGCCGAGGAAAAAAGACTCCGGGTTTTTTTTTTTGTTTGTTGCGTTTTGTTTCTTTTTAAAGAACAGAGAAGCGCAGAAACAGACCGTAACCCACCCAGCTGTGAGGACAGCAGCTACACAATTCTTTGCAGTCTGTTGTACAACAAGAACAACAACAACAACAACAACAACAACAGTTCACAACACGGTCTGGGCAGGGGCCAGCGCGTTAAAACCGAGAGCGCATGACCCGCATGTGAAATCACGACCGCAGGTGCCCCCGCTGTGAGCTGTACTCATCCCGGCACTGAACCGCCAAACAACCCGACTGTTTCGGTCTCATGTTCGGTCATTTCCTTTCTGCTTAAAAACACGACTCGTCGCCCTCTTATTGGGGATTTTGAGATGTATATGTATTTTTTTTTGGGGGGGGAGATTCTGATTTAGAGACGCCCCGGGATAATCGGACAGACGGCAGCTCCGTGCCGTTCTGCGTTTGAGGGCACTGATGTGAAAATGAGTGATTACAGAGAGAGACAGGGGGGTACAGAGGGAGAATGAGGGGTTATAGAGAGAGAACAAGGAGTACAGAGGGAGACAGAGGGGTAATAGAGAGAGATAGTGGGGTACGAAGAGGCACAGAGGGAGAATGAGGGGTACAGAGAATGATAGAGGGGTTATAGAGAGAGATCGAGGGGTGCAGAGAGATAGAGGGCTACAGGGGGAGAATGAGGGGTACAGGGAGAGATTGAGGGGTTACAGAGGGAGATAGAGGGGTTATAGAGAGAGATAGAGGTGTACAGAGGGAGATCGAGGGGTTACAGAGAGAATGAGAGGTGCAGAGGGAGATAGAGGTGTACAGAGGGAGAATGAGGGGTGCAGGGAGATAGAGGGGTTATAGAGGGAGAATGAGAGGTGCAGAGAGAGAAAGAGGGGGTACAGAGGGAGAATGAGGGGTTACAGAGAGAGAATGAGGAGTACAGAGAGAGAATGAGGAGTTCAGAGAGAGATAGAGGGGGTACAGAGGGAGAATGAGGGGTTATAGAGAGAGATAGAGGGGTACAGAGGGAGAATGAGGGGTTACAGAGAGAGAATGAGAGGTGCAGAGAGAGAAAGAGGGGGTACAGAGAGAGAATGAGGAGTACAGAGAGAGAATGAGGGGTACAGAGGGAGATAGAGGGGTTATAGAAAGAGATAGAGGGGGTACAGAGGGAGAATGAGGGGTACAGAGGGAGAATGAGGGGTTACAGAGAGAGAACGAGGGGTGCAGAGAGAGAACGAGGGGTGCAGAGAGAGATAGAAAGTATATATATATATTTGAAAGTGTAATCCAACCCATTGCCCTATACGGCAGTGAAGTTTGGGGTCCCCTCACAGACCAGGATTACACCCAATGGGACAAACACCCCACAGAAACTCTGCACATGGAGATCTGTAGAATCATCCTCCGTGTGCAGAGAAAAACTCCTAACAACGGGTGCAGGGCCGAATTAGGCCAGTACCCACTATTGATAAACATACAGAAAAGAATATTAAAGTATTGGCTACACCTAAAAAACAGCGACCAAAATTCCTACCACCACAAAGCCCTGCTGAGCCAAGAGCTGAGCCCAAAACAGAGCCCCCTGAGCCAGCTGGTCCTGAGGCTCACCGACCTGAGCCACACCAACACTAACCAGCCTCAGGACAGCACTGCTAGAGCACCACAACCCAGACTCAACCACATCACAGCACAGATCAAACAGCAATATCTCACACACTGGGACACACACACACAAACACAACATAAACTGGAATGCTACAGAACCTTAAACAGACAATACACACTAGCTGAATATTTGACCAAAATAAAAAATAACAAACAGAAACAGACCCTGACGAAGTACAGGCTCAGTGACCACAACCTGGCCATAGAAACTGGGCGACACAGGCAGACCTGGCTGCCCAGAGAGGACAGGCTGTGCTCCCACTGCCAGCAGGGAGAAATAGAGACAGAGGTGCACTTCCTACTGCACTGTGACAGATACTCTGGGATTAGAGAAACATTCTTCCCGAAATTCAGAAATCTAATCCCAGATTTCCCACACCTGCCAAAACCACAACAGGTCCCAATCCTACTGGGAGAGGGAGGAGGGAACTCAGTTGATCTGGCAGCCCAGTATGTGATCTCCTGTCACAGCCTGAGGAACAGTGAGTCCGTCTCCCAATAATGCTCCAGCTGCCTACAGTATGTCAATATTATATAATATGTCTTTGTTGTAAATGTCTGTAACATGTCTGTAGATTTTATTTTACTTCTATTTTTTGTTTTGTTCTATGTTAATTTTATTATTTTTATTTGCTTTGGCAACACTGATTGTACCCATCGGTCATGCTAATAAAGCACCTTGAATTGAATTGAATTGAATTGATAGAGGGGGTACAGAGGGAGAATGAGGGGTTACAGAGAGAGAATGAGGGGTTACAGAGAGAGAAAGGAGTTCAGAGAGAGATAGAGGGTTACAGGCGGAGAATGAGGGGTACAGAGGGAGAATGAGGGGTTACAGAGAGAGATAGAGGTGTACAGAGGGAGATCGAGGGGTACAGAGGGAGAATGAGGGGTTACAGACAGAGAACGAGGGGTGCAGAGAGAGATAGGGGGGGTACAGAGGGAGAATGAGGGGTTACAGAGAGAGAATGAGGAGTTCAGAGAGAGATAGAGGGAGTACAGAGGGAGAATGAGGGGTTACAGAGAGAGATAGAGGTGTACAGAGGGAGATCGAGGGGTACAGAGGGAGAATGAGGGGTTACAGAGAGAGAATGAGGAGTTCAGAGAGAGATAGAGGGTTACAGGGGGAGAATGAGGGGTTACAGAGAGAGATAGAGGTGTACAGAGGGAGAATGAGGGGTACAGAGGGAGAATGAGGGGTTACAGAGAGAGAACGAGGGGTTACAGAGAGAGATAGAGGTGTACAGAGGGAGATCGAGGGGTACAGAGAGAGAATGAGAGGTGCAGAGAGAGATAGAGGTGTACAGAGGGAGAATGAGGGGTACAGAGAGAGAATGAGGAGTTCAGAGAGAGATAGAGGGTGTACAGAGGGAGAATGAGGGGTGCAGAGAGAGATAGAGGTGTACAGAGGGAGAATGAGGGGTACAGAGGGAGATAGAGGGGTTATAGAGAGAGAGGTGTACAGAGGGAGAATGAGGGGTACAGAGGGAGAAAGAGGGGTTACAGACAGAGAACGAGGGGTGCAGAGAGAGATAGGGGGGTACAGAGGGAGAATGAGGGGTACAGGGACAGACAGAGGGTTCCCCCACCCAGACCCAGGGCCTACCTGCGCGCGGCCCGGGGGGCCCTCTGCCCCCCCCCGCGGGGAAGCCCGGCCGGTGCTTTCTGACGAGGAAGTGGGTGCGGGTTTAAAAAGCCTGACTCACTTCTCAGCACAAGAGCGCCTGCCTGCCTGCCGGAGTGCAGTCCGTGTCCGTGAGCATCGTCTGGAATTATTATTATTATTATTATTAGTCTGATTAATATTATTATTATTCATTTCTCTTCTCCGGCGTCAGGAGCGGCTACTGTCGTCGCACACGGGACGCCCCGCGCTGCCGTTTCTGTGTTTTGTTTTTCAATCCGCGGGGAAAGAAACACGAGAGCTAACCCACACACCGCCCACGGGTGTTTCTGTCGCGGCCGGAGGAGGCTCGAGACAGACGGACGACCCCGCCGCCGTCCGAGCCCTGCTGCCCCCGGGCTCCTCGGGGATGGTGGCCCAGGTGTCCGGGCTCAGCCCGCTGGACGGTTCCGGTTCGGGGCTGCTGTGCTCGGCCTGCGGGTTCCTGCTGGTCCGGCCTCGCCAGACCCTCTGCGGTCACCGCTACTGCGCCGCCTGCGTCCGCGCGCTGCTGGGGTGAGTGAGGGGTCAGGGGTATCCGGCTGGTCTCTGACACCCCCTCCACTGTCGGACCCTGCGCCCGTCTCCTGTCTCTGTCTCTGTCTCTGTCCCTGCCTCTGTCTCGGCCTCTGTTTCTCTGTCTCCTGTCTCCTGTCTGTGCTTCTGCCTCTGCCCCTGTCTCCTGTCTCTGCCTCTGTCTCTGTCTCATGTCTCCGTGCCTCTGTGTCTCTGTCCCTGCCTCTGTCTCGGCCTCTGTTTCTCTGTCTCCTGTCTCCTGTCTGTGCCTCTCTCTCTGCCCCTGTCTCCTGCCTCTGCCTCTGTCTGTGCCTCTGCCTCTCTGTCTCTGCCTCTGCCTCTCTCTCCTGTCTCCTGTCTCCTGTTTGTGCCTCTGTGTCTCAGCCCCTGTCTCTGTCTCTATCCGTGCCTCTGTGTCTCTGCCCCTGCCCCTGCCCCTGTCTCCTGTCTCTGCCCTCTGTCTCACCTGGCGGGTGTTGCGCAGTCAGAGCAGCCCAGTGAGACAGTGACGGCGCGACAGCACCGCGCAGAGACCTGAAGGCGGGACAGAAGACACGGAGGCGGACCAGAACAGACCGCACGCAGGAAGACGTGTCGCACAGTGCCAGTATAGTAGACGCCAATGTCACTGCGCGGTCGTGTGCTCTCATGGCGGGTAGTTAACTTTATATCCCGTATATGATAGATTTAGAACTTTATAATCAAGAAATAATTGCAGCTGAGAGACCGTCCCGGAAATACTGTACCAGTCACGCCCTGACGGTAGGAAGTAAAAAGAAAAAATCGCTTTAAAAAAAACGATGAAGATTGAGAGCAGGCGGCGCGAGGCGCTGGGGGTGGGGGCTTTCCGTGCACGTGCCTGCGAGGTGTCTCCCCCCCCCCCACGGGCTCGTGAGGAACCCCCCAGGAAGAGGGGGGCATATCCCGTCTCTACTCGAAAAGATTTTTAAAAAAACCAAACAGACACACGCACAGACAAGAGAAACCGATACCAGGATTACCGGAGAGCGGGCCGGGCACTGATCGGAACCGGGCGTCTCGGACCGTACCCGAACCGCGGTGAATCTCGGGGTCCCTGTACTGGAGCGCACTGCCCGCTCTGAGTCACCCTGTCTGTGCGCGGTGTCCCTCTGTCTCCGTGCTCAGTCCCTCTGTCTCTGTGCTGAGTCACTTTGTCTCTCTCTGTCTCTGTGCTGAGTCACTTTGTGCACTGTGTCAGTCTCTGTGTTATTGTGCCCTGTGTCTCTGTGTCTCTGCGTCTCTGTGCCCTGCGTCCCTGTGCCCTGTGCCCTGTGCCCTGTGCCCTGCGTCTCTGTGCCCTGTGTCACTGTGCCCTGTGCCCTGTGTCTCTGTGTCACTGTGTCTCTGTGTCACTGTGTCACTGTGCCCTGTGCCCTGTGCCCTGTGCCCTGTGCCCTGTGCCCTGTGTCTCTGTGTCTCTGTGTCACTGTGCCCTGTGTCACTGTGCCCTGTGTCTCTGTGTCACTGTGCCCTGTGCCCTGTGTCTCTGTGTCTCTGTGTCACTGTGCCCTGTGCCCTGTGCCCTGTGTCACTGTGCCCTGTGTCACTGTGCCCTGTGCCCTGTGTCACTGTGTCACTGTGCCCTGTGTCACTGTGTCACTGTGCCCTGTGTCACTGTGTCACTGTGTCACTGTGCCCTGTGCCCTGTGCCCTGTGCCCTGTGTCTCTGTGTCTCTGCGTCTCTGTGCCCTGTGTCACTGTGTCACTGTGTCACTGTGCCCTGTGCCCTGTGTCTCTGTGTCTCTGTGCCCTGCGTCTCTGTGCCCTGTGTCACTGTGCCCTGTGCCCTGTGTCTCTGTGTCACTGTGCCCTGTGCCCTGCGTCACTGTGCCCTGTGCCCTGTGCCCTGTGCCCTGCGTCCCTGTGCCCTGTGCCCTGTGCCCTGCGTCTCTGTGCCCTGTGTCACTGTGCCCTGTGCCCTGTGTCTCTGTGTCACTGTGTCACTGTGTCACTGTGCCCTGTGCCCTGCGTCTCTGTGTCTCTGTGTCACTGTGCCCTGTGTCACTGTGCCCTGTGTCACTGTGCCCTGTGTCTCTGTGTCTCTGTGTCACTGTGCCCTGTGCCCTGTGTCACTGTGCCCTGTGCCCTGTGCCCTGTGTCTCTGTGTCACTGTGCCCTGTGCCCTGTGTCACTGTGCCCTGTGCCCTGTGCCCTGTGCCCTGTGCCCTGTGCCCTGCGTCCCTGTGCCCTGTGCCCTGTGCCCTGCGTCTCTGTGCCCTGCGTCTCTGTGCCCTGTGTCACTGTGCCCTGTGCCCTGTGCCCTGTGTCTCTGTGTCACTGTGTCACTGTGCCCTGTGTCACTGTGTCACTGTGCCCTGTGTCACTGTGTCACTGTGCCCTGTGTCACTGTGCCCTGTGTCTCTGTGTCTCTGTGTCACTGTGCCCTGTGCCCTGTGCCCTGTGCCCTGCGTCTCTGTGTCTCTGTGTCACTGTGCCCTGTGTCACTGTGTCACTGTGCCCTGTGTCACTGTGCCCTGTGTCTCTGTGTCTCTGTGTCACTGTGCCCTGTGCCCTGTGCCCTGTGCCCTGTGTCACTGTGCCCTGTGCCCTGTGCCCTGTGTCTCTGTGTCACTGTGCCCTGTGCCCTGTGTCACTGTGCCCTGTGCCCTGTGCCCTGTGCCTCTGTGTCTCTGTGTCACTGTGCCCTGTGTCACTGTGCCCTGTGTCACTGTGTCACTGTGCCCTGTGCCCTGTGCCCTGTGTCTCTGTGTCACTGTGCCCTGTGCCCTGTGCCCTGTGTCTCTGTGTCTCTGTGTCACTGTGCCCTGTGCCCTGTGCCCTGTGTCTCTGTGTTTCTGTGTCATTGTGCCCTGTGCCCTGTGCCCTGTGCCCTGTGCCCTGTGCCCTGTGTCACTGTGCCCTGTGTTTGCCCTGCAGGAAGGCCGGCAGTGCCGCGTGCCAGATCTGCCAGGAGCCCATACAGCAGTCCAAGGTAAAGTCCTGCTCCCTGACCCGCGGGCCCGTTCCCACCGCACAGAGACCGGGCCAGCGGACACGCTAGGGGGCGCTAGCATCACCAGAGACCCTCAGAGCGGGGGCCTGCGCTGCACAGGCTGACGGACCGCAGTGGAGGCTGTCGTTAGCCAATATAGCGCCCCCCCTAGTGGTGGGGGTCGATATCTGTGTTTTGATTGATTGATCGGCCGGCTAATCGATTGATCGCTGGGTTGCAGGTGTTCCCAGACCGGGCGGCGGAGAACGACGCCTCCTACATCCCGGTCCGGTGTCCGAACGCACAGGACGGGTGTGACTGGAGTGGACCCCTACAGGACTACCTGGTGAGGATGTGTGTCTCAGTGTTCATGTACTGGAGTGTCCAGTCAGTGTGTCTGTATGAACCCCTCTCTCTCTCAGTGCAGTGTTCATGTACTGGAGTGTCCAGTCAGTGTGTCTGTATGAACCCCTCTCTCTCTCAGTGCAGTGTTCATGTACTGGAGTGTCCAGTCAGTGTGTGTGTGTGAACCCCTCTCTCTCTCAGTGCAGTGTTCATGTACTGGAGTGTCCAGTCAGTGTGTGTGTGTGAACCCCTCTCTCTCTCAGTGCAGTGTTCATGTACTGGAGTGTCCAGTCAGTGTGTCTGTATGAACCCCTCTCTCTCTCAGTGCAGTGTTCATGTACTGGAGTGTCCAGTCAGTGTGTGTGTGAACCCCTCTCTCTCTCAGTGCAGTGTTCATGTACTGGAGTGTCCAGTCAGTGTGTGTGTATGAACCCCTCTCTCTCTCAGTGCAGTGTTCATGTACTGGAGTGTCCAGTCAGTGTGTCTGTATGAACCCCTCTCTCTCTCAGTGCAGTGTTCATGTACTGGAGTGTCCAGTCAGTGTGTCTGTATGAACCCCTCTCTCTCTCAGTGCAGTGTTCATGTACTGGAGTGTCCAGTCAGTGTGTGTGTGTGAACCCCTCTCTCTCTCTCTCTCTCAGTCCAGTCACTATGGCCAGTGTGACCACAGGGAGGAGCCCTGCACCAACTCCAACCTGGGCTGCCGGTTCTCTGGTGACCGGGCGGCCCTGCGCTGGCACGAGAGCCTGCAGTGTGAGTGGAGGGTGGTCCCCTGTCCCCACTGCCAGCTGGCCCAGGCCTGGACCCTGCTGCAGGTGAGCCGGTCCCGCGGCCCGGCACCGGGCGCCGCCCGCCGGCCCGTCTCCGAGCGCCCCGCCTCTGACCGCCCCCCCCCCCCCCTCTCCTCTCTTCCCGTGTCCCAGGACCACCTGCAGTGCTGTCCGCAGAGGCCCGGCCAGTCCGCCCAGCCGGCGCTGAAGGCCCGGGGCACCGGAGAGCAGGTCAGTGACCGCGTGGGACGCCGGCGTCCACCCGCCCCTCTGTGGGCCCCTCTCTGCCCCCACTCTCCCGACCCTGCGTGCCAGACCTCGCGCGCTCCCAGAATTCATTGCCAGCCCGGAAAAAAAAACCCTTCCCAGCTGCCCCCGCAAGGATGTCCTGACTCGAATCTTCAGGGCCTGGAAAACAGGCCGAGCATTCCCAGGGACTCTTGGCGGGAGGCCAAGGACCCCTTGCCGGCCGCGCCGAATTCCCAGAATGCCCCGCGCCGCTCCCGTCTCCCGCAAAAAATAAATATGTCCGCAAAGCCGTCGCTCACGGGGCCTTGTGTCCGGTCTTCCCAGGTTCCCAGTGACGCTGGATCCCTGGAGGAAGGGAGCCTCTGCCCGTTCCACGCCGTCGGCTGTGACGCCAAGGTAGGAGCGTCTCCAACCCCGGGAAAAACACAGGGAAAAATATCCCGAGCCGGGCGGCCGTGACCCTCGACGGCCCGGACTCCGTGCTTATCGGAGACTCCCAGCTCTCCCCAGGAGAGGGATGGGTCAGGGAATGTTTCCACAGGGTCGGAGTGGGAAAGGAAGGAGTCGGTCTGGGGAGATCTAGACAGCAGGGGAGCAGGACAGGAAGGGGGATCATGGGAATGCTGGGAGAGGGACTCGTCTGGGAAGATCTAGACAGCAGGGGAGCAGGACAGGAAGGGAGATGATGGGAACGCTGGGAAGGGACTGGTCTGGGGAGATCTAGACAGCCGGGGAGCAGGACAGGAAGGGGGATGATGGGAATGCTGGGAGAGGGACTGGTCTGGGAAGATCTAGACAGCCGGGGAGCAGGACAGGAAGGGGGATGATGGGAATGCTGGGAGAGGGACTGGTCTGGGAAGATCTAGACAGCCGGGGAGCAGGACAGGAAGGGGGATGATGGGAATGCTGGGAGAGGGACTGGTCTGGGAAGATCTAGACAGCCGGGGAGCAGGACAGGAAGGGGGATGATGGGAATGCTGGGAGAGGGACTGGTCTGGGAAGATCTAGACAGCAGGGGAGCAGGACAGGAAGGGGGATGATGGGAATGCTGGGAGAGGGACTGGTCTGGGAAGATCTAGACAGCAGGGGAGCAGGACAGGAAGGGAGATGATGGGAATGCTGGGAGAGGGACTGGTCTGGGAAGATCTAGACAGCAGGGGAGCAGGACAGGAAGGGAGATGATGGGAATGCTGGGAAGGGACTGGTCTGGGAAGATCTAGACAGCAGGGGAGCAGGGCGGGAAGGGAGATGATGGGAACGCTGGGAGAGGGACTGGTCTGGGAAGATCTAGACAGCAGGGGAGCAGGGCAGGAAGGGGGATGATGGGAACGCTGGGAGAGGGACTGGTCTGGGAAGATCTAGACAGCCGGGGAGCAGGACAGGAAGGGGGATGATGGGAATGCTGGGAGAGGGACTGGTCTGGGAAGATCTAGACAGCAGGGGAGCAGGACAGGAAGGGGGATGATGGGAATGCTGGGAAGGGACTGGTCTGGGGAGATCTAGACAGCTGGGGAGCAGGACAGGAAGGGGGATGATGGGAATGCTGGGAGAGGGACTGGTCTGGGAAGATCTAGACAGCAGGGGAACAGGACAGGAAGGGGGATGATGGGAATGCTGGGAGAGGGACTGGTCTGGGAAGATCTAGACAGCAGGGGAGCAGGACAGGAAGGGAGATGATGGGAATGCTGGGAAGGGACTGGTCTGGGAAGATCTAGACAGCAGGGGAGCAGGACAGGAAGGGGGATGATGGGAATGCTGGGAAGGGACTGGTCTGGGAAGATCTAGACAGCAGGGGAGCAGGACAGGAAGGGAGATGATGGGAATGCTGGGAGAGGGACTGGTCTGGCGAGATCTAGACAGCAGGGGAGCAGGACAGGAAGGGGGATCATGGGAATGCTGGGAAGGGACTGGTCTGGGAAGATCTAGACAGCCGGGGAGCAGGACAGGAAGGGAGATGATGGGAACACTGGGAAGGGACTGGTCTGGGAAGATCTAGACAGCCGGGGAGCAGGACAGGAAGGGGGATGATGGGAATGCTGGGAGAGGGACTGGTCTGGGGAGATCTAGACAGCAGGGGAGCAGGGCTGGAAGGGGGATCATGGGAACGCTGGGAAGGGACTGGTCTGGGAAGATCTAGACAGCAGGGGAGCAGGGCAGGAAGGGGGATGATGGGAATGCTGGGAGAGGGACTGGTCTGGGGAGATCTAGACAGCCGGGGAGCAGGACAGGAAGGGGGATGATGGGAACGCTGGGAGAGGCAGCCCCCAGGGAAGCTGGCGCACAGACTGACGCCCCCCCCCTCTCTCCTGCAGCCGGCCCGCCTCCCCGAGCACCTGCGCGCGGCCGCCCCCGAGCACCTGGCCCTCCTGCTGGCCTTCAGCCTGGCCCTGGGGGCGCGACTGGGCCGCGGCGAGGAGGTCAACTCCGCCTTCAAGAGGCTGGCCATGGCCCGGCTGCTGGGCCTGGCGCCCGCCCCCCCGCCGCCCCCCGCCCCCGCCCCCGCCGCGGGCGCCTGCGAGGACGCCTCCACCCTGCGCCAGCTCGTGGGGGTCCTGAGCGAGGACCTGGCCGCCTGCCACCGGGCCATCGAGGCGCTGCGGGCGCGGTGCGAGCGCTACGACCGTCTCCTCCGGGCCCCTCCTCCTCCTCCTCCTCCTCCTCACCGCCACCCGGGACCGGAGACCTGGGAGACGCCCCCCCCCGCCTCCCCCCTCCTCCCCCCCCCCCCTCTTCCGGTCGCCTCCCACAACGGGGTCCTGATCTGGAAGGTGGAGCGCTTCTCCGAACACTTCCGGGCGGCCTCCTCCTCCTCCTCCTCCTCCTCCTCCTCCTCCTCCCCCGCCGCCGCCCGCAGGCCCTACTCCCTGACCTCGCCCCCCTTCCAGACGGGCCCCTTCGGGTACCGGCTGTGCTGCCGCCTGTACCCCCAGGGGGACGGGGCGGGGCGGGGCACCCACCTGTCGCTCTTCCTCTGCCTGCTGCGGGGCGACTTCGACGACGTGCTGCCCTGGCCCTTCGCCCAGCGGGTCAGCTTCTCCCTGCTGGCCGCCGGCGCCCGCGGCGGGCGGCCCCTGCGCGAGGCCTTCCTGCCCGACCCCCGGTCCGGGTCCTTCCAGCGGCCCCGCCAGGCCGCCAACGCGGCCAGCGGCTGCCCGCTGTTCGCCAGCCTGGCGCTGCTGGGGCTGGGCGCGGGGGGCGCGGGGGGCGCGGGGGGCGCGTCTCCCTACCTGCGCAACGACACCCTCTACATCAAGGTGGAGGTGGGCGCCGGGCCGACGGCGTAGGGCCACCTGCGAGACTGGCACAGACTGGCACAGACTGGCTCACTGCATCCGGATGGGAGACTCCTGGCACAGACTGGCACAGACTGGCTCACTGTACCCAGATGGGAGACTCCTGGCACAGACTGGCTCACTGTATCCGGATGGGAGACTCCTGGCACAGACTGGCACAGACTGGCTCACTGCATCCGGATGGGAGACTCCTGGCACAGACTGGCTCACTGTATCCAGATGGGAGACTCCTGGCACAGACTGGCACAGACTGGCTCACTGTATCCGGATGGGAGACTCCTGGCACAGACTGGCACAGACTGGCTCACTGTATCCAGATGGGACTGGCTCACTGTATCCGGATGGGAGACTCCTGGCACAGACTGGCTCACTGTATCCGGATGGGAGACTCCTGGCACAGACTGGCACAGACTGGCGCACTGCATCCGGATGGGAGACTCCTGGCACAGACTGGCTCACTGTATCCGGATGGGAGACTCCTGGCACAGACTGGCACAGACTGGCTCACTGTATCCAGATGGGAGACTCCTGGCACAGACTGGCACAGACTGGCTCACTGTATCCAGATGGGAGACTCCTGGCACAGACTGGCTCACTGTATCCGGATGGGAGACTCCTGGCACAGACTGGCTCACTGTATCCGGATGGGAGACTCCTGGCACAGACTGGCTCACTGTATCCGGATGGGAGACTCCTGGCACAGACTGGCACAGACTGGCTCACTGTATCCGGATGGGAGACTCCTGGCACAGACTGGCACAGACTGGCTCACTGTATCTGGATGGGAGACTCCTGGCACAGACTGGCTCACTGTATCCGGATGGGAGACTCCTGGCACAGACTGGCACAGACTGGCTCACTGTATCCGGATGGGAGACTCCTGGCACAGACTGGCACAGACTGGCTCACTGTATCCGGATGGGAGACTCCTGGCGCAGACTGGCTCACTGTATCCGGATGGGAGACTCCTGGCACAGACTGGCACAGACTGGCTCACTGTATCCGGATGGGAGACTCCTGGCACAGACTGGCTCACTGTATCCGGATGGGAGACTCCTGGCGCAGACTGGCTCACTGTATCCGGATGGGAGACTCCTGGCACAGACTGGCACAGACTGGCTCACTGTATCCGGATGGGAGACTCCTGGCGCAGACTGGCTCACTGTATCCGGATGGGAGACTCCTGGCACAGACTGGCACAGACTGGCTCACTGTATCCAGATGGGAGACTCCTGGCACAGACTGGCTCACTGTATCCGGATGGGAGACTCCTGGCACAGACTGGCACAGACTGGCTCACTGCATCCGGATGGGAGACTCCTGGCACAGACTGGCACAGACTGGCTCACTGTATCCGGATGGGAGACTCCTGGCACAGACTGGCACAGACTGGCTCACTGTATCCGGATGGGAGACTCCTGGCGCAGACTGGCTCACTGTATCCGGATGGGAGACTCCTGGCACAGACTGGCGCACTGCATCCGGATGGGAGACTCCTGGCACAGACTGGCTCACTGTATCCGGATGGGAGACTCCTGGCACAGACTGGCACAGACTGGCTCACTGTATCCAGATGGGAGACTCCTGGCACAGACTGGCTCACTGTATCCGGATGGGAGACTCCTGGCACAGACTGGCACAGACTGGCTCACTGCATCCGGATGGGAGACTCCTGGCACAGACTGGCACAGACTGGCTCACTGTATCCGGATGGGAGACTCCTGGCGCAGACTGGCTCACTGTATCCGGATGGGAGACTCCTGGCACAGACTGGCACAGACTGGCTCACTGTATCCGGATGGGAGACTCCTGGCGCAGACTGGCTCACTGTATCCGGATGGGAGACTCCTGGCACAGACTGGCGCACTGCATCCGGATGGGAGACTCCTGGCACAGACTGGCACAGACTGGCTCACTGTATCCGGATGGGAGACTCCTGGCACAGACTGGCACAGACTGGCTCACTGTATCCAGATGGGAGACTCCTGGCACAGACTGGCTCACTGTATCCGGATGGGAGACTCCTGGCACAGACTGGCACAGACTGGCTCACTGCATCCGGATGGGAGACTCCTGGCACAGACTGGCACAGACTGGCTCACTGTATCCGGATGGGAGACTCCTGGCACAGACTGGCACAGACTGGCTCACTGTATCCGGATGGGACTGGCTCACTGTATCCGGATGGGAGACTCCTGGCACAGACTGGCACAGACGGGCTCACTGCATCTGCATCTGAGAGTCAGACGGGCACAGACTGGCTCCCTGCACCCTTGCCTGTGTCCTGGGAATCTGTCTCTGCCTTATTTCCTCGGAGGTCTGGAATCTCCCGGAGCCCCACTACACACTCCAGTTCCCTGGGAAACGACTTTAATTTATTGAAATGAGGTGTAACATTTTTTTTTTAAATTAAAATGCGCTGAACGTGTGGGGGGAGAAACTGAATCTTTTGAGGGGCAAAACGAAAATCCGCGGGTCCGATTATCTGGGGCCACGCTGGAGATTCTGGGGCGCCACACTCTGTCTACCTCCACCTGGGGAGTCAGTATTAACACTAGGCCTGCTGTGCACAAGAGCAGTTTGATTGCTCTCCTGCGCAGTGCTGGACCGAACTCGCTGGCAGTTCAGTAAAGGGACGAGTTCAACGGGTCAGCGACCCAGGTTGGGCAGCAGCTCAAGTCGTGCCAGACAGGTGAGGTAAGGCGAGGTAGTTACACAGGTGAGCAGCAGTTAAAACGTCACCCACGCAGCCAGTGTGCTCAGACACGTGAGTCAAAACGGTTCGGTCACCCGAGTGGGGCAGTGACTCAGGTGGGTGACGCAGGTGAGTTAAACAAGCTAGGCGCTCGGGCGAGGTAGTTAAAGGAGTTGGTCACGCAGGTTAGTTCACACTCGAGTGAGGTAGTCACCTGACTGCCGCCCCCCCCCCTCGCAGGTGACGTCTCCTGCAGGGTGTGAGACTGGGCTGGGCTGTGGCTGGGTTCGTGCTGCTCCGAAACTGTAAAACCCCAATAAAAAAAAAAAAAGCCTGTCGCATTGAGTGTCCTCCGGCTTTTATTTCATTTTATTTTAAAAGTGGCTCCTCAGCGTGCTTCTCCGAAATAGAATACACAATACAAGAGAGAACACACAAGGACAGCTGGGGCGGGCAGCTTGTTCCCCACCCCCACCCCCCTCTGTGTACAGAAGGGCCTCCTGTCCTGACTGGGGGAGCTCACCCAGCTGTGTCTGGAGAGAAGCCAGGGTATCGGCTTCAACCACAGGGCTGGGCAGCCTGTTCCCCACCCCCACCCCCCTCTGTGTACAGAAGAGCCCCCTGTCCTGACTGGAGGAGCTCACCCAGCTGTGTCTGGAGAGAAGCCAGGGTATCGGCTTCAACCACGGGGCTGGGCAGCCTGTTCCCCACCCCCACCCCCCTCTGTGTACAGCAGAGCCTCCTGTCCTGACTGGAGGAGCTCACCCAGCTGTGTCTGGAGAGAAGCCAGGGTATCGGCTTCAACCACAGGGCTGGGCAGCCTGTTCCCCACCCCCACCCCCCTCTGTGGGTTTAAGGTCTCGAAACCTCCGCTGTTCGCTGTCCTGCCGTTTATGCCCGATGTGCTATTCTATTCTCCGGCCACAAGGGGGCAGTGTGGCTACGGTCGTGTTGCTTTCCCAGGTTTGACTTGAATCACTGATGGTCAGTCAGCGGTACTGCAGGACTCCACTCTCCTTGATCAGGCCTTTACAACAGTAAGTGCTCTTACGTCTTAAAAAAAAAAAAACAGCTGTTCAAAAACCTGAACTTAAACTGAGAACAGGTCCAGAGCCCAGCTCCTCTGTGGTCAGTCAGGATCGGTCAGTACCGTGTCCCTGCAGGTCCAGAGCCCAGCTCCTCTGTGGTCAGTCAGTGTCGGTCAGTACTGTGTCCTGCAGGTCCAGAGCCGAGCTCCTCTGTGGTCAGTCAGTATCGGTCAGTACCGTGTCCCTGCAGGTCCAGAGCTCAGCTCCTCTGTGGTCAGTCAGTGTCGGTCAGTACTGTGTCCTGCAGGTCCAGAGCCCAGCTCCTCTGTGGTCAGTCAGTATCGGTCAGTACTGTGTCCTGCAGGTCCAGAGCCCAGCTCCTCTGTGGTCAGACAGTGTCGGTCAGTACCGTGTCCCTGCAGGTCCAGAGCCCAGCTCCTCTGTGGTCAGTCAGTGTCGGTCAGTACTGTGTCCTGCAGGTCCAGAGCCGAGCTCCTCTGTGGTCAGTCAGTATCAGTCAGTACCGTGTCCCTGCAGGTCCAGAGCCCAGCTCCTCTGTGGTCAGTCAGTGTCGGTCAGTACTGTGTCCTGCAGGTCCAGAGCCCAGCTCCTCTGTGGTCAGTCAGTATGGGTCAGTACTGTGTCCTGCAGGTACAGAGCCCAGCTCCTCTGTGGTCAGTCAGTATCGGTCAGTACCGTGTCCCTGCAGGTCCAGGGCCCAGCTCCTCTGTGGTCAGTCAGTATGGGTCAGTACCGTGTCCCTGCAGGTCCAGAGCCCAGCTCTCAGCCGCAGCTCAGAGGAGGATGTGGCTTTTCTCTGGTAAGGACACTGGAGCCTTGTTGTCTGTTGAACAGTCACGCTCTGCCCACGACGACCTCACTTCCTGCCAGAGCAGTGATCTAACACACCTCTGCGTCAGCACCTCGTCTGGAAGCGACCCCACGCTCAGAGAGGTGCTTACCTCTGCCCTGAGCCCCTTACCGAGAAACAGAAGCCCAGACAGTAAACAGAGAGAGCAGAAATAAGCAGGCTTTTAGCTTCAGCCACAGGGCTGGCCAGCTCGTTCCACACCCCCACACCCCTCTGCGTAAAGTTGTGCCTCTGTTTCCCAGAGAATGCCTGGAGTATAACTTGTGTCAACTAAGCAACAGATTCCTAAACAACTAATGATCGTTAGCAGAGTTTAATGATCGTTAGGCTTGTTAGTCGCTCAAAGAGTGATCAGTACCGATCACCCAGCCCTGGGGGGTGGGTTCCCCCGGGGGTACCCCAGAAACGCCCGGAGGATCGGGCTGTGAGACTGCAAGGTGGGGCCCCTGATGGTCCCGTTTCAATCGCGTGGGCCGGCGGGTTTTGAAAAACGCAGAGTAAAACACGTTTTTCACACATACTGACACACACTCTCTCACACACACACTAATACACTCACACACTCTCACACACACTGATACACTCACACACACTGATGATACACAAACACTGATAGAATCTCACACACAATGATACATTCACACACTCTCACACACACACTGATACACACACACTCACAGACACTCACAACCACTCATACACACCGACTCACACTATGATACACTCACACACACGTACACAGAGTTACACTCTCACACTGACACACACACTCACACACACTGATGATACACTCACACACTCTTACACACACTCACAGACACACTGTGAGTTACATTCACTGATACACTCAAACACACTCCCACACACTTACACACTCTCACACACACTCAGACTGACACACACACTCTGATACAGAAGTGAGACAGAGCAGCTCCAATCCCAGCCTGTTCTAGCGGAACAGAAACACTCCGCTTCCCTCTCGCGGTGTCAGATTTCTGAAACCAGCCTCGCATCTCAACTGCTTCATTTCCTCCTGCTCAGACCTGCAGGCCTGTGTGCTAATGACCAGCAATAACGAGCATGGACGATTCAAAGACCCCTGGAGACTCTGCAGACACACACACACTGACCCCTCCAGGACCAGGACTGGACAGCCCTGCTTTAAAGACCCCTGGAGACTCTGCAGACACACACACACACTGACCCCTCCAGGACCAGGACTGGACAGCCCTGCTTTAAAGACCCCTGGAGACTCTGCAGACACACACACTGACCCCTCTAGGACCAGGACTGGACAGTTCTGCTTTAAAGACCCCTGGAGACTCTGCAGACACACACACACACTGACCCCTCCAGGACCAGGACTGGACAGCCCTGCTTTAAAGACCCCTGGAGACTCTGCAGACACACACACACACTGACCCCTCCAGGACCAGGACTGGACAGCCCTGCTTTGGACTGAGTCCAGTTTGTTGTAAACCAGTATGCCTGCAGCACTTCCTCTTTATTTTAAACTTGTTTGAAAACAGAAACGATTTACAGAAAACAACCTCAGTACATTTTACATGACATGATCCCACTTAAGCAACATAATGATCCCCAACATTAGTCGGACATGCTCTCAGTAAGAACCCGGACCGGACTGTGGGTCCCGAAGTTCTGCTTCAGAGCTTGTGCGAGTCGGGTTTGGAAAGCCGAGCGAATAAATATCTCCAGCAGAATAAATATCCTTGTAGCCTCGTGCGAGTTTCTTGCCCATATAGGAATCGGAACGAGAATTAGGGGTAGGAACCTTCAGGGAACAAGAACAGAGATAAGAACAAGAAAAGTGATAGGAACAAGAATATTAATATTCAAGAACAAGAATTAGGAGTAGGAACAAGAACAGCAATAAGAACAAGAACAGCAATAGGAACAAGGATTAGTGTAACCAGAAAAGGCCTGGGTTCAGGAGAAAGAACAGAATGGGATCAGGAACAGGAACAAGACTATTAATATTCAAGAACAAGAATTAGGAGTAGGAACAAGAACAGCGATAAGACCAAGAACAGAAATACGAACAAGAACAGAAATACGAACTAGTATAATAACAGGAACAAGACCAGCAATAAGAACAAGAATATTAATAGTCGAGAACAAGAATTAGGGGTAGGAACAAGAACAGCAATAAGACCAAGAACAGCAATAAGAACAAGAACAGCAGTAGGAACAAGGATGAGTGTAGGAACCAGAAAAGGCCCGGGTTCAGGGGGAAGAACAGAATGGGATCAGGAACAGGAACAAGACTCGGGAACAGGAACAATAAGGAGCATCAAAATCCAGATCAGGAACTAAAATGGGATCGGGAACAGGAAGAACAACGCTAATCAGGCGATGGGGAACAGGAATAAAGATTCGGGAACAGGAGGAAACCCCACACTCTGGATCAGAGCCGGGGGGGGAGATCAGGAACAAGAGCAGGGCAGCGGACGAGGACCGGGGCCGGTGTCACGTTCCCGGTCTCGTCGGGTCTCGGTCACCTCCCCGAGGCCCGGCCAGATCTGCTCGTAGGCGGAGACGTCTTCGGCGCTCGGCGGGCGCCGCGCCACCACCGCGACAGACTCCAGCTCCGCGCAGCCGCCCTGCCAGAAGCACGGAGCAGCCAGTCAGACCCGGGGCCAGGGGCTCGCGTCCTGCGCCTACACTCATCCCTTCACCCACCTGTACACTCACTCATCCACCATCCCTACACTCATCCCTTCACCCACCTGTACACTCACTCACCCCCATCTCTACACTCATCCCTTCACCCACCTGTACACTCACTCATCCACCATCTCTACACTCATCCCTTCACCCACCTGTACACTCACTCACCCCCATCTCTACACTCATCCCTTCACCCACCTGTACATTCACTCACCCCCATCTCTACACTCATCCCTTCACCCACCTGTACACTCACTCACCCCCATCTCTACACTCATCCCTTCACCCACCTGTACACTCACTCACCCCCCATCTCTACACTCATCCCTTCACCCACCTGTACACTCACTCACCCCCATCTCTACACTCATCCCTTCACCCACCTGTACACTCACTCACCCCCATCTCTACACTCATCCCTTCACCCACCTGTACACTCACTCATCCACCATCTCTACACTCATCCCTTCACCCACCTGTACACTCACTCACCACCCCATCTCTACACTCATCCCTTCACCCACCTGTACACTCACTCACCACCCCATCTCTACACTCATCCCTTCACCCACCTGTACACTCACTCACCCCCCATCTCTACACTCATCCCTTCACCCACCTGTACACTCACTCACCCCCATCTCTACACTCATCCCTTCACCCACCTGTACACTCACTCACCCCCCCATCTCTACACTCATCCCTTCACCCACCTGTACACTCACTCACCCCCCATCTCTACACTCATCCCTTCACCCACCTGTACACTCACTCACCCCCATCTCTACACTCATCCCTTCACCCACCTGTACACTCACTCATCCACCATCCCTACACTCACCCCTTCACCCACCTGTACACTCACTCACCCCCATCTCTACACTCATCCCTTCACCCACCTGTACACTCACTCACCCCACCATCTCTACACTCATCCCTTCACCCACCTGTACACTCACTCATCCACCATCTCCACACTCATCCCTTCACCCACCTGTACACTCACTCACCCCCCATCTCTACACTCATCCCTTCACCCACCTGTACACTCACTCACCCCCATCTCTACACTCATCCCTTCACCCACCTGTACACTCACTCACCCCCATCTCTACACTCATCCCTTCACCCACCTGTACACTCACTCACCCCCCATCTCTACACTCATCCCTTCACCCACCTGTACACTCACTCATCCACCATCTCTACACTCATCCCTTCACCCACCTGTACACTCACTCATCCACCATCTCTACACTCATCCCTTCACCCACCTGTACACTCACTCATCCACCATCTCTACACTCATCCCTTCACCCACCTGTACACTCACTCACCCCCATCTCTACACTCATCCCTTCACCCACCTGTACACTCACTCACCCCCATCTCTACACTCATCCCTTCACCCACCTGTACACTCACTCACCCCCATCTCTACACTCATCCCTTCACCCACCTGTACACTCACTCATCCACCATCTCCACACTCATCCCTTCACCCACCTGTACACTCACTCATCCACCATCTCTACACTCATCCCTTCACCCACCTGTACACTCACTCATCCCCCATCTCTACACTCATCCCTTCACCCACCTGTACACTCACTCATCCACCATCTCTACACTCATCCTTTCACCCACCTGTACACTCACTCACCCCCATCTCTACACTCATCCCTTCACCCACCTGTACACTCACTCATCCACCATCTCTACACTCATCCCTTCACCCACCTGTACACTCACTCACCCCCATCTCTACACTCATCCCTTCACCCACCTGTACACTCACTCACCCCCATCTCTACACTCATCCCTTCACCCACCTGTACACTCACTCATCCACCATCTCCACACTCATCCCTTCACCCACCTGTACACTCACTCATCCCCCATCTCTACACTCATCCCTTCACCCACCTGTACACTCACTCATCCACCATCTCTACACTCATCCCTTCACCCACCATTACACTCACTCATCCCCATCTCTACACTCATCCCTTCACCCACCTGTACACTCACTCATCCACCATCTCCACACTCATCCCTTCACCCACCTGTACACTCACTCATCCACCATCTCTACACTCATCCCTTCACCCACCTGTACACTCACTCATCCACCATCTCCACACTCATCCCTTCACCCACCTGTACACTCACTCACCCCCATCTCTACACTCATCCCTTCACCCACCTGTACACTCACTCATCCACCATCTCTACACTCATCCCTTCACCCACCTGTACACTCACTCACCCCCATCTCTACACTCATCCCTTCACCCACCTGTACACTCACTCATCCACCATCTCCACACTCATCCCTTCACCCACCTGTACACTCACTCACCCCCATCTCTACACTCATCCCTTCACCCACCTGTACACTCACTCATCCACCATCTCTACACTCATCCCTTCACCCACCTGTACACTCACTCACCCCCATCTCTACACTTATCCCTTCACCCACCTGTACACTCACTCACCCCCATCTCTACACTCATCCCTTCACCCACCTGTACACTCACTCACCCCCATCTCTACACTCATCCCTTCACCCACCTGTACACTCACTCATCCACCATCTCTACACTCATCCCTTCACCCACCTGTACACTCACTCACCCCCATCTCTACACTTATCCCTTCACCCACCTGTACACTCACTCACCCCCATCTCTACACTCATCCCTTCACCCACCTGTACACTCACTCATCCACCATCTCTACACTCATCCCTTCACCCACCTGTACACTCACTCATCCACCATCTCTACACTCATCCCTTCACCCACCTGTACACTCACTCATCCACCATCTCTACACTCATCCCTTCACCCACCTGTACACTCACTCACCCCCATCTCTACACTCATCCCTTCACCCACCTGTACACTCACTCACCCCCCATCTCTACACTCATCCCTTCACCCACCTGTACACTCACTCATCCCCCATCTCTACACTCATCCCTTCACCCACCTGTACACTCACTCACCCCCATCTCTACATTCATCCCTTCACCCACCTGTACACTCACTCATCCACCATCTCTACACTCATCCCTTCACCCACTGTGCGTGGGGGGATGAGTGAGGGTACAGGTGGGTGAAGGGATGAGTGAATGTACAGATGGGCAGTTGGTGAATGAATGGATGTACAGATGGGTGAATGAGTGAATGTGCTGGTGATGGACGAGTGAATGTACAGATGGGTGAATGAGTGAATGCGCTGGTGATGGAGAGTGAATGTACAGATGGGTGAATGAGTGAATGCGCTGGTGATGGACGAGTGAATGTACAGATGGGTGGATGAGTGAATGCGCTGGTGATGGACGAGTGAATGTACAGATGGGTGAATGAGTGAATGCGCTGGTGATGGACAAGTGAATGTACAGATGGGTGAATGAGTGAATAGGCTGGTGATGGACGAGTGAATGTACAGATGGGTGAATGAGTGAATAGGCTGGTGATGGACGAGTGAATGTACAGATGGGTGAATGAGTGAATGCGCTGGTGATGGACGAGTGAATGTACAGATGGGTGAATGAGTGAATGCGCTGGTGATGGACGAGTGAATGTACAGATGGGTGAATGAGTGAATGCGCTGGTGATGGACGAGTGAATGTACAGATGGGTGAATGAGTGAATAGGCTGGTGATGGACGAGTGAATGTACAGATGGGTGAATGAGTGAATGCGCTGGTGATGGACGAGTGAATGTACAGATGGGTGAATGAGTGAATGTACAGATGGGTGAATGAGTGAATGCGCTGGTGATGGACGAGTGAATGTACAGATGGGTGAATGAGTGAATACGCTGGTGATGGACGAGTGAATGTACAGATGGGTGAATGAGTGAATGCGCTGGTGATGGACGAGTGAATGTACAGATGGGTGAATGAGTGAATGCGCTGGTGATGGATGAGTGAATGTACAGATGGGTGAATGATTGAATGGGCTGGTGATGGACGAGTGAATGTACAGATGGGTGAATGAGTGAATGCGCTGGTGATGGACGAGTGAATGTACAGATGGGCGGATCTGTGCGCGGGTTCGAGGCGAGGCGCAGACAGGGTGGGGCTCCTCACCTTGTTTCCTGCCTTGCGCGGGTCCCCGGCTCCGGGTTCGGGTTCGGGCGGGCCTGCTGTGCAGAAAGAGAGAGGCGGGGCATGAATCGCACGCAGACGAGCCACCTCGTCCTCCAGAGACGAGTCTCAGCTACTTGGAGAGGTAAGGCGCTATATAGACTACAGATCTATAGTCATTCCAGAAGAGATCCTTGTTTGCTTCTTCCAGTCCAGGGTCACAGGGGAGCTGGAGTCCATCCCAGCAAGCAACAGGCACAAGGCAGGGTTCACCCTGGACAGGACACCAGTCCATCACAGGACACACACACACTCTCACACACCCTGGACAGGACACCAGTCCATCACAGGACACACACACACACACTCACACACCCTGGACAGGACACCAGTCCATCACAGGACACACACACACACACACACACACACACACACACACTCACACACCCTGGACAGGACACCAGTCCCTCACAGGACACACACACACTCACACCCCCTGGACAGGACACCAGTCCATCACAAGACACACACACTCACACCAGGGCCAAATTTCCCAGAAGCCGAAACCAGAGCACTTGGAAGAAACCTCCACTAACATGGGGAGAACATGCAGACTCCACACAGACAGCACCCTCCCCCAGGGTCTGGGAATCGAACCCAGGGCACCAGCGTGGTGCGGCTGACCCCCGTGTCGCCCCGCCCACCACAGTTGTAATCACAGAAAGAAAGAAGACATATCCTCCAGCAGGGACACAGAGAAGCCAAACCCCTTGCCTTTTCGGCAGGCCGGGCAGCAGCGGAGGAAGGCGGCGGTCAGGATGGCGGTCAGGATGGCGGTCAGCAGCGCGGACAGCGCAAGGGCGCCCCCAGGCGGGACCCCCGGGTCACCGCAGGGTGGGGGGCTCTGACTGGTGCAGTTGGGCTCCTCTCCTCCTGACCAGGGGACAGGGAGACGGTCAGTATCCCCCAGAGTGCCCTGACGCCCACCTCGGGCGCCCCACGACCACCCCACGAGCGTCCCGATGCGGGAGAGAGATTGGTTTGGTTTAGTGTGGTTTGGTTAGGTTTAATGTGGTTTGGTTTGGTTAGTTTGGTTTGGTTAGGTTTAGTGTGGTTTAATTTGGTTTAGTGTGGTTTGGTTAGGTTTAGTTTGGTTTAGTTTGGTTTAGTGTGGTTTAGTTTGGTTTAATTTGGTTTAGTTTGGTTTGGTTAGGTTTAGTTTGGTTTAGTGTTGTTTAGTTTGGTTTAGTGTGGTTTAATTTGGTTTAGTGTGGTTTGGTTAGGTTTAGTTTGGTTTAGTGTGGTTTGGTTTGGTTTAGTTTGGTTTGGTTAGGTTTAGTGTGGTTTAATTTGGTTTAGTTTGGTTTGGTTAGGTTTAGTTTGGTTTGGTTTAGTATAGTTTGGTTTAGTTTGGTTTAATTTGGTTTAGTTTGGTTTGGTTAGGCTTAGTTTGGTTTAGTGTTGTTTAGTTTGGTTTAGTGTGGTTTAATTTGGTTTAGTGTGGTTTGGTTAGGTTTAGTTTGGTTTGGTTTAGTGTGGTTTAATTTGGTTTAGTTTGGTTTGGTTAGGTTTAGTTTGGTTTGGTTTAGTATAGTTTGGTTTAGTTTGGTTTAGTTTGGTTTAATTTGGTTTAGTTTGGTTTGGTTAGGTTTAGTTTGGTTTAGTGTTGTTTAGTTTGGTTTAGTTTGGTTTGGTTAGGTTTAGTTTGGTTTAGTGTTGTTGAGTTTGGTTTAATTTGGTTTAGTTTGGTTTGGTTAGGTTTAGTTTGGTTTGGTGTGGTTTGGTTTAGTATAATTTTGTTTAGTGTGGTTTAATTTGGTTTAGTTTGGTTTGGTTAGGTTTAGTTTGCTTTAGCGTGGTTTGGTTTAGTATAATTTTGTTTAGTGTGGTTTAATTTGGTTTAGTTTGGTTTAGTGTTGTTTAGTTTGGTTTAGTTTGGTTTGGTTTAGTCTGGTTTGGTTTAGTATAGTTTGGTTTAGTGTGGTTTAATTTGGTTTAGTGTTGTTTAGTTTAGTTTGGTTTAGTGTGGTTTGGTTTGGTTTAGTGTTGTTTGGTTAGGTTTAGTTTGGTTTAGTGTGGTTTGGTTTAGTTTGGTTTGGTACTGTTCTTTTAAATTTTCTCCATTCATTGGAAGTTTCATTTCACACCTCTCTGCACCCATTCTGACTTCACACCTCTTGATTGGCCTCTCTTTCTGTCCCCTGCTCCCGCCTCTCACTCCTCCTCCCTCCCAACCTCCACGGCCGAAACGTTGTGTTCTCTTTCTTCTTTTTTTCAGCATGGAATAAACCTATAACTTGTTAATTTGGTTTAGTGTTGTTTAGTTTGGTTTAGTGTGGTTTGGTTTAGTCTGGTTTAATTTGGTTTAGTGTTGTTTAGTTTGGTTTGGTTAGGTTTAGTTTGGTTTGGTTTAGTATAGTTTGGTTTAGTGTGGTTTGGTTTAGTATAGTTTGCTTTAGTATAGTTTGGTTTAGTTAAGTTTGATTTAGTGTTGTTTGGTGTGGTTTAGTTCGGTTTAGTTTGGATACGTCTGGGTTAGTGTGGTTTAGTTTGGTATAGTTTAGTTTGATATAGTTTGGTAAAGCTTGGTCTGTTATGGTTTGGTGTGGTATGGTTTAAATTGTTATGGCTTGGTATAGTTTGATTTAGTTTGGTGTAGTTTGGTTTCATTTAGTTTAATCTGGTATAGTCTGGTTTGGTATATTTTCGTTTCGTTTTGTATATTTTCGTTTGATATGGTTTGGTGTGCTGTGCTATAGTTCAATTTGATATGGTTTGGTATGGTTTGGTGTAGTCTAGATAAAAAAAAAACATATCAAGACATACTGTACGACAGATAGAAAATAGATATCACAAACAGTAACATGCACAAAAATAATGACACATTAATCTAATAAATAATCTAATTATGTCAGGAGCCATATCAGCCTGCAGCTCACCACTGAGCCCAGCAGGGGGAGCCTGGCCAGTACCTGGAGGGGAGACTCCTGGGAGGAGAGCTGAGGCTGCTGCTGGGGGAGGTGTGAGTGGGGCCAGCAGGGGGCGCTCTCACCCTGCGGTCTGTGTGGGTCCTGATGCCCCAGTATAGTGACGGGGGACACTGGACTGTAAACAGGCGCCGTCCTTCGGATGAGACGTCAAACCGAGGTCCTGACTCTCTGTGGTCATTAAAAATCCTGGGGTGTCTCTCAAGAAGAGTAGGGGTGTTACCCCAGTGTCCTGGTCAAATACCCCCCTGGTCTTGACCCATCATGGCCTCCTGATAACCCCCCTCTCTGAACTGATTTCATCCCTCTGCTCTCCTCCCCACTGAGAGCTGCTGTGTGTGAGAGGACTGGAGCATCATCCAGGTGGGGGTACACACTGGTGGGGCTGGAGGGGATCCCCCTGACCTGGGAAGAGCTCTGAGTGGAGGGTCCAGAAAAGAGCTCTAGAAGTGTGAGGAGCTATTATTAATAAGCACATATCGAAGATCACAAGATTGACATGAGAAGACACTCTCTTATCAGGACCAGTTCTCACCTGCGACGAGCTCCAGCCTGGTGCCTTTTCCTATCTGTACATCTCCCCTCTCTCTGGTGGCGCAGTAGTACAGCCCCTGGTCTGTCTCTGTGACCCCCTCAATCCTCAGACTGGAGGAGTTAGTGGAGGAGTTCAGCACCAGGCTGAAGCGAGAGTCCGGTCTCCTCACGTAGGTGAAGGGGTCCGTCTGGCCGCTCGCTGTGTTGGCGTTGCCCAGGACGCTCAGAGCCAGCGCCCCGTCCGAGCGCTGGACGAACCACATGACCTCGTACTGCTGCCCGACGACGCAGGGCAGGGTGACGGTCTCCCCGCAGATCGCCGCTCTCACCTCTGGCCCGCCGGAGACCCTCTCCTGGACAGCAGCGCCTGCAGCCGCGGGGACAGTGAGTGAACACGGGTGATCTGTGAGTGAACACGGGTGATCAGTGAGTGAACACAGGTGATCAGTGAGTGAGTGAACACGGGTGATCAGTGAGTGAACACAGGTGATCAGTGAGTGAACACGGGTGATCAGTGAGTGAGTGAACACGGGTGATCTGTGAGTGAGTGAACACGGGTGATCAGTGAGTGAACACAGGTGATCTGTGAGTGAGTGAACACGGGTGATCAGTGAGTGAACACAGGTGATCTGTGAGTGAGTGAACACGGGTGATCAGTGAGTGAGTGAACACGGGTGATCAGTGAGTGAGTGAACACGGGTGATCAGTGAGTGAACACAGGTGATCTGTGAGTGAGCACGGGTGATCAGTGAGTGAGTGAACACGGGTGATCTGTGAGTGAACACAGGTGATCTGTGAGTGAGTGAACACGGGTGATCAGTGAGTGAACACAGGTGATCTGTGAGTGAGTGAACACGGGTGATCAGTGAGTGAACACAGGTGATCTGTGAGTGAGTGAACACGGGTGATCAGTGAGTGAGTGAACATGGGTGATCAGTGAGTGAGTGAACACGGGTGATCAGTGAGTGAGTGAACATGGGTGATCAGTGAGTGAGTGAACACGGGTGATCAGTGAGTGAACACAGGTGATCTGTGAGTGAGCACGGGTGATCAGTGAGTGAGTGAACACGGGTGATCTGTGAGTGAACACAGGTGATCTGTGAGTGAGTGAACACGGGTGATCAGTGAGTGAACACAGGTGAACTGTGAGTGAGTGAACACGGGTGATCAGTGAGTGAGTGAACACGGGTGATCAGTGAGTGAGTGAACATGGGTGATCAGTGAGTGAGTGAACACGGGTGATCAGTGAGTGAGTGAACACGGGTGATCAGTGAGTGAGTGAACACGGGTGATCTGTGAGTGAACACAGGTGATCTGTGAGTGAGTGAACACGGGTGATCAGTGAGTGAACACAGGTGATCTGTGAGTGAGTGAACACGGGTGATCAGTGAGTGAGTGAACACAGGTGATCAGTGAGTGAGTGAACACGGGTGATCAGTGAGTGAGTGAACATGGGTGATCAGTGAGTGAGTGAACACGGGTGATCAGTGAGTGAACACAGGTGATCTGTGAGTGAGCACGGGTGATCAGTGAGTGAGTGAACACGGGTGATCTGTGAGTGAACACAGGTGATCTGTGAGTGAGTGAACACGGGTGATCAGTGAGTGAACACGGGTGATCAGTGAGTGAACACGGGTGATCTGACCGCGACGCTGGGCGTCCTGCCCTTCGGTAGACCATTAAACGTCCCCTGCCTTACGAGTAGCGTGTCAGGGGTTAATTTTATGCACCTCTGCTTCTGTGATGGCTGGGGCCCTTCCTGTTAGTGAAACCGATCTGCTCCTGGCAGGATGTGGTCGCTGTCACAGCAACGAATGTCAGACCAATAGTGTAGCTTTCAGAGTTCACACACACAATCTCTCTCTCTCGCTCACACACACACAGCTGTACATGTATATAGGACACCAGTCCATCACAGAACACACACACACACACACACACCCTGGACAGGACACCAGTCCATCACAGAACACACACACACACACACACACACACAGACACACACACACACCCTGGACAGGACACCAGTCCATCACAGGACACACACACACACCCTGGACAGGACACCAGTCCATCACAGAACACACACACACACACACACACACACACACACACACACACCCTGGACAGGACACCAGTCCATCACAGGACACACACACACACACCCTGGACAGGACACCAGTCCATCACAGGACACACACACACTCACACACCCTGGACAGGACACCAGTCCATCACAGGACACACACACAGACTCCCACACCCTGGACAAGACACCAGTCCATCATAGGACACACGCACACGCACACGCACACACACACACACACACACACACACACACACACACACACACACACACACACACACCCTGGACAGGACACCAGTCCATCACAGGACACACACACACTCACACACCCTGGACAGGACACCAGTCCATCACAGGACACACACACTCACACACCCTGGACAGGACAGCAGTCCATCACAGGACACACACACACTCACACACCCTGGACAGGACACCAGTCCATCACAGGACACACACACACTCTCACACCCTGGACAGGACACCAGTCCATCACAGGACACACACACACACTCACACACCCTGGACAGGACGCCAGTCCATCACAGGACACACACACACACTCACACACCCTGGACAGGACACCAGTCCATCACAGGACACACACACACTCTCACACCCTGGACAGGACACCAGTCCATCACAGGACACACACACACACTCACACACCCTGGACAGGACGCCAGTCCATCACAGGACACACACACACACTCACACACCCTGGACAGGACACCAGTCCATCACAGGACACACACACACGCACACACACACACACACACACACACACCTCAGAAGCCCATTAACCCCCCAGCCTGTCTCTGGCCTGTGGGAGGACACCGGAGCCCCCAGAGGAAACACAGAGAACACAGAGAGACCATGCAGACTCCACACAGACCGCACCCCAAGTCCGGACCCCAGTGCCGTGGCGGGGGCACCCCACACTCTGTCTCGGCGACCCGGCGGCCCAATCAATCGATCGATCAGCTGACGAGCCGCAGAACTTCAGCTGCAGCAGGACCAGAGACTCGGGGACGGGCGAGGTGAGCCTGACTGTCGGGACAGAGGTTCGGAAGACCTCGGGCGCCCCCCCCCATCACCTTCCTCCTCCTCCTCCTCCTCCTCCTCGCCCTCGCTGGTACTCACGGATCAAGAGGAGCAGCAGAGACGCTGCCGCGCGGCGCCTCCCTCCCGTCATCTCGCGCAGCGGCTCGGACACTGACGAGCGTGGGCCCCCGCGCGTGCCCTTTTCCACCCCCACCCACCCCCCTCCCCCCACCAGCCACCTCGGGTCGGGGGCGGGGGTGCGTGGCGTCGTCGTTTTGTCGGCGAGGGGCGCAAGAGGCGGTCGCCCCCGGCGTCGAGTTCGCGAGAAAGAGGGTGGTTTTGGAAAAGCCGACTGCTGTGTTTTTGAGACGACGAGCGGGCTAAAAAGAGAGGCAGAATCACGGGCGTCGTGGGAAAGACGCGCGGCGTGTTGTGTGTGTGTCGCCCCCCCCCCTACCCACGAAACAGCCGAGGCACCGTGGAACCAACAACAGCAACAGCAACAGCAACAGCAACAACAACACAAAAGAAGAAATCGACAGCGGTTTTATGTAGTCTCCTCGCTGCCGTGGAGACGGGGAGAGGACCCGACACGCGTGTCCGCGACCCCGACCGATCGCGGTGGTCGCGTCGCGTCGGGACGGCGAGCAAATCGGGGGAGGGAACAGACGAAAAAGACAAGAGCTCTTGCTCTTCCTCTGCTTCAGGGGCGGAGGACAGTCGTGCGTGGATTTCGCGTTCCGCTGGGACAGGAGCCCCGGCTCGCAGTGTGAAACCGTCACGAAGAGTCTGACGGACGGGAGCGATTTTGTTTGGGGTTTTTTGGTGGGAAATTCGTGCTCGGTTTCAGGATCATTCAGTTCACAGACGGGGGGGACTTTCAGGCCTTCGTGTGTGAACAGCTCCCTTAGATGTGGTGCAGATTCTACTAAAACACGCCTTTACACAGAGGGTGGTGGGGGTGGGGAACAAGCTGCCCAGCCCTGTGGTTGAAGCCGATACCCTGGCTTCTCTCAGGACACAGCTGGGTGAGCTCCTCCAGTCAGGACAGGAGGCTCTTCTGTACACAGAGGGGGGTGGGGGTGGGGAACAGGCTGCCCAGCCCTGTGGTTGAAGCCGATACCCTGGCTCCTCTCCAGACACAGCTGGGTGAGCTCCTCCAGTCAGGACAGGGGGGCTCTTCTGCACACAGAGGGGGGTGGGGGTGGGGAACAAGCTGCCCAGCCCCGTGGTTGAAGCCGATACCCCGGCTTCTCTCACACAGACACAGCTGGGAGGGATTCGCCTCGGCTCAGCGATGTAATGAAATGGTTGAAGGGCTTCCTTCTGGTTTGTAACCTCTAAACGCGTCCTGCTTCTGAAGGTCGGCGAACGTTATGGCGAAGACGTACTGACTCGGTAACTCCGCCCCCTGTCAGGATATTGCAGAGTGTGATCCTGCCGAGTGGCAGTACTGCACAGATGCTGCAGTCCGTGGATATGTCAATACGGGTTGAAAATCCTTCATCCGAAATGCCCAAATCCGAAAACCTCCAAAAGTTTTTTTTTTTTTACCACAAATAACTTACCGAACTTTCCAGCTCACAGGGACGTATTTGCATTTATCTTCAAGTTTGTAAGCTGCGATCCTCAAGTTTCGTTTTGTTTGGGGGTGTACGGTGAGTACAAAACGTTATTTTTACGGGAGATCTGAATTTCCCCTCCCATGTATGACTGTACCTTGACTAGCGTCATTGCCTGTACTTGTACATCCCTTTAAAAATAAAATGCTATCTTTTTTCAGTTTTCCTTTTATGTACCTGTAATCCTATTCAGTGCTTTGTTTTTTTTACCTGACATAAAACTTCAGACCTGTATAGTAAAAAAATAAAATACCAATGGCGTACAGTACGTGTACTGTAACCTTTTAATCAAAACATGATATTTTGACATGTAAATGGATATCGTGTCTAGACTTGGGTCCCATTCCCAAGCTGTCCCATTTGATAGAAGCAGATATAACAATATTTTGAAACCCGACAAAAATCCGAAATCCGCAACACAGATCGGCGCGCGTTCGTGGGGTTCAGGGGTCAGCCGTGAAACAACCTCGCTACCCCAGCAACTGCAGGACGCGGGGGACCCCTCAGCGACACCTCCCCCCACGCGTCTTCTGGATGTCTGGGTGTAGTGCGTGGAAACCGTCGCGCCTCCCACGAGAGTGTCGGACGAGTGGGAAATTGATGACCCCCACCCCGCGACAGAAACTCGTGATCTAACAAAACTAAAACAAGAAAGCACCCCACTCCCCCCCAGAGTGAAAGGGGGCTCCCCCCGAGTTGGGGACTCCCCAGTGAGATAATATCATTCACTTTCATTTGTCGCTTCACATTTGTCGAGCGACGCCGACTCAGAAACGCCGTTGAACTGAACGTGAGTTTTATTAATTATTAATAATTATAATTATTAGTAGTAGTGTTAGTATCGGTGGTACTGTGGCAGGAGTAGTACGGACGCCGTAACGCGGGGGGGAGACTTGCAATATACAAAGTTCTCAGCGGGTGGGTATTCAGGTAAGAGAGCTCTATAAGTCTCTTACCTATCCTGCTGGATGTGGCCAGCAGCCATCTCACCCTGCAACTCACAACTGGCAGCCCCACTGAAGCTCAGCAGGTGTGAGCCTGGTCAGTACCTGGATGGGAGACCTCCTGGGAAAAACTAAGGCTGCTGCTGGAAGAGGTGTTAGTGGGGCCAGCAGGGGGCGCTCACCCTGCGGTCCATGTGGGTCCTAATGCCCCAGTATAGTGACGGGGACACTATACTGTAAACAGGCGCCGAGACGTAAAACCGAGGTCCTGACTCTCTGTGCTCATTAACAATCCTGGGGTGTCTCTCGAAAAGAGTTGGGGTGTAAGCCGATACCCTGGCTTCTCTCCAGACACAGCTGGGTGAGCTCCTCCAGTCAGGACAGGAGGCGCTGCTGTACACAGAGGGGGGTGGGGGTGGGGAACAGGCTGCCCAGCCGTGCTGTGGGAGCACGTGTTAGCAGGTGTTCCACAGTTCAGTGGTTCAGCAGTAATACTGTAGGTGCCTATATACAGTATACAGGGCCTTTAGAAAGTCTACACCCCCCTTGGTGCAGCAGAGCCCCCCCGTCATTATAAACGGAGAGGAAAAACGCACGAACACACAAACACGCGATCCCAGAAGTCTTCCGCCGTGGGAAGCGAAAGCGGCAAGAAAGGTCAGGGCCGCTGTTGTGAGGCGTGGGATTTTCTAAAAAAAAAAATCTAAAAAGTTTCTGGGAAACTCCGCATGGCAGACGTCAGTCACGAGGCCACTCGTGAAGAGGTCCTCGGATCAATACCCGGCGTCCAGTCACGGAGATCTCCAGTCGCGACCGAAACACGCCGTTGTCTTTGGAAATTGGAAACACAGCGAGGAGCGGCTGAGGTCTTGTGCGGGATGTTTTTCTGTTTTTGCTTTGGTTTGTTTGGTCAGGAGAGAGACTCTCTCCCCTGCCCAGCAGCGCATGTTTTTGTGCCGTTGTGCAGGATGCGCGCCGCGCTGGTGGTCCTGATCGTGCTGGTGGTCCCACATCGCCCGGGTGAGTCGAGTCGTCTTGATTCACAGTGGGGCTGTTGTGTAGTTCTGCCCGGTGTTTTCCGTATGTAAGAGCGCGGTGGAGTTGTGTTCCCAGTGTGTCTCAGTCTCTCTCTCTCTCTCTCCGTTGTGTGTCTTTTGACGGCGTCTGGTTGTGTGCTGCTGTGTGTCTCTGAAGGTGTGTGTAGTTGTGTAGCTCTGTGTCGGAGGGTGTGTGCAGTTGTGTAGTTGTGTAGCTGTGTGTCTGAGGGTGTACAGTATATAGTTGTGTAGCTGTGTGTCTGAGGGTGTGTGCAGTTGTGTAGCTGTGTAGCTGTGTGTCTGAGGGTGTGTGTAGCTGTGTGTCTGAGGGTGTACAGTATGTAGCTGTGTAGCTGTGTGTCTGAGGGTGTGTGCAGTTGTGTAGTTGTGTAGCTGTGTGTCTGAGGGTGTACAGTATGTAGTTGTGTAGCTGTGTGTCGGAGGGTGTGTGCAGTTGTGTAACTGTGCTGCTGTGTGTCGGAGGGTGTGTGCAGTTGTGTAGTTGTGTAGCTGTGTGTCGGAGGGTGTGTACAGTATGTAGTTGTGTAGTTGTGTGTCTGAGGGTGTGTGCAGTTGTGTAACTGTGCTGCTGTCTCTCTCAGCCTCAGCAGCTCCAGTCCCAGTGTTCCTGACAGTCGGGGACTCGGTCACTCTGCCCTGTGATGGGACACCAGCTGCTGGGATCCCCGAGGACCAGTTACACGTCCAGTGGAAAACCCCCACGAGGCCTGTGCTGGATTTCCACAGCGGACGAGCCTTTCCCGGCCCGGGGTTCGAGCCCAGAGCCCAGGTGTCCCGGGAGAAGATCAGACAGGGGGACTTCTCCCTGAGCCTCCTCCAGGCCTCCTTCTCCGACAGCGGGCTGTACGAGTGCTTCCACAGAGGGACAGATGGCCTGATGAAGTTTCTGGGGAGTGTTCATCTCCGCGTCACAGGTAACTGCCCCTGCGTGCCCAGGTAACTGCCCCTGTGTGCCCAGACACCTACCACACAGGTAACTGCCCCTGCGTGCCCAGACACCTGCCACACAGGTAACTGCCCCTGCGTGCCCAGGTAACTGCCCCTGCGTGCCCAGACACCTACCACACAGGTAACTGCCCCTGCGTGCCCAGGTAACTGCCCCTGCGTGCCCAGACACCTACCACACAGATAACTGCCCCTGCGTGCCCAGACACCTACCACACAGGTAACTGCCCCTGCGTGCCCAGGTAACTGCCCCTGCGTGCCCAGACACCTACCACACAGGTAACTGCCCCTGCGTGCCCAGGTAACTGCCCCTGCGTGCCCAGACACCTACCACACGGGTAACTGCCCCTGCGTGCCCAGGTAACTGCCCCTGCGTGCCCAGACACCTACCACACGGGTAACTGCCCCAGCGTGCCCATTTAACTGCCCCTGCGTGCCCAGACACCTACCACACAGGTAACTGCCCCTGCGTGCCCAGACACCTACCACACAGGTAACTGCCCCTGCGTGCCCAGGTAACTGCCCCTGCGTGCCCAGACACCTACCACACAGGTAACTGCCCCTGCTTGCCCAGACACCTACCACACAGGTAACTGCCCCTGCGTGCCCAGATACCTACGACACAGGTATCTGCCCCTGCGCGCCCAGGTAACTGCCCCTGCGTGCCCAGACACCTGCTACACAGGTAACTGCCCCTGCGTGCCCAGGTAACTGCCCCTGCGTGCCCAGACACCTACCACACAGGTAACTGCCCCTGCGTGCCCAGAAACCTGCCCCTGCGGGCCCAGAGCTGGTCTGAAGCGGGCTGGACGAACGCTGGACACAGGGGCAGCTCTGTAATCCCGCGCCCTGTCCCGCAGGAGCACGAGGGAGCAGCTGGTGTTAAAAGGAGTGATCTCTGGGAGGTGGGAGGGATCTGGGAATGCTGCCAGTCCGGGTCCTGGGGTGTCCTGTCCCGTCCCCCGCTCTGATAACCAGGACCTGCGTCAGTGACCTTTGACCCTCCCCCCTCCCCCCAGGACAGATCCGATCCAGCTGAGCACTGACCTCCTCCTCTGCCTGTGTGCCCCTCTCTCAGCTCGGACGGAAGGTCACACCAGGCGGGCCGGAGAAGATCTCTCGGTCCCCCTCGGCGTTGGCGGGCCAGTGGTGCTCCTGTTGAACGGTACGGTTGTGTACCCGGAGGACGACGACCCCAAATTCAAGAAGGCGCACTTGGGCGGCCGTGGGATCCCCATTTGGCAGAGAGTGTGGGTGCAGGACGGCTCTCTGACACTGCGCTCCCTCACACCAGCTGATCAGGGGAGCTACACAGTGAGGGACCTTCAGGGAAACACCATCAGCACTGCGATCGTCACTGTGGAGGGTGAGCAGGTCTACAGCAGGGGGACTAGAGGGGTCTCCACTCCTGACAGAGGGGGGTTCTTGTATCGCTCTCTGTCCTGATTGTCTTCCAGCTCGCAGAGACAATGTCACCCTGCAGGCTGGAGCCTCTCTGTCTGTCCCCCTGTTCACTGGAGAGCCGGTGGAGGTGCTGTTTGACCCTGCAGGAGGTGGAAACTGGACCTCAGTGTGTTCTGTCCAGAACAGCACAGCCAGCTGTGTCCCCCAGTACAGAGACAGAGTGTCAGTGGACAATCAGGAGCTGAGGCTGCAGGAGCTGAGGGCGTCTGATCAGGGGAGCTACACAGTGAGGGACCTTCAGGGAAACAACATCAGCACTGTGATCGTCACTGTGGAGGGTGAGTGGATAAGGGAGAGAGGAATTTGTAACTGATTAATAGGAGCTCCAGTCCCAGTCCAGTAGAACAGTTTGTTACAATAGGAGCTCCAGTCCCAGTGCAGTAGAACAGTCTGTTACAATAGGAGCTCCAGTCCCAGTTCAGTAGAACAGTCTGTTACAATAGGAGCTCCAGTCCCAGTGCAGTAGACCAGTCTGTTACAATAGGAGCTCCAGTCCCAGTCCAGTAGACCAGTCTGTTACAGTAGGAGCTCCAGTCCCAGTCCAGTAGAACAGTCTGTTACAATAGGAGCTCCAGTACCAGTCCAGTAGAACAGTCTGTTACAATAGGAGCTCCAGTCCCAGTCCAGTAGACCAGTCTGTTACAATAGGAGCTCCAGTCCCAGTGCAGTAGACCAGTCTGTTACAATAAGAGCTCCAGTCCCAGTCCAGTAGAACAGTCTGTTACAATACGAGCTCCAGCCCCAGTGCAGTAGACCAGTCTGTTACAATAGGAGCTCCAGCCCCAGTCCAGTAGAACAGTGCTGTTACAATAGGAGCTCCAGTCCCAGTCCAGTAGAACAGTCCTGTTCCAATAGGAGCTCCAGTCCCAGTCCAGTAGAACAGTCTGTTACAATAGGAGCTCCAGTCCCAGTCCAGTAGAACAGTTCTGTTCCAATAGGAGCTCCAGTCCCAGTCCAGTAGAACAGTCTGTTACAATAGGAGCTCCAGTCCCAGTCCAGTAGAACAGTCCTGTTCCAATAGGAGCTCCAGTCCCAGTCCAGTAGAACAGTCTGTTACAATAGGAGCTCCAGTCCCAGTGCAGTAGACCAGTCTGTTACAATAGGAGCTCCAGTCCCAGTCCAGTAGAACAGTCCTGTTACAATAGGAGCTCCAGTCCCAGTCCAGTAGAACAGTCTGTTACAATAGGAGCTCCAGTCCCAGTCCAGTAGAACAGTTCTGTTCCAATAGGAGCTCCAGTCCCAGTCCAGTAGAACAGTCTGTTACAATAGGAGCTCCAGTCCCAGTCCAGTAGAACAGTCTGTTTCAATAGGAGCTCCAGTCCCAGTGCAGTAAAACAGTCTGTTACAATAGGAACTCCAGTCCCAGTGCAGTAGAACAGTCTGTTACAATAGGAGCTCCAGTCCCAGTCCAGTAGACCAGTCTGTTTCAATAGGAGCTCCAGTCCCAGTCCAGTAGACCAGTCTGTTTCAATAGGAGCTCCAGTCCCAGTCCAGTAGACCAGTCCTGTTCCAATAGGAGCTCCAGTCCTGTTGTGTCCTGTTCTCTCTGCAGGCTCCAGTCCTGGTGCCCGCTGGCCTGGAGGTCTCCAAGCCCTGCTGTGTGTCGTCCTGGCTCTGGGAGTCGGGGTGCTGTCCTGGTGGAGATGGAGGGACAGAGGAGGACGGAGGCGGCGTGCGTGTGTTAGTTGAGGCAGGGCGAGGTGGGCACAGCAGGCTGGGACGGTGGTGGGCCGTGATCGAGGGGAGCCGGTGTGCTTTTTTTTGGGGGGGTTCCCATCGAGCCTCCCACTTCTCCGCCTTGATTTCCGAAGCCGGTTCGGCCTCCCAGCGACGTGGAACGGCTCGGGAACGATGGCTAGGAAGGAGGCTTTAGAAAACAGACGTTCGGCGTTCAAACAGGGGAGGTGGCGAACATGTGCCCCCCTTTTTGGAGGGGGTCCATTAAGCTTCCCTTTTCTTTTGAGGACAAACGGGACGGGTTGGGGGGGGTGTGGGGAGGGTGGTTTGCTCATAATAGCTACAGGAGGTTACAGGAGTAGAGGGGCACGGGTTGTGTTTAAAGCAGATATAAGCTGTCACAGTCTGCTTGAACTTGAACTTGAACTTTATTGCCATATGTAACCGGTACTGGTACAATGGAATTCTTCCTTACTTGGGAAAAGATGTACAGTTTCAACTACTGATGTGGGTGGGGGACACCCCAGACCTATTGGGCTGGGACGCCCTGCAGCACTTATAAGGAATTACTGTATGAAATAGCATGTATGTGAACTACCTCAGTAGAGCTCTGTGATATTGTGATTGTTTTACCTCATGAGGGTATTTTTGCATAAATATGGACGGGCGTTTTCTTTTAGTGTCTATGATGTGTTGTCATCTTTCTTGTCCTGAGAAAAGTATTAGAAAAGTATTAGAAAAGTATTAGAAAGGGACCAAGTGCTGTATTTTTCCACTGCGTTACAACCTGTTTATTAAAAGCCTGTACTGCCTGTAGCAGGTTGATCTCTGACTCACTCTGCAGAGTGACAGCAGGGTGTCACTCTCTTCCTGTGGCTGTTTCTCACCTCAGAGGCGATGCGCTTGTGTTGCTGGTTTCACTCTGAACAAGTCAGCAACACGGCCGGGCGGCTTGTTCCCCACCCCCACCCCCCTCTGTGTACAGAAGAGCCTCCTGTCCTGACTGGAGGAGCTCACCCAGCTGTGTCTGGAGAGAAGCCAGGGTATTGGCTTCAACCACAGGGCTGGGCAGCTTGTTCCCCACCCCCACCCCCCTCTGTGTACAGTAGAACCTCCTCGGTGTAAAGAAGAGTCTCCTGTGTACTTTAGTGGTAACAGAATTATTCCAAATCAAGTTACTTTTTCCCTCTTACGGGGAACGATAGGAATTGCTCATTTTACGAGGGTAATTCGCTCTTAGGAAATTTCTTGAAACAGAGACTATATTATCCATAACTTTTGTAACCTTTTGTTTCGTTCATGGGGTTTGTAAGATCGCCCTCGGTTTCCTTAAATGAGGAACACCTTATGGGTGTGAAACAGCCCAAATCGTTAAAAAATAACATTCTTAATGTTTATTATAGACGATGATCGATGAGTCGATCGCTAGATATTTCTGAACCTCGGTGGCGCTGGAGAGACCGGTCTTGTTGGAAAAAAAAAATGCAACATAATCTCACACGCGTATCTCCGCCTCACTGCTTTCCCTGTGAGCCAATCACAAGGGTCCATAGTCGCCTACCTATGAACCAATCAGAAGTGTCTGTGCTCTCAGAGCCAATCAGAAGTGTCTGTTCTTACCAATCAGGAGGGTCTGTGGGTTTCCCTGTGAATCAATCAGGAGCGTCCATCTGTGAACCAATCAGGAGTGAGTGTGTGCTTCTCTCGGAACCAATCAGAAGTGTCCGTGGTTTCCAATCAGGAGCGTCTGTGTTACAGGTCTGTGAACCAATCAGGAGCCCCGTACTGTGACCAGTGGGCGTGTCTTCCTTGTGCTGCGGAAGTGAATGGTCTCTTTGTGAATTTCATTATTTTTATTGGCGTTGGCAACGCTGATTGTACCCCTCGGTCACGCTAATAAAGCACCTTGAATTGGACTGAATTGTAATTGACACGCGTGGATCTGAGACACTGTTCACCCATTTACGAACACCGAAAGACGGAAAGGCTTGACTTTTCCGTCCTGCGCTAACACGTGTTCCCCAGAGCCTGTGAGTACGGACGTTTCATTTTTCTGCCGAGAGTGTTTCGTCCAGATTTCGTGCGGCGCCTGGGGAAGGATTTGAGTTTGTTCTGGTCGTGGGGAGACAGGTGCGTGTGGGCCGAGTCGCGCTTGGAGCGGATCGCTTGCGGACGGTTTTCTGTTCGTTACTCGTTTCCGTTCCGGATGTGTATTTGTAAGCGTCAGTGTATCTACCTTTTTTTCTTCGTTTATCGTTCATTAAAGACAAGAAAGTCCTTCAGCCCGTGAGGGTATGTGTAGGGTTATTCCCTGGGGTTTTGGGACGATGTTGTTTTCCTGCCACGGGGAAGCACCCACTCAAACTCATGTCTCCCACTCGCCGAGTGGCATCGGCTGAGCTGTTTCTCCTCCGTGTCGAACCCTGAGCCGGAGGGGAGCTCTGGGCCCCCTCGGTCTCTCGATCCCTCCACGGTGAGGCGCTGTTCTCCCCCTGGAGCAGAAGCGGGCAGCTGGGGGGAGAGGGGAGGGCCCCTGGACTCGGACACTCAGCTGTGGGACCCCTTAGAGGACACAGGAGCCCCACTCCCACTCCCACTCCCACTGAGACACTGGGGCTCAGTGGGACAGCTCCTGACCCCTGACCCTGGGGCTGTGGGTTCAAACCCCTCTGTGGGACTTGATCTTTGTTTTTAAGTGGGGGCTGTGTCCCTCAGCCGTTCAGGTTCAAATCCCCAGCATAACCTGCAGGGTTATATTTCCAATCTCCTTCTTTCCCACAGTGACGCAGTGCTGAACAAAAAGAGGGAGCCCTTTGGGTGGGTGGGTGGGTGGGCGTGACCTGCCAGAGCTCAGCTAACGAACTCTGTGGCCTATGAAGGAGGAAGGCTTCGGTTCTGAAGCCTGGGTCCAGCAAGCGTTTCCTGCTGCATTTAAGTTTGTCCTGGAAGATGAACAGGTGGGGCACGAAGGGTCTTGCAGCCGTGTGCGCGTGTGGATCTGGAGAGCAGGGCCTCGGTGTGGGGGGCGGTGACTGTGTGGTGGTGGGTTCGAGTCCTTGGGGAGGCCCAAACTCTGTTTTCCACTGAGTTCTCACCGAGCGTTTCCACCCTGCTGAGTAAAGATGGTGGGGGGGGTGTTTGAGTATGAGTGAAGGCGATGGACTTTTATACCGGGGAGTTCGAACCCAGAGCGAGTTCTGAGCCTTCTCTGGACTTGAGTTTGCGCACCCGGACTCGCTGATCAACAAGGGACGGAGAAGAGATCGAAAAAAGAGATCGCCAGGATTTGAACCCAGAAACATCCAGCGCCAAGGACAGAGCTCTGACCTCTGACCCCATCGGCTTATTGATCAGTGTGTTCAGGCTGGTCAGAATGGAATCGCAAATCGCAGACGACCTGCCCCTCGCCATGACCGAATAGGAGCAAGAACACACCCCTGCGAAAAATGGTTATTAATCCTATTGATCCATCTAATCATCCAGGGGGGATTAATCATCCAGGCTGCACACTTGGGGGGTGGAGGGGATCCCCCTGACCTGTAAAGCGCTTTGAGTGGGGTGTCCAGAAAAGCGCTCTATAAGTGTGAGCAGTTATTATTAATTAAAGAATTGAAAACACTTCAGATCGTTTCCATTCTCGTTGACTCAATCTGAGCGTCCACTCCACGGAAACAAATCCTCGCAAGTTGAATTTTTTCCATCACAAACATGATCTAGCATTTCAAGCGATGTACGGTGCGCTAACAGATGGTCACAGGTTCGAGGGGAGCGGCTGTGCTTTTTCTCCTAAGGCAGGAAAACCCTGTTTCAGTGAGAAACGAAGCCCGATCCCGCTCAGAAATATTCTCCATATATAATGTGCAATACATGACGTCCAACAGTGACTCTCAAGTCAATTCAAGGTGCTTTATTAGCATGACCAATGGGTACAATCAGTGTTGCCAAAGCCAATAAAAATAAGAAAATTCACATGGAACAAAAAAAATAAAAGTAAAATAAAATCGACAGACTTATTACAGATATTTACAAGACTCTCTCTCAGCTCCACTGAGCCCCGGCTCTCTGCTGCCCCCTTGTGGTCAGGGCAGCTCTGCCCTGAGACTTTCTAACTTCATGGGCCCAGATGGGGATTGTGCTTTGCAGGCAGGTGAAACAGACAACACTCCTTTCACACATGAGCCCAGTACTGAAGAACAGACATGCCTGTATAACGAAAATGCAAATCTATATAAATAAACATTGCCTTGAACTGGCTCCATCCCTCTGCTCTCCTGCCCACTGAGAGCTGCTGTGTGTGAGAGGACTGGAGCATCATCCAGGTGGGGTACATGATTTAGTTCTGGTGCTCGTAGAGTCCAGGCAGCCCCCACCAGCGCTCTGAGGGGACGAGCTGGAAGTCGCTGGTCCTGTTCCCGTCGGTGATGATACTGGTCTCCCGCTGTGTGTGTGTGTGTGTGTGTGTGTGTGTGTGTGTGTGTGTGTGTGTGTGTGTGTGTGTCTACCTACCCTGCTCCCAGTCCTGCTCAGGCTGTCTTCAGGGTGTGTGTGTGTGTCTACCTACCCTGCTCCCAGTCCTGCTCAGGCTGTCTTCAGGGTGGGTGTGTGTGTCTCCCCTGCTCCCAGTCCTGCTCAGGCTGTCTTCAGGGTGTGTGTGTGTGTGTGTGTGTGTGTGTGTGTCTCCCCTGCTCCCAGTCCTGCTCAGGCTGTCTTCAGGGTGTGTGTGTGTGGCTCCCCTGCTCCCAGTCCTGCTCAGGCTGTCTTCAAGGTGGGTGTGTGTGTGTCTCCCCTGCTCAGGCTGTCTTCAGGGTGTGTGTGTGTGGCTCCCCTGCTCCCAGTCCTGCTCAGGCTGTCTTCAGGGTGGGTGTGTGTGTCTCCCCTGCTCACAGTCCTGCTCAGGCTGTCTTCAGGGTGTGTGTGTGTGTCTCCCCTGCTCCCAGTCCTGCTCAGGCTGTCTTCAGGGTGTGTGTGTGTGGCTCCCCTGCTCCCAGTCCTGCTCAGGCTGTCTTCAGGGTGTGTGTGTGTGGCTCCCCTGCTCCCAGTCCTGCTCAGGCTGTCTTCAGGGTGTGTGTGTGTGGCTCCCCTGCTCACAGTCCTGCTCAGGCTGTCTTCAGGGTGTGAATCCCGGCGCTAGTCATGCAGGGACAGACCCAGGGACCGTCCTGCAGAATCCAGTCATGAGCCGCTCCTTACAGAGGAGGAGAGCAGGGGGGGGTCGGGCAGTTCAGCACCGGTAGTCGCCATCAGAGGTTCCGCGCTCTCGGCTGCCGAATCTCCGCGGACGCGCCTCGTCCTGCACCAGCGGCGTCCCCTGCTGTCGGCCTCTCTCCGCATCCGCCTCCTCGCCACGGCCGCCGTAGCCACGACAACCAGAAGGACCCCCGCCGCCGCTCCGCACACGACAGCGATTCCACCACCAGGGGGCTCTGTTGAAGAGGGGCACACGCACACAAACGCCGTAATCCGCCGTGATGTCAGGGAGGAAACCGCTGTCGGGTCTGTGGCGACGACGGTGCACAGGGCGGACCCCCGAGACCTGCACTCACCCTCCACAGTGACGATCGCAGTGCTGATGGTGTTTCCCTGAAGGTCCCTCACTGTGTAGCTCCCCTGATCAGACGCCCTCAGCTCCTGCAGCCTGAGCTCCTGATTGTCCACTGACACTCTGTCTCTGTACTGGGGGACACAGCTGGCTGTGCTGCTCTGGACAGAACACACTGAGGTCCAGTCTCCTGAGCCTGCAGGGTCAAACAGCACCTCCACCGGCTCTCCAGTGAGCAGGGGGACAGACAGAGAGGCTCCAGCCTGCAGGGTGACAGTGTCTCTGCGAGCTGGAAGACAATCAGGACAGAGAGCGATATAAGAACCCCCCTCTGTCAGGAGTGGAGACCCCTCTAGTCCCCCTGCTGTAGACCTGCTCACCCTCCACAGTGACGATCGCAGTGCTGATGGTGTTTCCCTGAAGGTCCCTCACTGTGTAGCTCCCCTGATCAGCTGGTGTGAGGGAGCGCAGTGTCAGAGAGCCGTCCTGCACCCACACTCTCTGCTCGTACCCGGGGCCAGGGAGCCCTGCGCTGCTCAGGAAGACTCTGGGAGACTGGGCAGATCCTGCAGGATCAAACAGCACCTCCACTGGCTCAGCAGTGTGGAGAGGGAGAGACAGACTGTCTCCAGGCAGCAGGGTGAGGACTTCTGAATGACCTGAGAGAGAAGGACAGAAGTCCCCCTGATAAGACAGTAATGACCTACATGTGTGTGATCAAATGTTTTGTTTCACAAACTTCCTGTTCTGGTAGAAAAGAAATTCCCACCACTTACCTGTGATGATGAGGTGGACACTTCCCAGAAATTTCAGCCGATCTTCCTCATGTTCGTACAGACACTTGTAGACGTCTTCATCAGAGAAGGAGGCGTGATGAAGAGTCAGGGAGAAGTTTCCTCGTCTGATCGTCTCTCTGGACACCTCAGCTCTGTTCTCGAACCCGAGGCCGGTGTAGAGTCTCCCATTGTTGTACTCGCACACACGTCTGTCCTCTGTCTGCCACAGGAAGAAGAGATGATCTTCTGGGGTCCCCCTGTAGGCTGATCCGTCACAGGGCAGAGAGACCGAGTCCCCAAACCTCACCGACACCGAGACAGGACCTGGGCAGACTGAGGGAGACAGCAGCGCCGTCACGGACACACAAAGATACAGGTTTTTCTACCCAATCAGCCACTGCCTCCCAGCGACACCGAGAAAGAGACGCAGGACAGCACCCTTACAGACACACGCAGGAGAAACTCAGACGCAGCGAGCATCAGTCTACGACACCCCGACTGTAATCAATAGATCTGGTCACACAGCACTGTGCCCTGAGAACTTTCTTTGCATGATGAACACAGGATATTCAATCTTCACCAAGCTCCACAACACAGTGAAACAAACGTACCGGATGTTAATATTACTGTGATCAAACTTTTCCTTACTGAGAAAGTTGCCAGATTTCCATTAAGAACAAATACCGATTTATGTGAGAAATACTGATCTATTTTGGCAGGAGCACAGTTCATAGTGAACAACACAACTCAAGAGTTTAGAAACTAAGAAGACGGAAAATGACACCTCAATCGGGTATAAGGATTAAACGCAGGCATTAGACGTTAAATGAAGAAAATGTTGGTTGTTATCTGCATGTTGAATATTTACTGTAGTTCTTTTTACTTTCACTTACTTTCACTTGATGGAATTATCAAAAAATGTTTTCAGCTCTCACCTCCATTGAAGAAGATCCCAGTGAAGACAGCCCAGGGCATCATACTGGGACTCTGCAGAGAGACACAGCACAGCAAATACAGAAACAGTCGCTATAACAAGGAACACATAAATAAGACTCACTGACTTTTAGAACAGGCTCAATCATAGATCAGGCATTTCAGAAACAGCAGGGCTGTCCAGTCCTGGTCCTGGAGGGGTCAGTGTGTGTGTCTGCAGAGTCTCCAGGGGTCTTTAAAGCAGGGCTGTCCAGTCCTGGTCCTGGAGGGGTCAGTGTGTGTGTGTGTGTCTGCAGAGTCTCCAGGGGTCTTTAAAGCAGGGCTGTCCAGTCCTGGTCCTGGAGGGGTCAGTGTGTGTGTGTCTGCAGAGTCTCCAGGGGTCTTTAAAGCAGGGCTGTCCAGTACTGGTCCTGGAGGGGTCAGTGTGTGTGTGTGTCTGCAGAGTCTCCAGGGGTCTTTAAAGCAGGGCTGTCCAGTCCTGGTCCTGGAGGGGTCAGTGTGTGTGTGTCTGCAGAGTCTCCAGGGGTCTTTAAAGCAGGGCTGTCCAGTCCTGGTCCTGGAGGGGTCAGTGTGTGTGTGTCTGCAGAGTCTCCAGGGGTCTTTAAAGCAGGGCTGTCGAGTCTTGGTCCTGGAGGGGTCAGTGTGTGTGTGTGTGTGTGTGTGTGTGTGTGTGTGTGTGTCTGCAGAGTCTCCAGGGGTCTTTAAAGCAGGGCTGTCCAGTCCTGGTCCTAGAGGGGTCAGTGTGTGTGTCTGCAGAGTCTCCAGGGGTCTTTAAAGCAGGGCTGTCCAGTCTTGGTCCTGGAGGGGTCAGTGTGTGTGTCTGCAGAGTCTCCAGGGGTCTTTAAAGGAGGGCTGTCCAGTCCTGGTCCTGGAGGGGTCAGTGTGTGTGTGTCTGCAGAGTCTCCAGGGGTCTTTAAACCTGCAGCACTAAAAGACCTGGGAGAAGCTGTTAAACTGTAACTAGAATCTGCCTGAACTCGTTACATCAGAAATCTAAATCCCGGATTTTGTAAACGAGACACCTGCCGCGGTCTCTGCCGGAGACGAAAACAAACAGGTCTCGATGAAGGACGGGACCGAGGCAGCGATAACTGACGCTGCTGATATTTTCACATGTCAAACGTCAGAGAGAAAGACCTCTATAAGAACACGGAAGTCAGCCCCAGTGAAAACAATATAAAAATTTCTTTTGTAATAAATTTAATTATTATATTGGCACGTTATCACATACATAAAATGAAGTGGTCTGGGAGGTACCCTGTGTTTGAGTATTTTAAAATGGAAGTAAAGGGGTATTTGCAGACTATTTCGAAATGCAAAAATATGAAAGCGGTGCAGACATTATTTTTATTTAATTTGTTTAACCTTTTTTCATAACTTGAATTGATGTAGTAGTATGTACCCCTGACGATATTTTTGTTTGGAATTGTTATATGTACTCTTGTTTGTATTGTAATGTTTGTTCTTTTGTTAAGCATAAATAAAAATAAAAAACAACAACACGGAGGCCAGGCTCGCCAGCACGTGGTCTGTCACACGATGCCCCCCAGTGGCTGTAAATGGTATTACCACGTGAGTTTTGATTTCAAATTTGGGCGGGTTGAAAAAGCTCTTTGTCTTTGTTCCGCAATGAAATCGCGTGGAATTGCAACCGGGGGTCGCCGCCGTGGGCACTGGGTGGCCGCAGCTTCAGGCGTGTCCCAGGGGCCCCGAGGAAACGCACCCACTTTCACGCGTGGCTCAGGCGGGGAACACTGGCGATCGGAACCGCGTGGCCGTTCCATGCGCTTTCGCGGAAGACTAAACGAAACCGCGCCAGCCTGCACAGGGTTTTATTTCCAATCCAATTCAAGGGGCTTTATTAGCGTGACCGATGGGTACAATCAGCGTTGCCAAAGCCAATAAAAATAATAAAATTAACATGAAACGAAACTAAAAACACATTAAAAGCTACAGATATATTACAGACATTTACAACAAAGACATATCCTAAAATATTGACATGTACTGTAGACAGATTAAGCATTATTAGGAGACAGGCTCACTGTTCCTCAGGCTGGGACAGGAGGTCACACACTGTATTATTATTATTGAGAGACAGGCTCACTGTCTGTTCCTCAGGCTGGGACAGGAGATCACACACTGTATTATTATTATTGAGAGACTGGCTCACTGTTCCTCAGGCTGGGACAGGAGATCACACACTGTATTATTATTATTGAGAGACAGGCTCACTGTCTGTTCCTCAGGCTGGGACAGGAGATCACACACTGTATTATTATTATTGAGAGACAGGCTCACTGTCTGTTCCTCAGGCTGGGACAGGAGATCACACACTGTATTATTATTATTGAGAGACAGGCTCACTGTTCCTCAGGCTGGGACAGGAGATCACACACTATATTATTATTATTATTGAGAGACAGGCTCACTGTCTGTTCCTCAGGCTGGGACAGGAGATCACACAGTGTATTATTATTATTGAGAGACAGGCTCACTGTTCCTCAGGCTGGGACAGGAGATCACACACTGTATTATTATTATTATTGAGAGACAGGCTCACTGTCTGTTCCTCAGGCTGGGACAGGAGATCACACACTGTATTATTATTATTGAGAGACAGGCTCACTGTCTGTTCCTCAGGCTGGGACAGGAGATCACACACTGTATTATTATTATTATTGAGAGACAGGCTCACTGTCTGTTCCTCAGGCTGGGACAGGAGATCACACACTGTATTATTATTATTGAGAGACGGGCTCACTGTCTGTTCCTCAGGCTGGGACAGGAGATCACACACTGTATTATTATTATTGAGAGACAGGCTCACTGTCTGCTCCTCAGGCTGGGACAGGAGATCACACACTGGGCTGCCAGTTCAGCTGAGTTCCCTCCTCCCTCTCCCAGTAGGATCGGGACCCGTTGGGATTCTGGCAGGTGTGGGAACTCTGGGATTAGATCTTTCTCTCTCTCTCCCTTCTCTCCTGCCAGCCCGAAATGTATTTTTAAAAACTCCAACACATTCACCAGTGCTACTGTCAGCCAACCCCCCCGGACGCGAGTATATTGCATGTTTCTGCGGAGTCAGACGACATGATCAATACAATTACGCCCCCCCCCCCGAAACGAGCAGTTTCAGCCCGTTTCCTGCGTGCACAACCGCCGAAGTGTTCATGTTGCACAAGGAAACCGTGAAGAGGAGACTGGAGGAGCTCATCAAGCTGTGTCTGGAGAGAAGCCAGGGTATCGGCTTCAACCACAGGGCTGGGCAGCCTGTTCCCCACCCCCACCCCCCTCTGTGTACAGAAGAGCCTCCTGTCCTGACTGGAGGAGCTCACCCAGCTGTGTCTGGAGAGAAGCCAGGGTATCGGCTTCAACCACAGGGCTGGGCAGCCTGTTCCCCACCCCCACCCCCCTCTGTGTACAGAAGAGCCTCCTGTCCTGACTGGAGGAGCTCACCCAGCTGTGTCTGGAGAGAAGCCAGGGTATCGGCTTCAACCACAGGGCTGGGCAGCCTGTTCCCCACCCCCACCCCCCTCTGTGTACAGAAGAGCCTCCTGTCCTGACTGGAGGAGCTCATCAAGCTGTGTCTGGAGAGAAGCCAGGGTATCGGCTTCAACCACAGGGCTGGGCAGCTTGTTCCACACCCCCACCCCCCTCTGTGTACAGAAGAGCCTCCTGTCCTGACTGGAGGAGCTCACCCAGCTGTGTCTGGAGAGAAGCCAGGGTATCGGCTTCAACCACAGGGCTGGGCAGCCTGTTCCCCACCCCCACCCCCCTCTGTGTACAGAAGAGCCTCCTGTCCTGACTGGAGGAGCTCATCAAGCTGTGTCTGGAGAGAAGCCAGGGTATCGGCTTCAACCACAGGGCTGGGCAGCCTGTTCCCCACCCCCACCCCCCTCTGTGTACAGCAGAGCCTCCTGTCCTGACTGGAGGAGCTCACCCAGCTGTGTCTGGAGAGAAGCCAGGGTATCGGCTTCAACCACAGGGCTGGGCAGCCTGTTCCCCACCCCCACCCCCCTCTGTGTACAGAAGAGCCTCCTGTCCTGACTGGAGGAGCTCACCCAGCTGTGTCTGGAGAGAAGCCAGGGTATCGGCTTCAACCACAGGGCTGGGCAGCCTGTTCCCCACCCCCACCCCCCTCTGTGTACAGCAGAGCCTCCTGTCCTGACTGGAGGAGCTCACCCAGTTGTGTCTGGAGAGAAGCCAGGGTATCGGCTTCAACCACAGGGCTGGGCAGCCTGTTCCCCACCCCCACCCCCCTCTGTGTACAGAAGAGCCTCCTGTCCTGACTGGAGGAGCTCACCCAGCTGTGTCTGGAGAGAAGCCGGGGTATCGGCTTCAACCACAGGGCTGGACAGCCTGTTCCCCACCCCCACCCCCCTCTGTGTACAGTAGGGCCTCCTGTCCTGACTGGAGGAGCTCACCCAGCTGTGTCTGGAGAGAAGCCAGGGTATCGGCTTCAACCACAGGGCTGGGCAGCTTGTTCCCCACCCCCACCCCCCTCTGTGTACAGAAGAGCCTCCTGTCCTGACTGGAGGAGCTCACCCAGCTGTGTCTGGAGAGAAGCCAGGGTATCGGCTTCAACCACAGGGCTGGGCAGCTTGTTCCACACCCCTACCCCCCTCTGTGTACAGAAGAGTCTCCTGTCCTGACTGGAGGAGCTCACCCAGCTGTGTCTGGAGAGAAGCCAGGGTATCGGCTTCAACCACAGGGCTGGGCAGCCTGTTCCCCACCTCCACCCCCCTCTGTGTACAGAAGAGCCTCCTGTCCTGACTGGAGGAGCTCACCCAGCTGTGTCTGGAGAGAAGCCAGGGTATCGGCTTCAACCACAGGGCTGGGCAGCTTGTTCCCACCGCACACACAAACACACACAGCAGTTCTGTTTTAGTCTGTGCCGTTCAAAACTCGCACCGGAACCCGATTGAAAGCCGTTCCCTACCAGCCCAAGCGACAGCGCTAATCATGCACGTTCTCCCTCGGCGTCCGGTTGCTAACTCGTTTGTGTTGGTGGTGGGGTGCCTTCATAAAATAGCTTTTTTTTTTTCCTAGCCCCGATGACGGCGTTTGCACGGCTTCTCGAACCCGTTTCAGGGCGGGATCCGTGCGATTAAAGCAGTTCCAGCAGGGCGGGCTGCGTCGGGAGGCACAGGAACGAGGGAAGGTGTTTATCCCTGTGCTGAAGAGAGGATGTGCAGCCTTATAATGTCATTGCAAGCTAAGCTGGCCGCCGAGAGGCTCTACTCACCTAGTGCGCTCCTCGTCAGCCCTGGACGGAGATTTCTGCGGGATCTTCCGTCTCGGGAGAAAGAGCCGAGACAAAGTGAACAAGGTTCAGGAGCGCAAACATTTTCAAACACTGGCGCCTTGAGCGTCTGTCCCCTCCTACTACTCCCACGTGACTGTCCTTTTACTTTCGGTTTAACTCTTTCGGTTCAGGGCTGCAGTCTGCGGTCCCTAGGGTCTTGTTGGCCTCTTGTGACACGTGTGGCATCGGTGCGCCGCTCGTTTCTGTCGACGAAAACAAAGTCAAAGTTTTATTTTCCACCCCTCGGATTTCGGGGAAAATAAAACTTTGACTTTGTTGAGGCGGCGTTCAAGAGACGCGAGTGCATCCGAAAGGGAGTGCATCTCTCTCTATTATTGAGAGACGGGCTCACTGTCTGTTCCTCAGGCTGGGACAGGAGATCACACACTGTATTATTATTATTGAGAGACAGGCTCACTGTCTGTTCCTCAGGCTGGGACAGGAGATCACACACTGTATTATTATTATTGAGAGACAGGCTCACTGTCTGTTCCTCAGGCTAGGACAGGAGATCACACACTGTATTATTATTATTGACAGGCAGGCTCACTGTCTGTTCCTCAGGCTGGGACAGGAGATCACACACTGTATTATTATTATTGAGAGACAGGCTCACTGTCTGTTCCTCGGGCTGGGACAGGAGATCACACACTGTATTATTATTATTGAGAGACAGGCTCACTGTCTGTTCCTCAGGCTGGGACAGGAGATCACACACTGGGCTGACAGTTCAGCTGAGTTCCCTCCTCCCTCTCCCAGTAGGATCAGGACCCGTTGGGATTCTGGCAGGTGTGGGAACTCTGGGATTAGATCTTTCTCTCTCGTCTCCCTTCCTCCTGCCAGCCCGAAATGTATTTTTAAAAACCCCAACACATTCACCAGTGCTACAGTCAGCCAACCCCCCCGGACGCGAGTATATTGCATGTTTCTGCGGAGGCAGACGACATGATCAATACAATTACGCCTCTCCCCCCCCAAGAGTGTGTGTGTGTGCGCGGGTCTTTTGTTTATAGGGAATATGAACTCAATGCAAAAAAATAAAATAAAAGAAAGAAGTCGTTCTGATCTAATTGTCGAGAAACGGCGTTAATCGGAGCAGGACTCGGAGTACACCTATCGTCACTTCCTCATGGTTTCAAGCCATTTGATAGTATCTACAGTATATGTGCAAACATCAGTGTTTTACAGTAAGACACTCGGTACTGCGGGTTATGCATGCAGTAGACAGAAGTGACAGGTCTGGGCTGAGTCTGGTCCACAAGTAAGCAGGCTGCCTAATGTGTTTTCCCTAAAATGAGGTTTCCGATAACTCCTGCAGGCTTGTGTCCGTGTTGCAGAGGGTCTTGAGTCCAGTGGGTCTGCTTTACTCTCTTTATCGAGGAGGAACATCAAAGGAACAGTCCACACTGACCAACTTCATTTATTAATTATCAAAAAAACAAGTCAAAGCCGTCATTTGCAAACAAAGTCACACACGGTTGTAGTATAAAAATGGTGTATAAAAACATTGTCGTAGATAAAAAAAAACTTACAGCAAACCACAGTGCCAAACAGTGCGTTTGGAAACCTCATCAAAACTGAAAATGAACCATAAAAAAGCTGCTACTAGTCAATTAGAAACGCGCTTAATGTCTCAGCTCCTGGTAATTAGTGATTCGAGTCGTCCATCCTAGAAGCCGAAAACTAACACTTTAAGGTAACTCCTGGTTGATGATAATGATCAGATACGAACAGCTGCGGTTTCATAGAAAAGTAGGTAAAAAAAATCACTTCCAACTGAAACACAGAACCTAACGCCCAAGGAAATGTAAAACCCCCAATCATTTCCTTCACTCACTCGAGACAGAAATAAAATGATTTACCGTTCTGATTTTGCGATACCCCACTCGCTCACACATACCGAGAAAAAAAGTAAATGAGTCAACATTTCTGTACATCACTGTGCACTTGATTGAGTTTAAAGGGAGCATGCTTTTCAAGTCAAGGGGCACAGAAAACTGGGAATTGTAGTTCTTCAATGCGACTGAGTCCCTTTGGGACTGAAGACTTGTGAGGCCCAGTAAATGCTGGGAAGTGTAGTTCTTCAATTCTACTGACCTCTGCCCCTTTGGGACTGAAGACTTGTGAGGCCCAGTGAATACTGGGAAGTGTAGTTCTTTAATTCTACTGATCTCTGCCCCTTTGGGACTGAAGACTTGAGGCCCAGTGTATGCTGGGAAGTGTAGTTCTTTAATGTTATTGTCCTCTGCCCCTTTGGGACTGAAGACTTGTGAGGCCCAGTGAATACTGGGAAGTGTAATTTTTTAATTCTACTGACCTCTGCCCCTTTGGGACTGAAGACTTGTGAGGCCCAGTGAATACTGGGAAGTGTAGTTCTTTAATTCTACTGATCTCTGCCCCTTTGGGACTGAAGACTTGAGGCACAGTGTATGCTGGGAAGTGTAGTTCTTTAATGTTATTGTCCTCTGCCCCTTTGGGACTGAAGACTTGTGAGGCCCAGTGTATGCTGGGAAGTGTAGTTCTTTAATGTTATTGTCCTCTGCCCCTTTGGGACTGAAGACTTGTGAGGCCCAGTGAATACTGGGAAGTGTAGTATTTTAATTCTACTGACCTCTGCCCCTTTGGGACTGAAGACTCGTGAGGCCCAGTGAATAATGGGAAGTGTAGTTCTTTAATTCTACTGATCTCTGCCCCTTTGGGACTGAAGACTTGAGGAATAAGAGCTGCCTGTCGGTGGGTTTTTAGAGCTGCCCAGCAGCGCTACGGACCTCTACAATAAATAGTCTTGTTAAAAACATAGTAAGAAAGTTAGCCAAAAATAAAATAAAAAAATCCCCCATACAAAACCCCAACCCCATGAGCACCGCTCAGTCTCTAGTACGTTAGACATTTGTTCTGAGCAAGAGCACCTTGCGGCAGTTCAGAGCAATTAAACGGTCAAGGTTAAATCAGTTCCAAACACAGTAAAAACACATTTCAGGCGGGCAGCTGCGTCAGCATGCCAAGTGAGAGGTTTCTTCCCTGCCGGAAAGAGGAGAGAGAAAAACCGCACCGTTTCGGCTCTGAAGCCCCCTTCGGGTGTGAAGATCACAGCCGAAACGTTGCGTTTTCTCTCTCCTCTTTCAAGCAGGGAAGAAACCTCTCACTTGTTCCTTTGTTAAAAAACAAACAAACATTTGTTCATTAAAAAAACTCAGTGCAGAACAATACAAAAAAAGAATAGAAAACGCACCTACAGTGGTCTCACCCGATATGTAAAGAGCTGACTACAGTGGTGTGACTACAGTTCCCCTTGAGAAGACCAGACAAGATCCTCGAGTCAGGATGTAGGATCACCGCTGGGAATGACTGGATCTTCACTGGGAACAGCAGGGTGTCCTCTGGGAATGGCTGGATCTTCACTGGGAACAGCAGGGTATCCGCTGGGAATGGCTGGATCTTCACTGGGAACAGCAGGGTGTCCTCTGGGAATGGCTGGATCTTCACTGGGAACAGCAGGGTGTCCATTGGGAATGGCTGGATCTTCACTGGGAACAGCAGGGTGTCCATTGGGAATGGCTGGATCTCCCTGCACCCCCACTCTCAGTGGGGCACCCCGGTGGTCCGGCCAGGCTGTGGGACAGTGCTGGTGAGGAGGGCCGGTCAGCGTCTCGTCCTCCCTGTCCTCTCCAGGCGCCGGGCCCTCTGGTGCTGCCCGGTACTGCCCACTGCCCCCGAGTTTCCCCTCTTACCCCAGATCACAGCCACCACGGCCAGGACACAGGCACCAGCGAGGCCAGTGGCCACAGCACTGACCACACGGCTCCGGGTATGAGGGGCTGTTGGCGAGAGAGAGACAGACACAGCGTCACTGGGGCACGACACCTACGATCCTACAGACTGCACCCCAACACTCCTGGGGCACGACACCTACAATCCTACAGACCGCACCCCACACTCCTGGGGCACGACACCTACAATCCTACAGACCGCACCCCCACACTCCTGGGGCACGACACCTACAATCCTACAGACCGCACCCCCACACTCCTGGGGCACGACACCTACAAGCCTACAGACCGCACCCCCACACTCCTGGGGCACGACACCTACAATCCTACAGACCGCACCCCCACACTCCTGGGGCACGACACCTACAATCCTACAGACCGCACCCCCACACTCCTGGGGCACGACACCTACAATCCTGCAGACTGCACCCCCACACTCCTGGGGCACGACACCTGCAATCCTACAGACTGCACCCCAACACTCCTGGGGCACGACACCTGCAATCCTACAGACTGCACCCCAACACTCCTGGGGCACGACACCTGCAATCCTACAGACTGCACCCCCACACTCCTGGGGCACGACACCTACAATCCTACAGACCGCACCCGCACACTCCTGGGGCACGACACCTACAATCCTACAGACCGTACCCCAACACTCCTGGGGCACGACACCTACAATCCTACAGACCGCACCCCCACACTCCTGGGGCACGACACCTACAATCCTACAGACTGTACCCCAACACTCCTGGGGCACGACACCTGCAATCCTACAGACTGCACCCCAACACTCCTGGGGCACGACACCTGCAATCCTACAGACTGCACCCCCACACTCCTGGGGCACGACACCTACAATCCTACAGACTGCACCCCAACACTCCTGGGGCACGACACCTACAATCCTTCAGACCGCACCCCAACACTCCTGGGGCTCAACACCTGGAATCCTACAGACTGCACCCCAACACTCCTGGGGCACGACATCTGGAATCCTACAGACTGCACCCCAATACCCATGAGGTACAACATCTGGAATCCTACAGACTGCACCCCAACACTCCTGGGGCGCAACATCTGGAATCCTACAGATTGCACCCCAATACTCCTGGGGCGCAACATCTGGAATCCTACAGACTGCACCCCAACATGTCTTGGACTCAACATCTTCCACAGGCTGCATTAACACAACCCTTAGATAAAAAACATGACCTGATGGGAAGAACTGAAGATCCTCACCCTCCACAGTGACGATCACAGTGCTGATGGTGTTTCCCTGAAGGTCCCTCACTGTGTAGCTCCCCTGATCAGACGCCCTCAGCTCCTGCAGTCTCAGCTCCTGATTGTCCACTGACACTCTGTCTCTGTACTGGGGGACACAGCTGGCTGTGCTGCTCTGGACAGAACACACTGAGGTCCAGTCTCCTGAACCTGCAGGATCAAACAGCACCTCCACCGGCTCTCCAGTGATCAGGGGGACAGACAGAGAGGCTCCAGCCTGCAGGGTGACATTGTCTCTGCGAGCTGGAAGACAATCAGGACAGAGAGCGATATAAGAACCCCCCTCTGTCAGGAGTGGAGACCCCTCTAGTCCCCCTGCTGTAGACCTGCTCACCCTCCACAGTGACGATCGCAGTGCTGATGGTGTTTCCCTGAAGGTCCCTCACTGTGTAGCTCCCCTGATCAGCTGGTGTGAGGGAGCGCAGTGTCAGAGAGCCGTCCTGCACCCACACTCTCTGCTCGTACCCGGGGCCAGGGGGCCCTGTGCTGTTCAGTAAGACTCTGGGAGACTGGGCAGATCCTGCAGGATCAAACAGCACCTCCACTGGAGCAGCAGTGTGGAGAGGGAGGGACAGACTGTCTCCAGGCAGCAGGGTGAGGACTTCTGAATGACCTGAGAGAGAAGGACACAAATCCCTTTGGTTAAAATTCTCTTTTGCTATGCCCTACCATTCAGTTGTCTGATCGTACGTAGCGTGTTCGAAATCTCTCATGACACAAGGAGCACTTCTCCAGATGTGACTCACTCTGGAGAGTTTGTCTGCACACAGATCTGCCCCATCGGCTCCAAGCTCTCTTGCTCTTCTGTCCTGTCTCTGTGTTCCTGAGGCAGACTATCTACAACTTACGGACAGTGAGTTCTCAGCTCTCCGTGCCCAGTGGATTAAACACCAGCCAGAAGAGCAGCCCGTCATGATGTCATTTCCTGTGCCTCTATGACCTTTGACCCCTGTGCATCCTGGGAGCTGAAGGCAGAGACGGTGTTCTTGAAATAACACAGAGGAAACACAGCCATTTGCGTTAGTGCTCGAGGACTGCATTGTTTCACATGACTTTCAATCTCGGCTTTAATCCAGTGCAGGGCCGCAGGTGAGCTGGAGTCTATCCCAGCAAGCAACAGGCAGGGTTCACCCTGGACAGGACACCAGTCCATCACAGGACACACACACACACACACACACACACCCTGGACAGGACACCAGGCCATCACAGGACACACACACACTCACACACCCTGGACAGGACACCAGTCCATCACAGGACACACACACACTCACACACCCTGGACAGGACACCAGTCCATCACAGGACACACACACACTCACACACCCTGGACAGGACACCAGTCCATCACAGGACACACACACACTCACACACCCTGGACAGGACACCAGTCCATCACAGGACACACACACACTCACACACCCTGGACAGGACACCAGTCCATCACAGGACACACACACACACACTCACACACCCTAGACAGGACACCAGTCCATCACAGGACACACACACACACTCACACACCCTGGACAGAACACCAGTCCATCACAGGACACACACACACACACACACACACACACACACACTCACACACTCTGGACAGGACACCAGTCCATCACAGGACACACACACACACCCTGGACAGGACGCCAGTCCATCACAGGACACACACACACTCACACACCCTGGACAGAACACCAGTCCATCACAGGACACACACACACACACACACACTCACACACTCTGGACAGGACACCAGTCCATCACAGGACACACACACACACCCTGGACAGGACGCCAGTCCATCACAGGACACACACACACTCACACACCCTGGACAGGACACCAGTCCATCACAGGACACACACACACTCACACACCCTGGACAGGACACCAGTCCATCACAGGACACACACACACTCACACACCCTGGACAGGACACCAGTCCATCACAGGACACACACACACACACACACCCTGGACAGGACACCAGTCCATCACAGGATACACACACACTCACACACCCTGGACAGGACACCAGTCCATCACAGGACACACACAGACACACCAGAGCCAGTTTTCCCAGAAGGAAAGTGACCCACCAGCATGTCTTTGGACTGTGGGAGGAAACCCACATGAACCCTGGGAGAACATGCAGACTCCACACAGACAGCAGCCCAGTCCGGCACTGAACCCAGGGCCCCATACTGTGCCACCTTCTGATTGAGCTGAGAGAGAAGGACAGAAGTCCCCCTGATAAAGACAGTAATGACCTACATTTGTGTGATCAAATGTTTTGTTTCACAAACTTCCTGGGACTTTCTGTTCTGGTAGAAAAGAAATTCCCACCACTTACCTGTGATGATGAGATGGACACTTCCCAAAAATTTCAGCCGATCTCTCTCATGTTCGTACGAACACTTGTAGATGTCTTCATCAGAGAAGGAGGCGTGATGAAGAGTCAGGGAGAAGTTTCCTCGTCTGATCGTCTCTCTGGACACCTCAGCTCTGTTCTCGAACCCGGGGCCGGTGTAGACTTTCCCATTGTTGTACTCACACACACGTCTGTCCTCTGTCTGCCACAGGAAGAAGAGATGATCTTCTGGGGTCCCTCTGTAGGCTGATCCGTCACAGGGCAGAGAGACTGAACCCCCAAATCTCACCGACACCGAGACAGGATCTGAGCACACTGAGACAGACAGCAACACAACTAAATTACACCCTGGAGAGAGACACAGCAACACAACTGGACACCCCCTGACAGACACACACTGGAGAGAGACACAGCAACACAACTGGACACCCCCTCACAGACACACACTGGAGAGAGAGACACAACTAGACACCCCCTGACAGACACACACTGGAGAGAGAGACACAGCAACACAACTAGACACCACCTGACAGACACACACTGGAGAGAGAGACACAGCAACACAACTAAATTACACCCTCATAAACACAATGGGGAGAGACACAGCAACACAACAACACAGCTAGACATCACACTCATAAACAGACGAAAGAGAGACAGAACACAAAAAGACAACACCATCATAATCACACGAGAGAGAGAGGCAACACCACCACAAGACAACACACTTGCAAACAGCTATCAGAGGCAAGAGACAGCAATACAACTCTCATAAACACACAGTAGAGTGAGAAACAGCAACAAAACTAAACAACAGGGTGTGTTGGTCAGTATTGGATGTATGCAGGTTGAATATATAGTGCTTTTTAAATTTGCTCCCATACGAGGAAGGGAATAATTCGAATAAATGTCTTGAGCTCTCACCTCCATTGAAGAAGATCCCAGTGAAGACAATCCAGAGCATCATACTGGGACTCTGCAGAGAGACACAGCACAGCAAATACAGAAACAGTCGCTATAACAAGGAACACATGAATAAGACTCACTGACTTTTAGAACAGGCTCAATCATAGATCAGGCATTTCAGAAACAGCAGGGCTGTCCAGTCCTGGTCCTGGAGGGGTCAGTGTGTGTGTGTGTGTCTGCAGAGTCTCCAGGGGTCTTTAAAGCAGGGCTGTCCAGTCCTGGTCCTGGAGGGGTCAGTGTGTGTGTGTCTGCAGAGTCTCCAGGGGTCTTTAAAGCAGGGCTGTCCAGTCCTGGTCCTGGAGGGGTCAGTGTGTGTGTGTGTGTCTGCAGAGTCTCCAGGGGTCTTTAAAGCAGGGCTGTCCAGTCCTGGTCCTGGAGGGGTCAGTGTGTGTGTGTCTGCAGAGTCTCCAGGGGTCTTTAAAGCAGGGCTGTCCAGTCCTGGTCCTGGAGGGGTCAGTGTGTGTGTGTCTGCAGAGTCTCCAGGGGTCTCTAAAGCAGGGCTGTCCAGTCCTGGTCCTGGAGGGGTCAGTGTGTGTGTGTCTGCAGAGTCTCCAGGGGTCTCTAAAGCAGGGCTGTCCAGTCCTGGTCCTGGAGGGGTCAGTGTGTGTGTGTGTCTGCAGAGTCTCCAGGGGTCTCTAAAGCAGGGCTGTCCAGTCCTGGTCCTGGAGGGGTCAGTGTGTGTGTGTGTCTGCAGAGTCTCCAGGGGTCTCTAAAGCAGGGCTGTCCAGTCCTGGTCCTGGAGGGGTCAGTGTGTGTGTGTGTCTGCAGAGTCTCCAGGGGTCTCTAAAGCAGGGCTGTCCAGTCCTGGTCCTGGAGGGGTCAGTGTGTGTGTCTGCAGCACTAGAAGACCTGGGAGAAGCTGTTAAACTGTAACTAGAATCTGCCTGAAATCGTTACACCAGAAATCTAAATCCGAAAAACGAGGCACCTGCCGCGATAACTGACGCTCCTGATATTTTCACATGTCAAACGTCAGAGAGAAACGCCTCTATAAGAACACGGAAGTCAGGCTCGCCAGCACGTGGTCTGTCACACGATGCCCCCCAGTGGCTGTAAATGTTTTTACCATGTGAGTTTTGATTTCAAATTTGGGCGGGTTGAAAAAGCTCTTTGTCTTTGTTCCGCAATGAAATCGCGTGGAATTGCAACCGGGGGTCGCCGCCGTGGGCACTGGGTGGCCGCAGCTTCAGGCGTGTCCCAGGGGCCCCGAGGAAACGCACCCACTTTCACGCGTGGTTCACGCGTGGCTCTGGCGGGGAACACTGGCGATCGGAACCGCTTGGCCGTTCCATGCGCTTTCGCGGAAGACTAAACGAAACCGCGCCAGCCTGCACAGGGTTTTATTTCCAATCCAATTCAAGGTGTTTTATTAGCGTGACCGATGGGTACAATCAGCGTTGCCAAAGCCAATAAAAATAATAAAATTAACATGAAACGAATCTAAAAACACATTAAAAGCTACAGATATACTACAGACATTTACAACAAAGACATATCCTAAAATATTGACATATACAGTACTGTAGACAGATGGAGCATTACTGGGAGACAGGCTCACTGTTCCTCAGGCTGGGACAGGAGATCACACACTGGGCTGCCAGTTCAGCGGAGTTCCCTCCTCCCTCTCCCAGTAGGATCGGGACCCGTTGTGATTCTGGCAGGTGTGGGAACTCTGGGACGAGATTTCTGAATTCGGGGAAGAATGTTTCTCTAATCCCAGAGTATCTCTCTCGCAGTCACAGTTTTTCTCTCTGTCTCTCTCCACAGCTGCGGGTTCGTGAGACACACACGCACACACACACACACACACACACGTGCGTTCGGGCGACCCCCAAACACTCACCTGCCCGGATCACGCAGCTCCTTCTCCACCCCACCCGAGCGCCCACCCCCGCACCGATACCCCTCCAGCGGGCCGTGTGTGTCCGGCGCAGGAACAGAACTTAGACTGAGGAAGTTGCCCCATGTCTGGCGTTAAGATATTTATACTCTCTCACTCTCTCTCACTCTCACTAGACTCTTTCGTTCTGACGAGGCGGGAGGAAATGAAAACATGAGGAATTGAAATCCGGATCAGAACGCGGGAACAAAGCGCTGACGGAGCACCAGTGGGCGGAGGGGAGAGAGAGAGAGAGACACCCCCCGGTCCCTGGATTCACTGGACTGCGGGAGGAAACCGGCGCGCCCCCCCCGGAAGGAGCCCACTCGATCATGCAGTGAGAACATGCAGACTCCACACAGACAGCAGCCCGGGTCCGGGATTGGACCCAGCGACCCAGCAACCCCTGCAGTGCAACTGTGACTCCTGCTGCTGCAGTTCATTGATCTATTTCCATACTGCCTGTAGCAGAAGAGAGACACAGCCAGACTGCAGTCAGACTGCTGAACAGCCGGCCTGCGGCTCCTTCAGCTCATCCCCCGCCCTGGCTACACGGACACAGCTGTCACTGTATTGGGCACAACTGGACCACTGGGACACTGGGACTGCACTGTATTGGGCACAACTGGACCACTGGGACACTGGGACTGCACACACCCTGGACACATCGCAGCTCTGTGTAGACTGACCCCTGTCTGAGCTTCTCTTGTTCCATTTCTATCGCACCGTTCTCTACTATTACAGTCTGTCACCTTATTTTTGTAACCTGGAGCTCGCAGAAAAGACATTTCGTTGCCGGCAACCACTGCGGCACGCTGTCTTGCTGTGCCTTTGAGAAATAAACTTTGAATGATTGACTGTTTTTCCACCATGAATATTATTCAGTATTTATACAGGTTTGATTACCTTGTGGTGGAGAAAAAAAGCACGTGTGTATTATTTTATTGTTGTTTCTCACTACGGCTGCTCCTACAGAGGCTGATTTGAATGTTTACAGTTTGAAAAGGGGGGATTTCTTTTACTTTTCTGTGTTTCCTCACAAGTTACCTAAGTTCTTACGAGAACAGGGTTTAAACACATAAACCAGGCATGCGCGCTATGGGGGGGCGGGTTTAAGGTTCTGATTGGTCAGAACTCGCTGGGAATGACAGAGACCTCAACCTATCAGAGGAGCTGTTCCCACAGCCGGGCTATTTGAACCGGTGGGAGGGGTGAGTCGTCATCTTGGCTGCAACTTGTGTTCAAGCAGACAGGTGCTTCACTTGTACTGCAATCAAAGGCGTTTTTATGTAGCTCAGCAAACATTTGCTTTTGCCGTTGCATTTCGCTGGAAAGCCGATAGCTTATCGACGTGCTTTGTCGTCTTTTAAACTGTTCTAAACGAGAGGTGAATATTTTTAATGGGAAAGAAATGTTCGTGTTGCTGTGTGTTGATGTGTCTGGTTACAGAACACAGTTCTGAGGAGTTGGGCTCGTCTGGTGTTTCGTGATGTGTAGTCCGTGGTGTGGCGTTTTGTGGTTTTTGCGGGTAAAAATATTTATCTTTCCGTTGTGCACTTTGTATCTGAAGTGTTTTGGCAAACGTTGCGCTGTTGACTCGTTTATTATACAATAGTTGCACTGCGGTGAAAACAAACATTATGTTCGTCTTTAGTGAGTTATCGGGCCTCACCTGCGCCTGCCGTATTTTGCAAAACAGTTAATTTATTTGGAAACTGAGAAGTGAAGCGTTGTCAGCAAATACACACGTGTTGTCGGATGTGTGTACTATGTGCTGTGCAGTGTGTGTCTGTACTTCTTGACAAAGGGATGGGCACTTTCTGATGTTTGAGCTTGGGTCCGTGTTATAAACAACATCCATTTTTTTTGGTTCAGTTTACATTTGTATGTCTTGGATAGACTAGGGCTTTAATATGACCGTTCAAAGATAATTACATGCTACAAGTAAAGTATTTTTATGTAAAATGACATTTTCAAACCTGGATATAACGACACCGACCCACAAAAACCACGCAATGCCCTTATAATAGAAAATATTTGTTTGCAGCATTAATTAGCAACAGATGCCCACAGCTGCTCTTAAAGTCATCATTACAAAAGGCCTGAACTTGACCGGGTGCTTCACTTTTACTGCAATAAAAAGCGTTTTTCTCCAAGGTAAGGGGAAAAAGCTATGTAACTAAACAAACATTTGCTTTTCTCATTGCGTTTTGCTGGAAAAACGATAAATTATCACCGTGCTTCGTCGTCTTTTAAACTGTTCTAAACTAGAGGTGAATATTTGTAATGGGGAAAAAGGATCATTTGCTTTTTGCTGATTGGTTACAAAGCACAGTTCTGGAAAGTTCAGGTTGTGTTGTGTTGTGGTTTAGCTGGTGTGTGTATATATATTATTCACCCGTTGTGCAGTTTCTATCTGAAGTGTTTTTGTTAACGTTGCACTGTTGACTCGTTTATTACAAAATAGTTTCACTGCTGGAAAAACAAACAAAACATTAAATAGCGGAAGATGCACACAGATGCTCTTAAAGTCATTAAAACAGGGCTGTGACATTATTTCTTTCAAAGACCGTGTTGGTGTTATCCGTGCTGACATAATGCGAATAGTTCATGATATAAAAACAACCGGAAGATGAAAGCAGTAGATTGTTTTACTTTGTGTTGTGTTTGTAAATCCCTTCACTGTTAAAGAAAAAACATGTATTCAGAGGCAGCTACATTACACCCTCACAAAAAAACAGGTTTTTCTGATGCGGATTAACATGAGTGAGAGTCAGAGAGACTGTTCTCAGTTCTGTTTCTGTCTTGAGTCATTTCCACAGCTTCTCCCTGAGAAGGTTTGTTTTACAGGCTTCTCTTATAAATTAACACCTAGGCTGTAGATGTGTGCTGTTTCTTAATACTTTATAGGAAAATCTCATCATTTGCAATGTAGTGGAGTATGTTTGCTAGCAAGATATCAGCGATTTTCAGTCAGAACCAGTGTTTTCTGTACACCAGGTGGAGTTTTGCACGAATGTCGGTTATTGTGCGAGACGTCGGTGTGAAATGGCGAGTGTGGAGTGACCAGAGCAGGTTGGGGTTCTCGTGATGGATGGGGGTGCACCTGCAGGCAGTGGGCTGGTGAGGACTGTGTCTGTGGGCTCATGTGGTCGTGTCTGTGGACGGGTGTCTCAGAGGGGCCTTCCAGCAGGTTCTCAGGAAGCTCTTCAGGAAGAGAGCCGGCAGAGGTCTGAAGTGGATCTCCTGGACTCGCCCCTGACCGGTCTGCTCCCAGTCCTGGCCTGGACTCTGGGATTCGCTGTGGGAGCTGAGTCTTGGGTCAGGAGTCGATGCTGACTCACACACTGAGAGACAGACAGGCGCCACCCCAACCCTGCTCCACCTACACACAAACACACAGAGTCCTACACAATTGCAAATTTGGTTTGGGAAGCTCCAGGACAGGTCAGGAGGGACTGGGAATGTGGGGGCTGCTCCCCCTGATGATAGGAAATGGGACCAGGCAGCCAGGACTGGAGAGGGCGCCCCCAGACCTGCAGTTAGAGGACAGGGGGACAGGGGACCCCCCCATCAGCCAGGCAGGTAAGTGCAGAGCAGGTGAGTCTCTCCTTCGCTGGGTTTCCCTCACAGGTGACGCTGGTCTTCATCGGTCCTGCAGGGATGTGATCGGACCAATCTGGGATCGACGCACTCCGAGGGGGCGGAGCAGGAGTCGTCTCGGGGAGACGGACAGGATGTCCCGACTGCCTTCCTCCTCCTCCCTGCCTGCTGGAGGAAGAGGAGGATGACGAAGAGCTACTGATGACCCTGGTCCAGGTGGAGAGGGGATCTCCATCCTTTTGTTGTGGTGGCGGAGGGTGACCCTCAGGGTGGTGTCCTGACCTGCTGTCTCTCCCTCAAGATTCTGGTCAGACTGCTGCCTCTAGACTCATGAAACATCATAGTCACTGCACTGGGTATTTAATATAATCGTCACTGCACTGTTTTCATGATGAGGGACAGTTACTGTACTGTGTGTTCACTGTTATCACCACACTGTTTATTTAAATAATAACCACTGTACTGTGTGTTCACTAATAATCACCATACTGGGTATTCAGTATAATAATCACTGAACTGTTTTCATAATGAGGGACACTCACTGTACTGTGTGTTCACTGTAATAATCGCTGATCTCTGTTTTTATTGTGAGGGACAATCACTGTACTGGGTTTTTACTGTAATCACCATACTGGGTCTTCAGTATAATAATCACTGTGCTGGGTGTTCAGTATAATAACTACTGGGTGTTCACTTCAGTAATCACTGCACTGAGTATTAATAGTCACTGTACTGGGTGTTCACTGTAATCATCACTGCACTGGGTATTAATAATCACTGTATTGTGTGTTCACCATAAACATCACTGCACTGTTTATTTAATATAATAATCACTGAACTCTGTTTTCATTGTGAGGGACACTCACTGTAATGTGTGTTCACTGTAATCACTGAACTCTGTTTTCATTGTGAGGGACAATCACTGTACTGGGGGTTTACTGTAATTACCATACTGGGTATTCAGTATAATAATCACTGCACTGTTAATTTAATATAATCACTGTGCTGTGTGTTCACTGTAATAATCACTGAACTCTGTTTTCATTGTGAGGGACAATCACTGTACTGGGTTTTTACTGTAATCACCATACTGGGTATTCAGTATAATTGCTTTATTGGGTAATTGATGTTATAGTCACTACTCCTTTTTCACTGACAGACAGTTGCTGTACTGGGTATTTACTGTACAATACTGTAAAAATCACTGTACCAGGTGTTCAGTATAATAAAAACTAGTAGGTGTTCACTATGACAGGCAATCACTGTGCTTGGGATTCACTGTAATCATCACTGCACTGGGTGTTCAGTACAATAATAACTACTGGGTGTTCACTGTAATAATCACTGCACTGGGTATTAATAGTCACTGTACTGGGTATTCAGAGTGCTGTCTGTTACTCACTGTACAGATCAGTCTGTTTTTCAGTTGTAGGTGGGCTCCTGAAAAGACTGCTGAGCCCAGAAGCAGGAGTGTGATTAGAGAGGAGGGACAGGTGGGGGGAGCTGTTTAAATCACCTGTGTGAGGCTGTCAGGGGCTGCGGAGCAGGGAGACACGGGGGGACTGTCGGGGGCTGTGGCGCGGGGAGACACTGGGGGGGGCTGTGGCGCGGGGAGACACTGGGGGGGGCTGTGGCGCAGGGAGACACTGGGGGGGGCTGTGGCGCAGGGAGACACTGGGAGGAAGAGCTCAGTGTTGTCCCCATGCTGGTACCTCTCACTCATCCCTGCTGCAGCTCTGTGTGTGATTCACAGGACAGAAGTGTGGAGCTCACAGAGCAGAGGAAGTCAGAAACTCCTGCTGGAGCTCCTGACTCAATATTCTGTACAAACAGGCAGAGAAACGACATGGAGCCCTTTTCTTGGATAGGAACTGTGCAATTCAGTCATCTATTTCTTCTTGATTAATTTTGTGCTGTTTATTTGGAGAAATTGTCTCTTAACAGACAGTTTTTTTTGTGAATAGTTTTACTACAGATTCACTGTACTGGGTATTCACCTTAATGGTCAGTCACTTCTACAGTCTCTTGAATATTTACTGGAAACTCACTGTAGTGGTTAGTCACTTTTGACAGATATTCACTAAGAAATAACCTCTGTACTGCACATTCACAAACTAGTAAGTTTCTTACCTCAATAATTACTGACTTGCATTTTCACTGTTAATAGTTCAACACTAAACCAGTGTTTTTCCTGAATATTCACGCCCGGCTCAGGCCTGAGGAGTCTGGAAGATCTGGGAGAAGCCAACAGGAAGAAACTCCTCCTGGACCTCGACTCTGGTAGGAGCCCAGCGCCTGGACCCACCCGGAGACTCTGGCTGACCAGGAGGAGCCCAGGGGTATCAGAATGAGGAGGAGGAGTCCAGTGTTGCCGCAGTAATGAAGAGGAGCCCAGGATTGTCAGAACCTCCTAACGAGGTGAGGAAGGGGAGAGAGAGACTGTGGACAACACGCCTGTGTTTCTCCAGGACGGGTCTCCAGAACAGCAGCTCTGGACCGGAGCAGTCGGGACTCGGTGGAGCACAGGCTGCCTTCAGGCCTGTTTATTCCCACCAGGAGCCAGGTCAGGCCCTGTACCAGGCAGGAGAGGGCACCCCCAGACCTGCACAGGACAAGGGGGTGTGTGACTGGTTGTACAAGATGGGACAGGGTACCCCCATCAGCACAGAAGGGTACAAGGTGCCAGACAGGTCGCTCCCTGCCCACTGAAGCCTGTGAGGGTGACGACGACAACGATGATGATGAAGAGCTGCAGATGCCCCTGGTCCAGGTGGAGAGCTGGACTCCTCCTGTTGGGGTGACCCTTAGGGCTGTGTCCTGACCTCCTGCTGTCTCTCGCCCACAAGGACCTGGTCAGTGTGCTGTTGACACTACACTCTCGAACCCGAGTCCAGCTCGAGCACAAGGTCAGGTTAGTCCTGTCACTCCTGTGTCACACGCAGGGCTGGAACCCACAACCCTACTAGTGAGAGGAGAACTGTTAAAGTTCCATTATGGATATTGGTACATGATGAAATATTGTTCATTTTATTAACGGTAATATTAGTCAAATTAATTTATTAGCAGCACCAGCATTAGAATCTAATTATGCTCAACACCACCATCAGGAGCGGAAGAGTTCAGACGTCTCTGTTTCATTAACTAACTGGCTCCTCTGTGATTCTCAGGTGTGATATTATTGTACAGTTGTCATTATGGTCTGTTTCTCCTGCGAGCTCGTCTTGAGAGACAAGTGAAGGTTGGGGTCTGTCTGAGATGACAGAGCCTTCAGACTCCTGAAACAGCTGCTCAGCCTACACCCCCGCCTCCTGCTCTCTGATGTCAACACCCACAAGCCATGGGGTCAGGGGTCAAGGGTCAGGAGGGACTCCGGTACACAGCAGATTTCCTGTTTTCCTTCATTTTCCAGGATGTCCAGAGGCTGACGTTGGGAAGACGGGTAGGAGGGGGCTGTTCCCAGCCAAGGGTGAGGGAGACGGAGCCTGAACACTGCAGCACAGGTTCTGAGCACATCGGCCTCTCTCCAGTCGGTAATGCCTGTCTGCTGTGCTCTCTGGTCCGGTGTGCTTTGTTACTCAGCTGTCTCTCCAGTCAGGTCCTGGAGGACTGAGGCTCTGTCTGCGGATCCAGGAATAATCCTGCGGTACCCACCCAGCAGTCCCAGGACTGAGCGGACTTGTCTGGGAGCGAGGCCGGGATCTCGTTGGCCCGGTGCTTGGACAGCCCAGTGGCCGGCGCCGTGCTCCAGGTGGACCGAACCGCTCCCTTCCCGCCCGGTCCCGCTCGGTGGGTCCCCCCCCCTTGAGGGACGTCTCGGTCGTTGCAGGCGCTCGGTCCAGGAGGGGGCAGTAGATGATGACATCATCACCATGCGCCCCTGGGAGGAAGTCTCCGTGGCCCCCTGGGGTCCAGAAGGCAGAGAGTTAACTGGAAGCAGACGTCCGGGCGTTTGGAGAGCAGCTGAGTGTTCAGAAGGTCAGTTCGTGTCACAGTGTTCTTGCCAGAGGTCTGGTGGGCTGATCTGTGTGACTGTTCCTCGCCTCCCCAGTATGTCATCCGCCCGGGGCGCCTGCAGGTGTCGGGGGTCAAGTCCCCGCCGAGTCTCGAACCTCCATTTCGCCTTCGTCGGGTCCAGAGCTCCGGGTTCTGCCCTGCTGGCTCACCGGTGGGGCTCGGTTCGGTCCAGTTTCACCAGGGTGTCTCGTTCTTCTTTCAGCTGCCTGGTCTGGACGAGTCGGGTTTCGGGCCGGCCCCGTCTCTGTCGGCTCGATAACGCTGTGGTCTCGCCGCCCTCCCTCCTGACCAGTCCCAGAATGGAGCGGGAGAGGAGACACTGGTCAGGTCCGGTCGTTGGTCTGGCTTCAGGGTGAGAGAATCAGCATTGATCAGGGCGTTTCAAACCACGACACGAGTCAAATGTGCACTTGGACTTGGGAAACCTCCTGTTGATGTCGCAGAATAGACCAAATTTCCAGATACGTGCGGCGCTGTGTTCTGTAGTTCAGGACGAGGCAGAGGAGAAGTGACCCTATGACACTGTGAACAAGCAGGCCTGCTTTAATTCAATAGAAAGATGACTCTCCGTTTCAAGATGGGTTTTGCCCACAAATACTCCTTGTGAACTCTGCACGTAGATCACGTCTCTGCGGTGAAGTATCTGCTGCACAATCGGTGCTCATTCGCTCATCACTGTGACTAGTGAGCAGGAAGGGCAGCTCCACATCGCGATGCCTGGGAACTCTCGCTCTCGCCCGAGGCCAGAGCAGGGGTTTCCAACCAAGTAGCGACACTTCAGTACTGTCAGGAAATTCACGATTCGGTGCCTAATTTGGAACGTGTCAACTTCTGCAAAACTGTCAAATTTTTTGGGGGGAGATTTAACAACTGGGTTGGGAAATTGGGACTGCAGTTCATCTTGAAACGAGCTGTTGTGTTCGTTTTCTGTGTGATGAAGCCAGTCGCCCTTCACCACGGAGTCTTCCTCGGCCTCCACAGCTCCTGCTCCCAGCGTGTCTGGGCGGGCGAGGCGGTCCGGGCGGGAAGGACCAGTCTGTCTCCTCCGGCCCAGTCGCTCCGCTCCCCTGGGCACGGGCACGGTACTGGTCTCCTCCGGCCCAGTCGCTCCGCTCCCCTGGGCACGGGCACGGTACTGGTCTCCTCCGGCCCAGTCGCTCCGCTCCCCTGGGCACGGGCACGGTACTGGTCTCCTCTGGCCCAGTCGCTCCGCTCCCCTGGGCACGGTACTGGTCTCCTCCGGCCCAGTTGCTCCGCTCTCCTCTCTCTGCGCCTTGTCCTGTCTCCGGGGTCTCGATCGCCCGCAGCAGAGGGACGGAGTTCGCCCCGGACCACTCTCTCGCTGCGCCGGACCCCCAGCTGGGTGCGAGACCTGGGGGTAACGCTCGCTCGGTGTGGATATCGGGCTCCGGTCTGGGGGTCACTGACCTGGTCTCCTGGTCTGGGAGGATTCTGAACTGGACCCCAGAGAAACAGCTGAGAGCCCTGGACATCATCAAGAACAGCCCCCGGGCCCCAAGCAGACCCTTCAGACCCCATTCAGGGCTGGACATGAACATGGCTGGACTCAGGCGATATAAACCTCTGGAAAGCTGTTCCAGTTCAGGGCTCTGTGGGAAGTGCACCTCGTGTGTGTCTCCTGTGTTCTCCGCCATTGTCGTTCCAGTCGACCTGATCTCGAACCCTCACGGGACTGTGCTGGGACTCCTCTCATCCCGACTCCTGGGAGCTCGTATCGGGATCTTGTGAGGAGTCCACCAGGATGGGTTCGGTGACTCCTCAGCACTACCCACGGCGAGCCTCGAGCTGGGTCCCTCGGTTCGGACGGTCCTGTCTGCTTCAGGGTCTTCCTCCTGATCTCCATGACCGCAGCGCAGGTCTTCCCAGCGGCTGTGTGCTGTCGGATCTTCCCACAGTCGTCACTGGGAGGATCCCCTCCCTGGAGTTAGAGGATCGCTGGTGTCACCTGGGTGAGTCAGGTGTGGGACGTATCTGAGTACCTTTCACTGGGGGGACGGGAGACACACTGGGGGACTTTCAGTGTCCCTTCTGTCCACATCCAGAGCACACAGGTGCTGTTTCCTTGCTTTCAAGGCCACTGTGGTCTGCAGAGAGCTGCCCTTCTCCTCTACACTCTACAGAGCGGGTTACCGAGCCCGGGAGCTGTCCAGGTCTGAGGTCAGTGGGCACGTCGGTTCGCAACACGTATGGGTGGAGAGATCGGGTATAGGCTGGACTCTCTCTGCTGTATTTTCCTTAATTCTCCAGGATGTCCAGAGGCAGACAGTGAGAAGATGGAGGTGGGATACTCTCTCCTGTCCGTCTTAATCCTAATTTTCCAGGATGGCCAGAGGCAGACAATGGAGAGACAGGTATAGTTGGGATTTGGGATAGAAGTTGGATGCTCTCCTGTAATCTTTTCCCTTATTTTCTAGGATGTACTCAAAATTGACAGTGGGAAGATGGGTATGTATGAAGATTGAACCTGTTCCTGTACTCTTTCCTAATTTTCCAGGATGTTCTGAGGAAGACAGTGGCGAGACAGGTATGGATGTGAAGATGGAGTCGGGTTTGGGTGCTCTCTCCTCTCTTTTTCCCTAGTTTTCCAGGGTGTCCAGAAAAGTCAGTGGGAACACCAGTGTTGATGAAGTGTTGGGATGGAGGTTGAATGCTCTCTCCTGTCTTTCTTTTCCCTAATTTTCCAGAGTCCAGAGGCTGCCAGTGGGAAGATGCATATGGATGAGGTGTTGGGGTTGACATTGGACTGTATTTTTCCAGGTTGTCCAGAGGCAGACAATGGAGAGATCGGTATGTTTGGGATATAAGTTGGATGCTTTCTCTGTAATCTTTTCCCTAATTTTCCGGGATGTACTCAAAATTGACAGTGGGAAGACGGGTATGTATGAAGATAGAATATGGGAAGAGGTTCATTCCTAATTTTCCAGGATGTCCAAAAGCCAACAGTCTATGGATAGGAAGATAGATTGGGGATTCATGATCTGTCCTGTTTCTTTTCCCCAATTTTCCAGGATGGCCAGAGACTGCCAGTGGGAAGACAGGTATGGATGTGAAGATGGAGTTGGGGTTGGATGCTGTCTCCTGTTTCTTTTCCCTAATTTTCCAGGAGGTCCAGAAAAGTCAGTGGGAAGACTAGTGTGGAGGAAGTGTTGGGATGAAGGTTGATGCTCAGTCCTGTGTTCATGTCTGTGGTTTTCCTGAATGTCCAGAGGCTAACAGTGGGAAGACGGGTATGGATGAGGAGTTGGAATGGAGCTTGGATGCTCACTCCTGTTTCTTTTCCCTCATTTTCCAGAGTCCAGAGGCTGCCAGTGGGAGGATAGGTATGGATGAGGTGTTGGAATTGACATTGGACTGTATTTTCCTTAATTTTCCAGGCTGGCCAGAGGCTGATAGTGGAAGACAGGTATGTATGAAGATTTGAAACCTCTCCTGTCTCTTTTTCCTAATTTTTCAGGTTATCCAGAGGCTGCCACTGGGAAGATGGGTATGTAGGAGGTGTTGGGATTGACATTGGACTGTATTTTCCTTATTTTTCCAGGTTGTCCAGTGGGCAGATGAATATGGCTGGGAGTTGGGATGGAGGTGAGAAGCTCTTTCCTGTCTCTCTTCCTCCTTGTGGCAGTCTCTGTGACGTCTCTGTCTGTCTCTTGAGCTGTGTGTCTCTCTCAGTCCAGCTGCTTGTGCTCTGTAAAACACTACACTGCTGCAGTATTAAACAGGGCTTTTTGACTGTGGATTGCAGGTTTGATTCCAGAGGGGGACACAGTCTTGTACCCCAGAGTGAGGTACTTTGCTCAGATGGACTGTTCTGATCATGGTTATCAATGGCTGTACTGTAGGGAGTGGAGTGCTGACAATGGTGTACTCAATTCTCGAGAGTATTGTACCTTAATACACTGACACGTCTGTGTGTTGAACTTTCACCTGAGCTGAACTTTGGTACTGCATGATACACCAGTGAGTTCTTTCCAATATTATATTTTAATACCCTCACCTGTGTACTGTACCCACATCTCCACTGAGCTTTAATATGCAAAACTGGGGTAATTATCAAGCCTGTACCTCTCTCCTGTACTGAGCCTTTATTCTGAGTGACACACCTGTGTGCTGAGCTCACACCTGGACTGGACTGTAGTACTGAAACCAGTGTGCTGAGCTCTCACTTGTAGTGAGTGTTAATTCTCACATTGACACACGAGTGCTGAACTCTCACCTTTACTGTGCTTTTATACTCAAAAGTGTGTACTGACCCCTCATGTGAACTGTACTATCCTACTTAAACCAGTATAACCAGTGTGATACACCTGTGTGCTAAACCTTGACTGTGCTTTAATACTCAAACCTCTGTGCTCAGCTCTCACCTGGACTGGACTAAAATATTTAAACCAGTGTGCTGAACCCTCACTTGTACTGAGTGTTAATTCTCCCATTGACACACGAGCGCTGAATTCTCCCCTTTACTGTGCTTTCAAACCTGTCAAACTCAAACCTGTGTTGTAAACCTTCACACAGACTGGACTATTAATACTTAAACAAGTTTGGTGAACTGAGCTTTAATATTCAAGTGATACACCTGTGTGCTGAACTCTCACCTTGACCGTTTTAATACTCAAACCTGTGTGCTCAATTCTCACCTGGACTGTACTGTAATACTCAAACCTGTGTGCTGAACTCTCATCTCCACTGTGGTCTAATACAAACTCCAAAGGGCTGCACTGCTGTCTGTGCGGTGTGGTAATACTCCAAACTAGAAACTAAACTCGCCTTGACTGTTGTAATTCTCAAACCTCTGTGCTGGGCTCTCAGCTGTACTATACTGATACTCTGTACTGTATTGTAATCCTCAGATAAGTGGACTCACGGGTCTGACTGGTACTATTTTACAATGCTCAGACCTGTGTTCTGGACTCTCGCCAGTACTGAGCTTTCATACACAATGATACCTTTGTGTTGAATTTTCACCTGTACTGTACTATAAAACTTAAGCCAGTGTGCTGAACTCTCAATTGTACTGTGCTTCAATACTCAGTGACACACCAGTATGCTGAACTTCCACCTGCAGTGTTCTTTAATACATGAATCAGTGTGCTACACTCTTACCTTTTACTGAGTTGTAATACTCAATGACACACCTGTGTGCTTTACTCTCACCTTGACTGTTTAATACTCACACCTGTGTGGTCAGTTCTCACCTGGACTCTAGCTTGTACTGACCTTTAGTACTCAGTGACACATCAGTTTGCTGAGCCTTCACCTGCAGTGTATTGTAATACTCAGATGTGTGTGTGCTGGATTCTCAACTTTCTGTGCTTTTATCCTGAAAGTGTTGTGGTCACCTCTCACCCGGACTGTACTAAAACACATAACCTAGTGCTTTTTTCTGTGCCTTAATACTGAAACCTGTGTTCTGAACTCTCCTCTGCAGTGAGCTTTAATACAAAAACCTGTTTGCTTCTTTGTCGTCTGTAATGAGTGGTAATACGCAGACTGGTCATCTTTACTCTGGTCTTTTCTGTGCTTTAATACTCTCATCGGTTTGGACGTCTCTCTCACCCTGACTGTACTAAACTACTTCACCCAGTGTGCTGAACTCTTGCTTGTACTGAGCTGTCATACTCAGTGACACAATCGGTTGTAGAACCCTCACCTGCAGTGTTTTATAATACTCAGCCCTGCATGATGAACTGTAACCTGTACTGTTCTTGTGCCGTGCTCAGACGTGTGTCCTGAACGGGCTCCAGTACTGAGCTTTAATCCACAACAGCACCCCTGTGTGCTGGGTTCTCACCTGTACTGTACAATACGAGTTAAACCAGTGTGCTGCTCTCACTTGTGCTGAGCTTCAGTACTAGACCAGTCTGCTGAACCTTCACCTGTGGCGTGTTTTAATACTCAAATCTGTGTTGTGCTGATCTGGACTATTATAATACTCAGCCCTGTGTCGTGTGCTGAACTCTCATCTGTACTGTTTTGTAACCCACAGACCTGTGTACTGTACTGTGTAGTCATATATAGACTGGTGTACTGAACCGTCACCTGAACTCTGGAAAACAAGAGTACCGGAGGTTTCGGGCCCGGACTACCAGACTCGGAGACGGTTTATACCCCCGCACTATCAAACTACTAAACTCCCAGCCTCTCTCGCCTACGATCTGAACCTCACAGTGCCTTCTCTCTTACCACAAACTCACACACACATTGAAATCTACCCCTACCTCACATGTCAAAAAGCTCACTCCACATCATTTCTATCCTTTTTATTTCATTGTGTTGATGTGTTGCACACTGCCTGTTGTCTCTTTCTTTTATTATACAATCGTATTGTTTTTTTTTGTACGTTCATTATCCTATATACCTGTAGGTGAGTGTAATGACAATGAACTTGAACAGTGTTGTAACAGTCAGCCTCTGTCCTGTATTGCAGTGTTAATACTCAGACTTCAGGCTGAAAGTGTCCCCTGTCATCGATTGTAATACTGAGCCCTGTCTGTTGTAATCTGAACTATCGCCTATAGTGTTTTGTAAAACCCAGACCGATGTATTGCAGTCTAATAATTGGACCCGTGTTCCAAACTGTCCTCTGTCATACTCCTGCCTGTGTACTGTACTCTGCTGTAATAATGTGCTGACATGTCACCTCGATCCTCTTGTATTGTTCAACCCTCTGTCCCCTGATGTGAACTGTCCCCTCTCCTGTTGTAATACTGAAACCTGTGTGCTGTACGACAGTGTAATAATTGGACTGCGCTGCTGAACTGTATTGTAGCACTTGGAGCTGTCCATGGTCCTGTGCTGTAATAGTGTACTTCTGTATGCTGATCTGTCACCTGCACTGGCCTGTAATACTCAACCCTCTGTACTGTGAACTGTCACCTCTATGGTGTTGTAATACCCTGCCTTGTGGACTGTGCTTTAGTCTAATCACTTGACCAGTGTGCTAACTGGTTCTCTGTACTCTACTGTAATATTCAGGTCTCTGTATTGTACTGTGATGTGAAGTGTCACTTGTACTCTCATGCGCACGGTCACCTGTACTCTTGTAATAGTCAGATCTCTGTATTGTACTCTGCTGTGAACTGTCACCTGCACTCTAGTGTATTATTCAGGTTTTTATTGTACTGTCATGTTCACTGTCACCTGTACTCTGGCAGATGCAGGACTCTGTATTGAACTGTCACCTGTTCTTTATTGTAAGACTCAGATCACGGTATTGTGTTGTGAACTGTCCCCTGTACTTTATTGTAAGATTCAGATCTGTATTGTACTGTGAAGTGAAATGTCCTCTGTACTCTGTCATAATCAATTTTTGTATTATGTGTACTATCATTTGTACTGTAGTTTCAGATCTTTGTGTTGTACTGTATATTAAGTGTCACCTGTACTTTATTGTAAGATTCAGATCTCTGTATTCTACTTTGTAAGATTCAGATCTCTGTATTGTACTCTCATCTGTACCCAGTTGTAGTAATGAGATTGCTGTAGCATACTGTCATCTGTACTGTTATATGCAGGACTATGTATTGTACTGTCATGGGAAGTGTCATCTGTACTCTATGATCATATTCAGATCTCTATGGTATTGTAAAGTGACTTGTCACCTGTCCTCTATTGTCATATTCAGATCTCTATAGTATTGTGAATTGTCCCCTGTACTCTTTTGTCATATTCAGGTCTTTGTATTATGTACACTGTCACCTGTACTCTACTGTAAGATTCAGGTCTCTGTATTGAACTGTCACCTGTACTTTGTTGTAAATTTCAGATCTGTATTGGACTGTCACTTCTTCACTATTGTATTCAGCTATCTGTGTTCTAGTCTGATGTATATTGTCACCTGTACTTTGTCATATTCAGATCTCTATAGTATTGTGAATTGTCACCTGTACTCTATTGTCATACTTAGGTCTCTGTATTGTATGGTGATTTGAACTGTCACCTGTACTCTATTGTAATTATCTTTGTATTGTACTCTCATGTACACTGTCACCTGTACTCTATGGTAGTAATTTTCACTCTGTACTGTAGTCAGATGCACTGTCAGCTGTAGTCCATTGTAGTATTTGTATTGTACTCTCATGTACACCATCATCTGTACTTTATGGTAGTATTCCACTCTCTGTACTGAAGTGCGAGGGGCATTGTCACCTGTCATCTATTGTAAGACTCATAGCTCAGACCTCTGTCCTAAACTCTTAGGAGAGGAAGTGTAAAACCGCCAGGCCTGACCTCTTCTCTGGTACTGTCCTAGAATAACATGGCTACTGATGTTTCACCTCTGTTGAGCAGCAGTCTTTATAGTCGGTATTATGTTGCGGCTCACCAGTTTGCTATGTCCTGAATTCTCTTCTACAGTAACCACACCAAGCTGGGGTTATTGTGGACATGTGTGAATTGTCTGTGTTCAGTCTCTACTCCTCTGCTGTGCCCCTTGCAGAAACAGGTCTTGTTCTGTCAATGTAGCCTTGTGGGGACTACCCCCCTGTTGGCTGTGTAAGAGAGCTGATGGACCAGTCACTAAAGTGACCACGCAGGGTGAGTGAGCGAATACTGATGCACCTACTGCCTGTGGCCACGCCGTCTTCACTGCTCAAGGGCGAGGAACCCCACTCCCAGGAGTCAAACCCCAGGAGCGGAAAGGAGTGTGAGTCTGGGGCAGTCCTGAGGGCAGGGCTGCTGTCTCTGTGCTCAGGGTGATCTCCTCCTGGCTCTGCTTCATACTGCAGAAGCAGAGGGCTGGTCTCTATGTGCCTGGAGTCGGTTGTCTCTCAGGAAGTGTTACCCAAGGTGTGGGAACTGAGGTGCAGTAACAGCCTTTGTCCACCAGCTGGTGTCTGACACTGGGGGCACAGAGATGGTCTGGTTTCCTTTCAATCTAATGCAGCTCCTTGCTCTCAGCTCCATGGTGCAGTCATCTGCTCCAGGCTGGACTCATCTGATACTGGGAGATACAGGTGGGACAGTGCTGGAGTGTGTGTACAATGGGCCAGGGTAGGGGGTACAGTCTCAACTCTGTTACTCTCTCACTGGGACTGTCCTGCTTCATGAACTACATTTCCCAGCAGGCCATGAGAAGGATTGTGGCCAATAGGCTGCCTTCCCCTGGGTTGATAAGGTGCAGGTGTTGTGAATTCAAGCCTGCAGCCAGTGTATATAATAAGGAGCTCAGAAAAGAGAGAGCTCAGGGCCTGGTTGAATTCCTGTAGAGGGCTGGAGCCTGGAGGTACAAGTTCATACATTCTGTGTGGGTTTGTCACTGGGAAGGAAAAGGTTAAAGAGCAGGGAAACTGTCTGAAGCTGTGCTGAAGGAATATATATTGATCAACAAACTGGGTTATTTTTAATAAGATAGTTTTGTAACTCACTCTGCCCATTGTCAGTTTTGCTGCTTTCTGAAACTCCAGCTCAGTGTGACAAACTTCACTGTGACTCTACGATGGTCCTGGTCACAACTACAGGACCCAGACTGCAGTCGAGCTCTGTCAGCTGCCCAGCTGGAGAAACAGGATTGGTCAGGTGACAATTAAAAAGCAGGAAGTGGAGTCTCCCAGTGTTGCTGCAGCCAGAGCAGCGAGTGGAGGAAGGAGCTGCTGGAGAAGGAAGACCAGTTCACAGCTCTGTCTGTGTCCTTCCCAGCACAACCCCCTGCTCTCCTACAGTCAGGGCACGTGTTTCATCTCTCTCACTTCCACAGAGCTCAGCAGGATGGGTTTGCTTTAGACATGATTCACATACGATCTGGGAGATGTTGCATGTACTCTACTACCTATTTTCCTGTTTTTCCATTGATCTAGAGTGGAAGTTTGCTGGTGACCCTGTGACAACTCACAGATTCTCCCCTCATGACGATCAACCTTTCTCACCAGCCCAGCAGTGGCCCTGACTGACCAGAAGATAAAGCCAGTTGTTTTTCCAGCTCAGAGGGGACAGGAGACCTGTCCTGACCCAGTGTCCAGTTGACAGCCCCACTCCCCGTCCAAGTGAGACGCAGGCAGATGGCTCTCAGAACAAACACTTTCACAGCCAGGTAAGGAAGGTAAGGAAACAGTGCTCTTTATTCACAGTTTGGGATAAAGCAGTCCAGAAACCAGAAGACAAACCTCTAGTTCTTCTGCAAACTGTCACTAGACATGCATCCAGACACAGCTCCCAGGCTCAGCAGTCAGACAACCTCCCCCTGACTCAGGTCTGCATCTCTTCCCTCCTGCTCTGCTCAGCACAACTGCTCTCTGTCCCCAGCAGCACCAGACTGAAGGCCTCCCCTCCTGCCTTTTAACTGTCTCCCCACCAATCGTCTTCCACCAATTAGGCAGGTGATTATAGGCAGCAGGTTGTTCTCCTGGGCCTCGTTGGGGATGAAGGTCAGACCAGTGCCACTCTTGCCTGAACCTGCTGTGGTTTGGGAGAGGCGTGTGATGGGAAGGTGAAGTGGTTTTTGGGTCTTTCTGATCCCATATTATAATCAGTGTTAAACCTTTGCTGTAGTTTGTTTTGGGTCTCAGGATTAACCTTGCTGGATGTCCTACAGGCTCACCCTCCTCATCCTCTGTGTTGGGACTCAGTTGTTCCTGAAATCAATAAAAAATAAACCCAATTCAACTAGGAAAACTGTGTGATTAGTTTTCCATGATGAGTAAAAGCATAAATGTTAAAATATGCAGAGAATTCAATGAAAATAAACAGCTTGTTTTTCAGAGGCTTTGATCCCACAGCCCCAGAGTTAGAAACCCAAAGCTCTTCCACTGAGCCACAGTGTCTCTGTGAGTCTGGGGCTCCTGTGTGCTCTTGGTTTTCCCAGCTCAGGGTTCAAGACTGAGGGATAAAAGACAGACCGAATGAGCTCTCCTTCAGGACAGGAGCCAGTGGAGGAGTGGAGATGGTGCGGAGCTCCAGAGCCCAAGGTTGCAGGTTCAAGTCCTGGCTGAGAACTGAGGTGGGTTTGCAGTGTGGTTCTCCCCAGCAGTGACCGGGGTGAGAAGTAAAAGCCCACAGCTCTCGTGTCTTTATTTATCACCGTGTTACTGTTCACAAGAATTAAATTAACAAAAGCTCCAGGTCCTTCCAGGATTTGAACCCACAACCTCCAGGCAGAAGTCCAGAGCGCTTCCCCTGAGCCACAGTGTGTCTTTATAGGTCTGGGGCTCCTGTGGGCTCTTGGTCTTCTTCCCAGGTCAGGGCTGAAACGGAGGGATAAGAGCCGGACCGAATCCCTCTCCCCTTGGGCCTGGAGCAGGTGGAGGAGTGGAGACGGTGCTGCGCTCATGACCAGGAGGTTGTGGGTTCAAGTCCTGGCTGATCCCTGGTAAGTAAACCAAGGTGAGTATCGGAGGTGAGTATGTGGGCAGGATGATGGGGAGGGGCTATTACTGGGGGGTAGTGGGGGGGTGGAGGAGGCAGAGCAGGGCCAGGGGGAGGGGCAGCTAGTGGGGGGTGGGCTAGGAAGGGTAGAGCAGGGTAGCTGCTAGGTTAGGCAGGGGGGTAGTGGGTGGTTAGGGTAGAGTAGCAGTAGAGGGAGGGGTAGTGAGTGGGTAGGGTAGGGCTAGGATAGGATAGACAGTTAGGTGGGTGGGGTAGCACTAGGGGGAGGGGTAGCTCCAGTGGGGTAGTGGGGGGTAGGATAGAGTAGGGCAGGGCTAGGGAGAGAGGTGGGGGGGGTGGGCAGGACAGGTGTGAGGTTAGACAGGGGGGTAGCAGGTAGAGTAGCACTAGGGGGAGGGGTGAGTAGGGCAGGGCTAGGCTGGGGTAGGAAGAGGAGGAGGGAGGGGTGACAGGAGGAGGCAGGGCAGTGTAGGGGCAGGCAGGTAGGGCAGGGCTGGAGAGGTGAGGGAGGAGGAGTGGCAGGTGGCCTGGGCCTGAGGGGGCAGGAGGAGGAGCTGGGAGGGGGGCCCAGGCCAGGGTAGGAGGGAGGGAGGTAGAGCAGGGGCAGGCAAGGAGAGAGGGGGGGGAGGAGTGGCAGGCCCAGGCCAGGGGGGAAGGGGGCAGGTGGAGATGAAAATTTTTTTTCATGGTGACTTCTGTTCATCTCCACCCCCCCTCCCCTGCTCTGGGCCTGCCTCCTCCCCTCTCCTGCTCTATCTCCCTCCTGCCACTCCTCCTCCCTCACCTCTCCTTGCCTCCCCCCTCCACTCTACCTCCCTCCCAGCTCCTCCACCTGCCCCCTCATCTCTCCATGCCTGCCTGCCCCTACACTGCCCTGCTCTACCTGCCTCCTCCTGTCACCCCTCCCTCCTACCCTGGCCTGGGCCCCCCTCCCAGCTCCTCCTCCTGCCCCCTCAGGCCCAGGCCACCTGCCACTCCTCCTCCCTCACCTCTCCAGCCCTGCCCTACCTGCCTGCCTGCCCCTACACTGCCCTGCATCCTCCTGTCACCCCTCCCTCCTCCTCTTCCTACCCCAGCCCTGCCCTACTCACCCACCCCCCACCTCTCTCCCTAGCCCTGCCCTACTCACCCACCCCCCACCTCTCTCCCTAGCCCTGCCCTACTCTATCCTACCCCCCACTACCCCACTGGAGCTACCCCTCCCCCTAGTGCTACCCCACCCACCTAACTGTCTATCCTATCCTAGCCCTACCCTACTCTACCGCTACTCTACCCTAACCACCCACTACCCCCTGCCTAACCTAGCAGCTACCCTGCTCTACCCTTCCTAGCCCACCCCCCACTAGCTGCCCCTCCCCCTGGCCCTGCTCTGCCTCCTCCACCCCCCCACTACCCCCCAGTAATAGCCCCTCCCCATCATCCTGCCCACATACTCACCTCCGATACTCACCAGGGATCAGCCAGGACTTGAACCCACAACCTCCTGGTCATGAATGCAGCACCGTCTCCACTCCTCCACCTGCTCCAGGCCCAAGGGGAGAGGGATTCGGTCCGGCTCTTATCCCTCCATTTCAGCCCTGACCTGGGAAGAAGACCAAGAGCCCACAGGAGCCCCAGACCTACAAAGACACACTGCGGCTCAGGGGAAGCGCTCTGGACTTCTGCCTGGAGGTTGTGGGTTCAAATCCTGGAAGGACCTGGAGCTTTTGTTAATTTAATTCTTGTGAACAGTAACATGGTGATAAATAAAGACACGAGAGCTGTGGGCTTTTACTTCTCACCCCGGTCACCACTGGGGAGAACCACACTGCAAACCCACCTCAGTTCTCAGCCAGGACTTGAACCTGCAACCTTGGGCTCAGGAGCTCCGCACCATCTCCACTCCTCCACTGGCTCCTGTCCTGAAGGAGAGCTCATTCGGTCTGTCTTTTATCCCTCAGTCTTGAACCCTGAGCTGGGAAAACCAAGAGCACACAGGAGCCCCAGACTCACAGAGACACTGTGGCTCAGTGGAAGAGCTCTGGGTTTCTAACTCTGGGGCTGTGGGATCAAAGCCTCTGAAAAACAAGCTGTTTATTTTCATTGAATTCTCTGCATATTTTAACATTTATGCTTTTACTCATCATGGAAAACTAATCACACAGTTTTCCTAGTTGAATTGGGTTTATTTTTTATTGATTTCAGGAACAACTGAGTCCCAACACAGAGGATGAGGAGGGTGAGCCTGTAGGACATCCAGCAAGGTTAATCCTGAGACCCAAAACAAACTACAGCAAAGGTTTAACACTGATTATAATATGGGATCAGAAAGACCCAAAAACCACTTCACCTTCCCGTCACACGCCTCTCCCAAACCACAGCAGGTTCAGGCAAGAGTGGCACTGGTCTGACCTTCATCCCCAACGAGGCCCAGGAGAACAACCTGCTGCCTATAATCACCTGCCTAATTGGTGGAAGACGATTGGTGGGGAGACAGTTAAAAGGCAGGAGGGGAGGCCTTCAGTCTGGTGCTGCTGGGGACAGAGAGCAGTTGTGCTGAGCAGAGCAGGAGGGAAGAGCTGCAGAGCTGAGTCAGGGGGAGGTCTGACTTCTGAGCCTGGGAGCTGTGTCTGGATGCATGTCTAGCGACAGTTTGCAGAAGAACTAGAGGTTTGTCTTCTGGTTTCAGGACTGCTTTATCCCAAACTGTGAATAAAGAACACAGTTTCCTTACCTTCCTTACCTGGCTGTGAAAGTGTTTGTTCTGAGAGCCATCTGCCTGCGTCTCACTTGGACGGGGAGTGGGGCTGTCAACTGGACACTGGGTCAGGACAGGTCTCCTGTCCCCTCTGAGCTGGAAAAACAACTGGCTTTATCTTCTGGTCAGTCAGGGCCACTGCTGGGCTGGTGAGAAAGGTTGATCGTCATGAGGGGAGAATCTGTGAGTTGTCACAGGGTCACCAGCAAACTTCCACTCTAGATCAATGGAAAAACAGGAAAATAGGTAGTAGAGTACATACACCATATCCCAGGTCGTATATGAACGATGTCTAAAGCAAACCCTTCCTGCTGAGCTCTGTGGAAGTGAGAGAGATGAAACACGTGCCCTGACTGTAGGAGAGCAGGGGGTTGTGCTGGGAAGGACACAGACAGAACTGTGAACTGGTCTTTCTTCAGCAGCTCCTTCCTCCACTCACTGCTCTGGCTGCAGCAACACTGGGAGACTCCACTTCCTGCTTTTTAATTGTCACCTGACCAATCCTGTTTCTGCAGCTGGGCAGCTGACAGAGTTGTGCCCAGTGACAAATCCACACAGAATGTATGAACTTGCACCTCCAGGCTCCAGCCCTCTGCAGGAATTCAACCAGGCCCTGAGCTCTCTCTTTTGTGAGCTCCTCATTATATACACTGGCTGCAGGCTTCAATTGACAACACCTGCACCTTATCAACCCAGGGGAGGCAGCCTATTGGCCACAATCGTCCTCATGGCCTGCTGGGAAATGTAGTTCATGAAGTCCTGCAGCAGGACAGTCCCAGTGAGAGAGTAGCAGAGGGTTGAGACTGTACCCCTGCCTTGGCCCATTTTACACACTAACACTGCCCCACCTGTATCTCCCACTGTAAGACCAGTCCAGCCTGGAGTGGGTGACTGCACCAGGGAGCGAATATCAAGGTGGTGCATTAGATTGAATAGCAAGCAGACTGATCATCTCTGTGGCAGGGGACTTTTTTTCCCCTCTTGTGGCACTGGGTACAGCTGAGCAAGTAAGAATTCCACTAGGGTTGTGGTAGATGGCAAATATAAAAAAACCTGGACTCTTGCACCTCCTCTCCTGCACACACTGCCATCTGCTGGAGCACAGCTGTTACTGCACCTCAGCTCCCCCACTGGGGTAACTCTTCTGCATGAGAGAGGTGCTGCAGCCCTTTAGACATGAATTGGTGACTGAGGAGTCTTCAATCTGAAACAGGTAGGAGGTTATACTGACAGAAGACAGAGCAGCCTCTGCCCTCAGGAAACCCCCAGACTCACCTCCTTACCCATGGCTCAGTTTGGGTCCTGAACCAGGGGTTTCACCTCTTTACTCTTGAGCAGTGAGGAGCTCCAGCTCTCCCCCTGTCTCTCGTGAGCACAGGCAGCAGCTGGGTCAATATCCTCACTCACACCTCGACTTACTGACCACAGGCACAGGGTAGGCAGCTCTCTTGACCTTCAGCTACAGGGGGAGTATGTTTGTGCACAACTCAGGATGACAGAGGCCACATTTCCCAAACATGACCTACTTCCTGTGAAGCCCGCCCGCCCGCCCGCGCGCACACACCTCACCCCACCTCTGTTATTCAGGATACGTCAGCTCTGAACTTGAGGGAGAGGCTCAGCGCGGTGTAACAGAATACAAAACAGTTCAGCACCAGATTGGGTCCATCTTTAAGTACTGGAGCTCACTAGAGGAAGAACATCAACGCCTGCCTTCAGCTGTGACAGCAGCAGACTGGTGTGTGGGCATGTGGGGAGGTTACACCAACACTAGTCAGAGCTCAGGACGCAGGTCAACCATTTTTAAAAGAGAACAGGTCAGAGACGGGAGTGCTACAATACAGTACAGGTGAGAGTCCACCTTCAGGTACACAACAGTGCGCTGAATAGGACAGTGGAGTACAGGGGAGCTGTTGGCCTCCTGGGGCAAGTACTACAGTCCACAACTTTGGCTCTTAAAACACAATAGAGATAACAGTTCACATGATCGACAAGGCTAAAGGTTACAGTACTATATTAGTAACACTGTTTTAACTACACATAGTACAGTGGATTAGTGGACAGAGGGCCCAGGGTTCATACACAGTACAAGTGACAGCTCAGTACAATAGTCCACATTCACCAGTACAGGACACAGATCTGACTCTTACACTAGAGTACAGGTGACCGTTTAGTACACAGGTCCACTTATTATAGTGCAGTATAGGGCAGATGCCTATATTACAACAGAATACAGGTGACAAGTCAGGGTATTACACTAGATCACAGGTGATAGTTTGGCACACTGCTCTAATTACATTGTTGTACAACAGGGAGCTGGGTATTATATCATACTTGTGACAGTTCACATCACCATACAATACTACACAGAGGTCTAGCTATTATAACAAGATAAGTAACATTTAACATAACAGCACAGTACCCATGTCTGAGTATTACACTAGAGTACAGGTAACAGTTTGGTACACTGAACACGTTATTACATTATAGTACAGTACCCATGGCTGGGTATTACAGCACCATACAGGTGACAGTTGACATCACAGTACAAGAGAGATCAGGATCTCACACTAGATTACAGGTGACAGTTTGGCACACTGCTCTAATTACACCATCATACACCACAGAGGGCATTACAGCAATACAAGTGACAGTTCACATCACCATACAGTACAGGTCTAGGTATTACTACAATATAGGTAACAGTTAACAGGAGAGTACAGTACACAGGACTGAGTATTACACTAGAGCACAGGTGACAGTTTGACACACTGCTGTGTTTATTACACTGTCATACAGCTGGGTGATACAACAATACAAGTGACCATTCACATCCCCATACAACACACAGGGCTGAGTAATAACAATACAGGAAACATTTAACATGACAACAGCATACACATGTCTGACTATTAGCACAGGTGAGTGGTACAGTGAACTGGTTATTACATTATAGGACAGTACACATGGGTGGGTATTACAACACCATACAGTTGACAAGTCAGGGAATTACAATAGATTACAGGTGATAGTTTGGTACACCAAACAGGTTATTACATTGTAAATCAGTACACATGGCAGGATATTACAAAACACTACAGGTGACAACAGTACAGTAGACAAGTCAGGGTATGACACTAGAGCACAGGGGACTGTTTCAGACTCAAATCTGAATGTTACACTGAAATACAGAACAGAGGGTGACTGTTACAACAGTGTACAAGCACAGTTCAGTACAGCAGTCCATGTATTACAGCACAGTACGGTACACAGGGCTGAGTATGACAGAACAGTACAGGTGACAGTTCAACACACTCGGCTCAGTCTCACAACAGTACAGGACACAGGGCTGAGCATTGGCACAGTACAGCTCATCACACAGATTGGAGTATTAAAACACTGCCGGTGAGGGTTCAACAAGCAGTTGTGTCCCAGAATTAATATCTAGTACAAGTGAGTTCAGCACACGGGGGGAAAGTAGTTTAGTACAGTCCAGGTAAGAAGGGAGCACACATTTGAGTAATTATAATCATAATCAAGTGAGAGAAAAGCACACAGGAGCGTCATTGAGTACTGAAACCGAGTAAAGGCGAGTGTAGCACACAGACTCAAGTATTAAAGTAACTTACCGCTGAAGGTTCACTCTACATCCATGTCACTGTGGATTAAAGCTCAGTTACAAGTACGAGTTCAGCCACACTATTAGAGTACAGTCCACCTGTTTAAATAGAAGAGATGAGGAGAGTTCAGCCCACAGACATGAGTATTATAAAGATCACTGCAGGTCAAAAGGTCAGCCTACTGGTTTAACACTGAGGATTCAAGTCAAGTTCATTGTCATTATACTCATACAGGTAGATGGGATAAAATGCTATTGAGCTTGCGCTCAGACGATAAGTAGCACAAAAAAAACAATACAATTGTATATTAAAGGACAACAGGCAATGTGGAAAAACATGCATCAACAGAACAGAATAAAGGATAGAAATGGGGAGTGTAAGGTAGGGGTAGATTTCAACGTGTGTGCGAGTTTGTGGTAAGAGAGAAGGTACTGTGAGGTTCAGATCAGAGGTGAGAGAGGCTGGGAGTTTAATAGTCTGATAGTGCAGGGGTAAAAACTGTCTCCGACTCTGGTAGTCCAGGTACCATTTTCCAGATGGTAGAGGGTCATAGAGGCTGTAGCTGGGGTGGGTGGGGTCTTTGATGATGCTTAGAGCTTTCCATCTGTCATAAATGTCCTGTAGGTCCAATGGTTTTCACCATTGAAGGCCAGTACAAGTGATAGTTCAGTACACAACTCTGAGCAGAGCAAAATAGTACCAGTCTGCTGTGAGTTCACATCTCTATTACAACACAGTACAGGTTACAGTTCATCACACAGGGCTGAGTACCCTAATAGGACAGTTGCCAGTTTAGCATAAACAGTTGGGTATAAAAACACTGCAGGTGAAGGTTCAACAGACAGTTGTGTCACTGAGTATTAAATTTCAGTACAAGCGAGAGATGAGCACACTGCTTGAAGTAGTTTAGTACAGTCCGGGGGAGAGCTGAACACAGATTTGAGTATTAAAGTACAGTAAAGCTAGAGTTTAGTGTACCAGTTTGAGTATTACCACACATTACAGACAAGATTGAAGCACACAGGGTTTTGTATTAAAGCTCACTGCAGACGAGAGTTCAGAACACAGGTTTCAGAATTAAAAACAAAAAAAGTACTAGTTATGTTTAGTACAGTCCAGGTGAGAGCCGACCACACAGATCTGAGTATTAGAACATTATATTAAAAACATTGAAAGTAAATTATACAGGTGTCTGAGTTTTAAAACCCAGTAAAAAGGTAAGAGTGTAGCACACTGATTTGAGTATTGAAGAAGATGGCAGGTGAAAGTTCACCATACTGGTGTCGCCGAGTATTGAAGCGCAGTACAATCAAGAGTTCACTATAGACGAAGGTTCAGCATAGAGGCATGTACTGAACTTTAATATTGAGTGACAAGTCTGAGCATTACAACAGTACAGTTCATCACAGGGCTGAGTACTCTCATAGTACAGTTGACAGCTCAGCACACAGAGTTGAGTATTCAAGTACACTGCAGGTGAAGGTTCGACAAACTGGTGCATCACTGAGTATTCCAGTTCAGTACAAGGGAGAGTTCAGCACCCTGGTTTAAGTAGTTTAGTACAGTCCAGGTGAGGGTTTACTCACCAGATTTGAGCATTAAAAAAAAAAAATCAAGCTATAAAAAGGTGAGATTAAAGCGCACAGGTGTGTCAGTACGTATTAAGTCTCACAGGGTAGCACACAGATTTGAGTATTGAAGTACACTACAGATGAAGGTTCAGCATACACGTCGCTGAATATTAAACCTCACTTACAAGTTAGGGATCAGCACAGTGGTTTAATAAGTATTTTAGTGCAGTCCAGGTGAGAGCCGAGCGCAGAGGTTTGAGTATTAAAAACACAGTAAAGGTGAGTTTTGCACACAGGTGTATCACACTGGTTTAAAGTATGATAGTCCAGTCCACATGAGGGGTCAGTACACACTTGAGTATGAAAGCACAGTAATAGGTGAGAGTTCAGCACTCGTGTGTCAATGTGAGAATTAAATTAAGTACAAGTTCAGCACCCTGGTTTCAGTATTACAGCACAGTCCACAGGATAGCTCAGCACACAGGTCTGTCATTGAGAATTAAAGCTCAGGACAGGAGAGAGTTACTTATACAAGTGTGAGGATTACCAGTATTAACGCTCAGTGCAGATGGGAGTACAGTACACAGGTTTGGGTGTTCAAGTATTATATAGGAAAGACTTCAGCAAACTGGTATTTATCATTGAGTAACAAAGTTCAGCTCAGGTTAAAGATCAACTCACAGATGTGTTACTGTATTAAGGTACAATACTCTCGAGAATTGAGTACACCATTGTCAACACTCCACTCCCTACAGTACAGCCACTGATAACCATGATCAGAACAGTCCATCTGAGCAAAGTACCTCACTCCGGGGTACAAGACTGTGTCCCCCTCTGGAATCAAACCTGCAATCCACAGTCAAAAAGCTCTGTTTAATACTGCAGAAGTGTAGTGTCTTACAGAGGACAGGCAGCTGGACTGAGCGAGAGAGACACACAGCTCAAGAGACGTCACAGAGACCAACAAGGAGGAAGAGAAAGACAGGAAAGAGCTTCTCACCTCCTTCCCAACTCCCAGCCATACTTGTCTTCCCACTGGACAACCTGGAAAAATAAGGAAAATACAGTCCAATGTCAATCCCAACACCTCATCCATACCCATCTTCCCACTGTCAGCCACTGGACTTTCTGGGAAAACTACAGAAATGATCACAGGACAGAGTATCAACCTCCATCCACACTGGTCTTCCCTCTGTCTGCCCCTGCATTGGAGTCCATCTTGAACTTTGACCCCTGACACTTTGGTGTATGAACTCAGAGAGCAGGAGACCATCAACCCCCATCCTGTCTTCCTCATCCACACTGGTCTTCCCACTGTTAGCCTCTGGACATTCTGGCAAAACTAGAGAAATGAAAACAGGACTGAGCAACCTCCATCCACACTGGTGTTCCCACTGACTTCTCTGGACACCCTGGAAAATTAGGGAAAAGAAACAGGAGACGGCACCCAACCCCGACTCCATCTTCACATCCATACCAGTCTCTCCACTGCCTTCCTCAGAAGATCCTGGAAAATTAAGGAACAAGAATACAGGAGAGGGTTCAATCTTCATTCATACCTGTCCTCCCACTGTCAGCCTCGACAATTTAGGAAAATACAGTCCAATGAGTCCAGTGTCAACCCCAACACCTCTTTCATACCCATCTTCCCACTGGCAGCCCCTAGACTAAAATTAGGGAAAAGAGACCGGAGTGAGCTTCCAACCTCCGTTCCAACTCCTCATCCATACCCGTCTTCCCACTGTCTGTCCTGTGTTCATTGCTGTAGTTTTCCCAGAATGTCCTGAGGCAGAGCATCAACCTTCATCCACACTGGTCTTCCCCATCTTCCTCAGAACATCCTGGAAAATTAGGGAACAAGAATACAGAAGAGGGTTCAATCCTCATACATACATGTCTTCCCACTGGCAGCCTGGACAATTCAGGAAAATACAGTCCAATGACAATCCCAACACCTCTTTCATACCCATCTTCCCACTGGCAGCCTCTGGACACCGGAAGATTAGGGAAAAGAGAGACAGGAGTGAGAATCCAACCTTCATTCCAACTCCCCTTCCATACTCATCTTCCCACTGTCAATTTTATGGACATCCTAGAAAATAAGGGAAAAGACTACAGGAGAGAGCATCTAACCTCTATCCCAACTTCCAGCCATACCCGTCTTCCCACTGGCCGCCTCTGGACATCCTGGAAAACTAGGGAAAATACAGGAGAGGGTTGACATTTTCTGGACATCCTAGAAAAGTAGGAAAAAGATTAAAGGAGAGAACATCCAATCTCTATCCCAACCATACCAGTCTTCCTACTGGCCACCTCCGGTCAGCCTGGAAAATCATACAGGAGAGAGAGTTCAGCATCAATCCCTGCACCACACCTGCCTCTCGACTGTCTGCTTGTGGACAGCCTGGACAATAAGGGAAAAAATTACAGGAGAGGGTAACCAACGTCTATCCCAACTGCCAGCCATACCCGTCTTCCCACTGGCAGCCTCTGGACAGCCTGGAAAATGGAAAAGATCACAGGAGAGAGCATCCCACCTCTATCCCAACTCCTCATCCATACTGGTCTCCCCACTGTCAGCCACTGGACAACCCATCTTGTCTGCCTCAGGACATTCTGGAAAACTACAGAAATGAACACAGGACAGAGCGTCAACCTCCATCCCAACACTTGATCCACACTGGTCTTCCCACTGTCTGCCCCCGCATTGGAGTCCATCTTGACCTTTGACCCCTGACATTTTGGCGTTTCACCTCAGAGAAGGAGGCACTGCTGGAGACAGGAGAGACCATCAACCCCCATTCTGTCTTCCTATCCGTACCGGTCTTCCCACTGGCAGCCTCTGGACATCTTGGAAAATAAGGGAAAAGAGACGGGAGAGAACATCAACCTCCATTCCAACTCCTCCTCCATACCTGTCTTCCCACTGTCCATTTTATGGACATCCTAGAAAATCAGGGAAAAGATTACAGGAGAGAACATCCAACCTCTATCCCAGCCATACTCGTCTCTCCACTGTCTGCCTCTGGACATCTTGGAAAATAAGGGAAAAGAGACGGGAGAGAACATCAACCTCCATTCCAACTCCTCCTCCATACCCGTCTTCCCAGTGTCAATTTTATGGACATCCTAGAAAATCAGGGAAGAGACTACAGGAGAGAACATCCAACCTCTATCCCAGCCATTCTTGTCTCTCCACTGTCTGCCCCTGGACATCTTGGAAAGTTAAGGAAAAGAAAACAGGAGAGGGTTACAGCCCGTTGTCTTCCCATTGGACATTCTGGAAAACTACAGAAATGAACACAGGACAGAGCATCAACCTCCATCCCAACACTCCATCCACACTGGTCTTCCCACTGGCTGGAAAAAAAAAATTGGATTCCCACCTCCATTCCAATTCCCCTTCCACTCTGTCTTCCCACTGTCAATTCTTTTGGACATCCAGGAAAAGAAACACAGGAGAGGGTAACCAACCTCTATCCCAACTCTAAACATACCCGTCTTCCCACTGGCAGCTTCTGGACAGCCTTGAAAATTAGGGAAGAGAAAACAAGAGAGGGCTTAATCTTCATACATACAGGTCTTCCCAGTGTCAGCCGTAAGACTTACTGGAAAATGGCAAAGGGAAAAGAGACAGGAGAGAGCATCCCACCTCCATCCCAGGACACGCTGCTGTAGGCTGCACAGCTGTGACAGCTGGTTCGTGTGTCTGAGGGCAGCAGTCTGGCTCTGCAGTCTCTCTGTGCCTGGTCATCTGTGTTCAGCCCAGCGTTCACCTCTCACTCCAGATTGAGAAAACCTGACCTTAACTATTACAGCTGTACAATAACTACACAACATCGCTCGGCACAGAGGAGCTGTGTGGATTCTTTCACAACTAACAGAGCAGAGGCACGTCTGAGCTCTCTGTTCCAGTCCTGATGGTGGTGTCATACACATTACATACAGGTGACAAGAACACGGCTTCTATCACCAGTGTTTCTGCTGAAAACAACAGTAGAACTGTTTCTCTTACTAGTGTCCTCTCGAAAAAAACAGCAACACTGCTTCTATTACAAGTACTGCTAGTGAGAACAACAATACTGCTTCCAATAATAGTGCTGCTAATAAAATAAGTCTACTAATAGCATTACTATTAATTCAAGAATAACTACTCACCAGGCTCTATCAACGCTAGTAACTTTATAAGTTAGTGCAGGTTCTCCTCTCTCACTAGTAGGGTTGTGTAATCATGCCCTGAGTGCGACACAGGAGTGACAGGACTAACCTGACCTTGTGCTGGAGGCTGGTGTTGGACTCGGGTTCGAGAGTGTAGTGTCAACAGCACACTGACCAGGTCCTTCTGAGGTAGAGACAGCAGGAGATCAGGACACAGCCCTGAGGGTCACCCCCTGGAGCCCCGATAGGAGGAGTCCACTGGCTCTCCGCCTGGAGCTCATCTCCCAGGAGCAGCCTGAATCAGGGTCACCTGAAGCTCTTCGTCATCATGGTCATCCTCACAGGCTCCAGCAGGCAGGAGATCAGGACACCCTGGATGTCTCCCCGAGACAACTCCTACTCTGTCCCCCCCCTGAGTCTGTGGATCCAGATTGGTCCGATCAGCCCCGATCATGTAAGACCAGCGTCTCCTGCGAGGGACAGCCAGTGAAGGAGAGACTCACCTGGTCTGCACTCACCTGCCTGGCGCCTCATGCCCTTCAGTGCTGATGGGGTACCCTGTCCCCTCCTGTGCTGACCAGTCAAGAACATCCTCTTGTCCTCTACCTGGAGGTCTGGGGGCGCCCTCTCCAGCCTGGTAAAAAGTGTTAACCCACGTCACCCCTTGCTGCATGATCCGGTTTACCCAACACGGGGGGCAGCTCCCGCATTCCCAGTCCCTCCCCACCTGTCCCACAGCCTCCCTGACCTCTCCCTGCCTGCAGGGTCAGGTTCCTCCTGCAGGAGCTGTGTCTGGAGGGAATAAACAGGCCTGAAGGCAGCCTGTGCTCCACCGAGTCCCGACTGCTCCGGTCCAGAGCTGCTGTTCTGGAGACCCGTCCTGGAGAAACACGGGCGTGTTGTCCACAGGCTCTCTCTCCCCTTCCTCACCTCCTCCTGACACCCCTGGGCTCCTCCTCCTCCTGCTGCTCAGCCCGAGTCTCCGGGGGGGTCCAGGCGCTGGGCTCCTCCCAGAGGAGAGGTCCAGGAGGAGTTTCTTCCTGTTGGCTTCTCCCAGATCTTCCAGACTCCTCAGGCCTGAGCCGGGCTGGGAGGAGGAGGGAACCTTCCCTGAGATCCTGGAGCCCGACGTCCAGAAGAGACGACCGGAGAGATGGAGCCGATGGGGGAGGATGAGGGCTTCAGGGCTCCTGTTGTCAAACTGGGAGAGAGCTCCGATGTTGGGGCATCTGCTTTTCCTTTCGTCTCTTCCAGAATCTCCACAAGAAGTAGCCTTGTACCCCAGTGTGCTCATTGACTGGTTTAGTGACAAAAATCACGTTTCCTTACCTGGAGACGAAACCACGTACCAGGACCTTATTTTACGATCCGCTCAGAAGAAATGCGAACGTGATGGGACATGATTTGGTGCTTTTTCGTCACTATCGACTGACTCCGCGGTGAGGAAGATGCGGCACCCGCCTTCGTCACTGGTGGACGTCCCCGTAACTGACTCGCAGCCTCAAACAGAGAAGATACACACATTCAAAACAGACTGGGATCAAGCGCAACACGTGTCGCCCCTCAATGTGCGGAAGACCTCTGCAGACACAAATGTATATACTGTATTGTACACACAACCGAGAAAAACGTTCGCTTACATATGAAGGATCTCCGTATGGATCTGTATCATTTATCAGAGCAAATAAAAACCGCTTCAATAGGATTCGCGTTCAAATTCAAACCTAGTAGTCTCGTACACTCATTTAGTATAATTTAGCATGAATGACCCTCTTAAATTAAGAACAGGAACATCCCGTTATACATAAACACGACACAAAGTCATAGTTCTATATTAACCTGACCAGCATTCATTTACGGTTTAAATGAATTGAAATGCTCCGACTCAGAGCGTCTTGTAGTTCGTGCTAATCAGGACAGCAATGCGGAGCCCTTTGTGTATTAAGCACAAGTTCAGCTGGTCTCCAACTTGACACATTAAAAACAAACTTGGATAAAGTGCAACACGTCGCCCCTAAATGTGCAGAAGACCTGTGCAGACACAAATGTATATATGATACAGGCAACCGAAAAAAACGTTCGCTTACATATGAATCTTTATCATTTATCAGTGCAAATAAAAACCGCTTTAATAGGATTCGCGTTCAAATTCAAACCCGCAGCTGCTGCTCTCGTTGGTGTCGTGACTAATTGCACTTGAGTATGGCGTTAGTCATCTCGGACCCTCATCTGGTCTAATTGAGCATGAATGAGCTTCTTAAATTAAAAACAGGAACATCCCGATATACATAAATACCACACAAAGTAATAGTTCTACATATTCATTTACGGTTTAAATGAATTGAAATGCTCCGACTCAGAGCGTCTTGTAGTTCGTGTTAATCAGGGCAACAATACTGAGCCCCTTGTGTATTAAGCACGAGTTCAGCCGGTCTCCAATTTTACACACATTAAAAACAAACTTAAATAAAAGTGTAACACGTGTCACCCCTAAAAGTGCAGAAGACCTGTTCAGACACTAATGTATATATGAGATACACAACCGAGAAAAACGTTCGCCTACATATGAAGGACCTCCGTATGAATCTTCATTTATCAGTGCAAATAAAAGCCGTTTTAATAGGATTCGCGTTCAAATTCAAACGCAGTAGTCTCGTACCTCATCTGGTATAATTTAGCATGAATGACCCTCTTAAATTAAGAACAGGAACATCCCGTTATACATCAACACGACACAAAGTAATATTAACGCGACCAGCATATTCATTTACGGTTTAAATGAATTGAAATGCTCCGACTCAGAGCGTCTTGTAGTTCGTGCTAATCAGAACAACAATGCTGAGGCCTTTGTGTATTAAATTGGTCTCCAGCTTCACTCCGCACGGTTTTTTCGTAGCGTTGAGCTCAGAGCTGTAGCTCTTCTCCAGACAGCAGCGTGCTCTCCGAGAGCTCGTTATAACTGACCCACAGCGGTCAGTATGAAGTTTGCGCTGAACACTGTACATCACCCACACGCGGTACCTCTGCTTCCGAGCCCAGTCAGCTCTGCTGTGTTCACGACAGGACCTCCGCTCTCTCTCTCTCCGGTGCTCTGATCCGACAAATGACGTTTCCCTCCGCTCTGGGCCCCAGACCTCCCTCACACCACCTGGGTGCGATCGCACCCCGGCCAATCAGGAGACTTCGTCAATTGAGCAATTAAGAGTGCAGAAAACTTGATTGAAAACGCAAGTTCAGTTTCTGAAGAATGCATCTCAAAATACAGTTATAATTTTGCTTGAAAAGGTACTTTACCGCTGTAACAAGGATAAGAGGCAGCAAACAGTACGTAAAAGTGAATTCGGTTTAAAAATAAGATTTCCTAAAGCCGACATTCGATCAACTCAGGAAAGAGCTGGTCCAGAGACCGGCCAATGGGAAAATTCCTTTGGCCGCTCTCTGGACCAATCAGGAGTGTGTTGCTGACCGCTCTCTGGACCAATGGGAAAATTCCCCTGGCCGCCCTCTGGACCAATGGGAAAATTTCCTTGGCTGCCCTCTGGACCAATCAGTGTGTCGTGAACCGACGAAGTGACACAGATCCGCTGTATTAATCGCCAACGCTGAACATCTTGTGAGCTGCAAAAATCACGTTTTCTTACCTGGAGACGAAACCACGTACCAGGACCTTATTTTACGATCCGTTTAGAAGAGATGCGAACGTTATTGGACATAAGCTGGTGCTTTTTCGTCACTATTGACTGACTCCGCGGTGAGGAAGATGCGGCACCCGTCTTCGTCACTGGTGGACGTCCCCGTAACCGACTCGCAGCCTCAAACAGAGAAGATACACCCATTCAAAACAGACTGGGATCAAGCGCAACACGTGTCGCCCCTCAATGTGCAGAAGACCTGTTCACACACAAATGTATATATTGTACACACAACCGAAAAAAAAAAACGTTCGCTTCCCTATGAAGGATCTCCGGATGAATCTTCATCATTTCTCAGTGCAAATAAAAGCCTCTTCAATAGGATTCGCGTTCAAATTCAAACCCGCAGCTGCTGCTCTCGTTGGTGTCGTGACTGATGGCACTTGAGCATGGCGTTAGTCATCTCGGACCCTCGACGCGTCCCGCTAGCGAGGGTCAGAGACGTGAAGGTTTTCTGAGCTCGGTTTTTGTCCGGTCCGAAGGGTTCAATTCCATTTCAGCTCAAGGTGCTTCATGAGCCTGACCGATGGGTACAATCCGTGTTGCCGAAGCAAACAAGAATAATAAAATGAACACGGAACAAAACTAAAAATAAACGTCAAGTAAAATCTACAGACATGTTACAGACATTTACAACACAGACATGTCATAAAATATTGACATATACTGTAGACAGATGGAGCATTATTGATCAGGCTCAGGTGACAGGTGGTCGCACGCTGGGCTGCCTCTCTCTCTCTGTGTGTGTGTGTCAAATGTTTTATAAATAAGACTTTTTATACCTTTGCTTTGTGAAACTTTTACTTCTTGAGGCGGTAAGCAAGGGTTTTACACACCGGGCCGGCCCTCTGACCCATCACCACCTTGCTCTGAGCTGTGAACCTCTTCTCTCAGCTGCCCGGATATGCACATTTGGCGAACCCTGGTCTGGGTCTGAGGGTGTGGGCTTGCGTACTGTCACCGGGTGTCACTGTCGGGACGGATCTGAAGGGACGGTGTAGTTCAGTGCAAGGACTGCGAGCTGATCCGGTTCTGTTAAAGGAAACACGTTTCTTTTCGGTACTTCATCGCGATGTCCACACGGTGGGGGGCTAACTCCAGACCCAGAACCTGGACACACCAACACGACACGACGGAAATACCCGGAATACCGAACAGAAACACTCTGGAAGTATTTCAGAAGAAACTCTGTCAGTAAATTCAGCCAAAAGGGTATGACTCTCACTCTGCAACACACACTCTGGACAAGAGCAGGACTGGCACAGCCTGGCACTGCTGGAGCAGGACTGTCTGAGCTGGGCACCGACACACACTCTGGACAAGAGCAGGACTGGCACAGCCTGGCACTGCTGGAGCAGGACTGTCTGAGCTGGGCACCGACACACACTCTGGACAAGAGCAGGACTGGCACAGCCTGGCACTGCTGGAGCAGGACTGTCTGAGCTGGGCACCGACAGACACTCTGGACAAGAGCAGGACTGGCACAGCCTGGCACTGCTGGAGCAGGACTGTCTGAGCTGGGCACCGACACACACTCTGGACAAGAGCAGGACTGGCACAGCCTGGCACTGCTGGAGCAGGACTGTCTGAGCTGGACACCGACACACACTCTGGACAAGAGCAGGACTGTCACAGCCTGGCGCTGCTGGACTCAGTGTCAGAGCCAGGCTGTCTATTCCTGTCTGTATCTGTAGAACAGTAAACTCCACCTCTCTCAGCCCGAGTCTATTTCCGCGGTAGCTTCTGAGCAGGGACACACGCCGAGCCCCTGACCGAGTCACGTCTCTGTCTGCACGGCCGCTGTTGGAGAAGGAGAAACGAAACTTGCATCGCAACGTCAGATAGTGCGAAAAGTTCCAACTTGCGTGGACTTCATGCAAGAGGAAGTTGGGGTTTCCCCCCCACCAGAGGTCTGACTAAAACATCAAGGACAGGATGAAGGAGAGGAGACGCGAACGGGACTGGACTGATGCCGCGATCACACTCTCTCGGGTAGGTCCGATCACATCTTCCTCAGGATTATGACACAAATCGAGCTCATCATTTAAACTGTCATTTGAACAGCAGCAGCAGCGACAGTAATATAGCAGCAATGGAGCCGCCTGCTGCTCCTGTCGTAATCTTTGCTAAGCGAATTTCCCAGCGCTGGACAAACAGCGCACCGCCCAGAGAGCCAATACCAACAACCACAAGATCGCTCTGCTGCGCGATTAAACGTGGCGTTTTAAAATACGCGAACTCCCCTTTTCGTAGTTTTATTTTTTTGTTAAAAAAACCCCATAAAACTCAAGTATTTCTCCGTCTCGGAGTTTGTTATGAAGGACGAAGTGTAATGATGTTCTAGATGCGCGCTGGTAGATTATTCCGGCTGATCTCCTTGCTGAGCGGGCGTGTGAATTTCCTCTCCGTCTTGTTTCTGTTGTTTATTACTGAAGGTGTCGCTGCGATCAGAACTTTGTTGTTTGTTTGTTTGTTTGTTTTTGGACTTGCAAGTCGGCTGCCTGAATCTTGAGCAAAACGGGAAACGAATTTCAGGTGGATTCAGTTCGCAATCGGCCAACGACAACAACAACAACACAAAAACGTTTTTGACCCCCGAGGGTCGCTCAGCGCCTCGTCAAATCGAGTTTATAACGGGGTGACAACAGCCGCGGTCGAATTCGAGATGGTTACTAATGCGCGACCCCCCCACCTCCTGACCTCACCCTTTCACCCACGACAGTATAAATACTCGCCCTCACTGGTTCCCAGTCCCGGTTAACCCGCCCGCCTGCTGGATCAGTGAAGCCTCACTGGCTCTGAGCAGCTGCTTCGGGTGAGAAGCTGCATTTTCTGAGATCTGGAAGCAAACAGTGACGCGGCCGTTAAGTCAAGAAGGGTTTGAGGGGTCGGCCGGTTTGGGGGGGGGGGACCAGGAGTGGGAACCCCTTACTCTCCCCCGTGGACGTGTCCTGCACCCCGTGTCCACGCGTGCCCGCCTGTCCAGCTGCCCCTTGGTCACTCCGCGCTCTGCACTGACCAGGAGGGCGAGAGCTCAGCCAGACAGGGTGAGGCCACGACTGTATCGTTTTTACCGTCGCAGGATAAACACAACAATAATCACTCAACCGTCTCTGAAGTTCACCGCGGTAGTGCGCCTGTTTTTACTGTGAAAACCGCCACTCCATGATTTCAAAAAGGAAATGTATTGAACCCGATACTGAACCACTTTACGGACACAAAGAGGTGAAAATACTGCACGAATACTGTATAAATACTGTAAAAACACGAAATGAAGGCAGGTTAGAGCAAGTCCTGGGTCCGATTCCAGACTGAGCAGATTGAGGCACCTTCTGAGGAACAGTCTGTGAGGAGTTTGCATGTTCCTTCTAGTGCAGGCAGCTTTCCGAACAGTCTTTCCTGTCCGGGGTCCTGAGCGGATGAGGACTGGACACGCAGGAGGGAGACAGGAGCAGGACTGGATCTGGGAGGGGGAGTCTCGGAGGTGATCTTGGCGACTCGGTGTCTGAGAAAGGTATGTCTCACTGTCAGTGTGTCAGGGACAGAGTCTCTGCTCTGGGTCAGTGCTGTGGCTCACAGGCTGACCAGTGGTGTCTGACTGTGGTCAGGGACAGTGTCTCTCCTCTGTGTCAGTGCTGTGGGCTCACAGGGTGACCAGTGGTGTCTGACTGTGGTCAGGGACAGTGTCTCTCTTGTTGGCTCACAGGGTGACCAGTGGTGTCTGACTGTGGTCAGGGACAGTGTCTCTCTTGTTGGCTCACAGGGTGACCAGTGGTGTCTGACTGTGGTCAGGGACAGTGTCTCTGCTCTGGGTCAGTGCTGTGGGCTCACAGGGTGACCAGTGGTGTCTGACTGTGGTCAGGGACAGTGTCTCTCCTCTGGGTCAGTGCTGTGGGCTCACAGGGTGACCAGTGGTGTCTGACTGTGGTCAGGGACAGTGTCTCTGCTCTGGGTCAGTGCTGTGGGCTCACAGGGTGACCAGTGGTGTCTGACTGTGGTCAGGGACAGTGTCTCTGCTCTGGCTCAGTGCTGTGGGCTCACAGGGTGACCAGTGGTGTCTGACTGTGGTCAGGGACAGTGTCTCTGCTCTGGGTCAGTGCTGTGGGTTCACAGGGTGACCAGTGGTGTCTGACTGTGGTCAGGGACAGTGTCTCTCTTGTTGGCTCACAGGGTGACCAGTGGTGTCTGACTGTGGTCAGGGACAGTGTCTCTCTTGTTGGCTCACAGGGTGACCAGTGGTGTCTGACTGTGGTCAGGGACAGTGTCTCTCTTGTTGGCTCACAGGGTGACCAGTGGTGTCTGACTGTGGTCAGGGACAGTGTCTCTGCTCTGGCTCAGTGCTGTGGGCTCACAGGGTGACCAGTGGTGTCTGACTGTGGTCAGGGACAGTGTCTCTCTTGTTGGCTCACAGGGTGACCAGTGGTGTCTCAGGAGAGACGGTGACAGTGTCTCTCCTCTGAGACAGGAGACAGGAGTCCTCACCCCCAGTCATGCCCAGCGTTCCCAAGTGTCTCTGCTCCTTTAACATCTGACAGCACCGGTCCAGAGAGTCCGTCTCCTGAGCAAACACTTCTCACTTCCTGTGTTTCCTCCACATGACCACAGCGACCGCGATCACGATGACCAGAGCAGAAGGAAGCACAATCGCTGGGATCAAGTGAGCTGCTCGATGAGGCGTCTCTGGAGCAGAGAAACACAGCAACACTCTTATCATCAGTAAAGGAGGTGAAAGGAGCAGACATGTTTAGAGCTGGCAGCTCAAAAGACAAAATACATTACAGCCCCAAAAATGATTCATAAGAAGATCATCCAGCACTTCGGTGTCCAGACTCACCCTCCACAGTGACGATCAGAGTGCTGATGGTGTTTCCCTGAAGGTCCCTCACTGTGTAGCTCCCCTGATCAGCTGGTGTGAGGGAGCGCAGTGTCAGAGAGCCGTCCTGCACCCACACTCTCTGCTCGTACCCGGGGCCAGGGAGCCCTGTGCTGCTCAGGAAAACCCTGAGAGACCTAGTAGATCCTGCAGGATCAAACAGCACCTCCACCGGCTCTCCAGTGAACAGGGGGACAGACAGAGAGGCCCCAGCCTGCAGGGTGACACTGTCTCTGCGAGCTGGAAGACAATCAGGACAGAGAGCGATATAAGAACCCCCCTCTGTCAGGAGTGGAGACCCCTCTAGTCCCCCTGCTGTAGACCTGCTCACCCTCCACAGTGACGATCGCAGTGCTGATGGTGTTTCCCTGAAGGTCCCTCACTGTGTAGCTCCCCTGATCAGACGCCCTCAGCTCCTGCAGTCTGAGCTCCTGGTTGTCCACTGACACTCTGTCTCTGTACTGGGGGACACAGCTGGCTGTGCTGTTCTGGACAGAACACACTGAGGTCCAGTCTCCTGAGCCTGCAGGGTCAAACAGCACCTCCACTGGGTCTCCAGTGAACAGGGGCACAGACAGAGAGGCTCCAGCCTGCAGATTCAGGGTTGCTTTATGATCTAGGTGGAAAAAAATATTTACACTATTATCACAGATATTACTCCCTTCATAGCCTGTTTGTGTGCTATGAGGGAATCGAGTGTTTCTGTGTAGTATGATTTGCACTTTTCTGTCCTCCTAACTAGCGTAGCTGAAGAGTCTTTTTCTTCCTCTATAAACAGACACTTATAATATATCTCCCTTCCTACGAAATGGAGAAACTGAGAGTCCCACAGACTTACAGGTGACAGAGAGCCGAACGTCCCCCAGAAACTGCAAGGAGCCCGTGAAATAGGAGCACTCGTACAGATCCGAGTCCGAGATCTGTGTGCGCCGCAGAGTCAGGGAGAAGTTCCCCTGTCCGATCCCATCTCTGGAGACCTCAGCTCTGTGCTCGTACCCAGGACCAGCAAGTTCTGTCCCACCTTTGAAACTCCACACATTCCTGGTCGGAGTTCTCCAGATGACATGGAGCTCATTCTCCGGGATTCCCAGAGCTCTGCTCCCATTGCAGGGCAGGGTGACCCCATCCCCGACCCTCACCCACACCGAGGTCCCTGCGAGAGCTGGAATTGGGGGGACACAGGGAGAGACATCAGGAGAAGGGACATGAGGTTTGACACGACTTGATTGGATGTTGTTCTGCCCAGACAAACCCAGGCTTCTGGGAAATAATCTGGGAGTTCTTTGAGACGTCTGAGATGTGGGGTACAGTACGAGGTGTGGGGTATTGGTGGAGGATATGGGGTGCAGGAGGGGATGTGGGGTATTGGCGGAGGATATGGGGTGCAGGAGGGGATATGTGACAAAGCTGGGGACAGGGGGTACACCAGCAGATATATTGTGCCTGATGGGACAGGAGCAGGTGGGATCAGTACCTACCCTCTGTGTGCAGCAGGGTGAGGAGCAGAGGGAGGAACAGGCCCATCAGCACAGCCCTGCAGAGAGACAATCCAGTCACAGTCCACCTCACTCATGTCTGTACAGCCCAACACACACCACCTGGCACCTGACTGATGTCCCAGCTCCTGGACTCCCTGGGGATCTGCACTGGTTCCCACTGGGATCCACACCCAGCTCCTGGACTCCCTGGGGATCTGCACTGGTTCCCACTGGGATCCACACCCAGCTCCTGGACTCCCTGGGGACCTGCACTGGTTCCCACTGGGATCCACATCCAGCTCCTGGACTCCCTGGGGATCTGCACTGGTTCCCACTAGGATACACACAAACACACTCAGCTCCTGGACTCCCTGGGGATCTGCACTGGTTCCAACTGGGATACACACCCAGCTCCTGGACTCCCTGGGGATCTGCACTGGTTCCCACTGGGATACACACCCAGCTCCTGGTGCAGGAGACATGACGCACAGAGGACAGGCCTGTATCTGGGTCATGAGATCTATGCAAATACTCCTAATCTAATGTGCTCATCTCTTTCCTGGAGGAGATCAGACTCAGTATCGGTCACAAACTCTCTCCTCTCAATGTCCACCCCCTGTCAGTTACCAGTGCAGGTCTGTCTTTTCCGA